>NC_083284.1:56931438-57289986 GCF_963506605.1 Zootoca vivipara | reverse complement strand
CAAACAGCTTTTTAAAATTCTGGGGAAAGGCCTGTATTGCCAACTTTGCAGCTAGATTCCACCCCCTCGCCCCCGAATTCACCACATACAAAGGACTAGATGGGAATAATATAGCAAGTGACAACATTTTCACAGAAATAATGCTATTCATATCGGGTACCAATTCGTCTTCTGGAGAAACAACTCCAGACAGGAAGTTTGTGACTTATTCTACAAATCCCATCCATTCGTTTGCAACTCACAAGCTGAGTCGGCTTGCCTTCCTTAGAAACTGGAATTCTGGGGCCAGAATCTGAAAAAAAAGCACAACATAGCAGAATGTGCGTTCTCTAAAAGTTAGTTGTGTTAATTTATCATTCCCATGTAGTCCAATGGTACTTGTGAATTTAGTTGATGCTGAGGACACATAGAAAGTTTGTATTCTGTATTTTTCAGAAACTGTTTATTGTCTGGAACAGAGAGTGGGTTGTGGAATCTGTGGGAATCTTGTGGCTTACTACATCATTCCTGTCTGGAACAATGTGACTGGCAAATTTGGTTGGTTAAGCAGGCTGGAAAACTGGTATTCCAATCATTTCCAAAAATACATCTTATTGTCCAGAATGCCACTTATGTGGGTTATTTTTATTTATCTGTGTATTTATTTCATAAGATTTGAACAGCACTTGATTGTAACAGAACAACAACCTCAAAGAGAATAAAACAAAATATCAGCAAAAATAGCAAAAACAATTATTTCAAAAATCCAAAAGATAAAATCAGCAGTAAACTAAAAGCAGATTCAAACATGCACAAACATTCTATGCAGTGCTATTTTTCTAGAAAAGGAGGTGCCAAAACTCACCATGAACACCTCCCTCGTTCTCTTATAATGACTGGAACTTTTCAGCCTGCTTAACAAACCAAATTTGCCAGCCACATTGCACCAGCTAGGAAAAGTAAGTAAGCCAGTGGAGCCGGAACTGAGTTCCAGTGAGTTGCAGCTGAAAAAAAGCTCTGATTCTACGTGTCATTACTGCAGAAATCCCCTCTAGTTCTGTTTCAGTTGGGTTGAAACATATTCAGTATGGTTTATTTACCAGAATAGGTTCTTGAACGTGAATTCTGTTTATGTTTATTTGACTTGCTATATAACTTCTACCTGGTCTCATGTAACTTGTGAATTTGGTTGGTATGGATAGCTAGAAATGTGGCATTCTGGCAACTTTTCTGAAATACCATTTCTTGTCTGAAACAGATACTGGAACATTTGTTTTGTTGTAGCTTGGTAGCCCCTGCTTCACCCCCAGCTGGTTCTTTGTGAGTGGGGAATTAGGGTTTGGGGGTTTTTTTGTTTGTTTTTTGCTTCCTCATAAATGGGCATTTTGGCCTGTTTTCATGGAACATGGTTTGTTGCTCAAAATGGATAGCAGAATGCAGTTTCCATGGAAGCTTTGTGGTTTATTCCCATCGATTCCTGAGTGATAAATGAACTGGGTCACTCTTTCAAGCTCTGAAGTTGGCATTCTGGAACACCCATTGTTGTCTAGAATGGATTCTGTGAAGTTTTGGTGGTATGTTGCACCACTCCCATGTGACTTGGGAAGTTGGGTGGCGTTGATACATGGAACCATCTTTTTTCTTCTTCTAAAAAGCAAGCGTTATAACTGCACAAATTCATCAGACACCCCATGGTAAAAATAAGACAAACAAACACAAAGTGTGCTTTTGCCCTTGCTTACGCCCTGTATCAGTGGTGGTTTCTCATTGGAGTCAGTAGCTCTTATCTATTATACAGTGATGATTTATTTACGAATCTGCCTTTGCTCAGTAACTGACAGGCACAAAAGAAGGAAGCAATGAAGTATTACCTGCTTGAAGATGAAAGTGCAGAAAAGGAGATTCCACCAAAATATATATTTTGCAATATATTTTGGGCAGTTTCTTCTAAGTATGCAAACTGAGAACGTTCCTCCCTCTCCATCACCCACACACATTTGAATCTGTTTACCAAGTCTAATGCTTGTGAGTTGTGCATTAAGAAGGGTTTCCCCTCCCCATTCACCGAGAGACAAAAATGGCTTCCTTTGACTTTGTGCAAGTCTGTTGGTGAATGAGGAGGTGAATGAGAAAATGCATTTCTGGCCAAGGTTTCAGATCTTAATTTATTTCAGTGTAATTTTCCAACAGGGTGCTTCCCAGTCAAAGAGCAGTGAACTGGGGAAAATGCAGGCTGCTTCTTCTAATGCAGAAACATTTATGCAGAGGAGAAGAGGTTGGAGACTTCCACAGCAGGACTGCTCAAGACAGAGCTCAGAGCTTCCTCCCCCCCCCCCATCTTCATCTTCTTTTTCTTCTTTTATTATTAAAGCACATTTATTCAAAAGTTACAATACAGCTGTGCCCACTGCCATCATGAGGTAAAAAGGTAAAGGTAAAGGACCGCTGGAAGGTTAAGTCCAGTCAAAGGCAACTCTAGGGTGTGGTGCTCACCTCACTTTTCAGGCCCAGGGAGCTGGCGTTTGTCCACAGATAGCTTTCCGAATCATGTGGCCAGCATGACAAAATTGCTTCTGGCGCAATGGGAAACTGTGATGGAAGCAAGCCCATTTACCTTCCTGCCACAGCAGTAACTATTTATCTACTTGCACTGGTATGCTTTCGAACTGCTAGGTTGGCAGAAGCTGGGGCAGAGCAACGGGAGCTCACCCCATTGCATGGATTTGAACCGCCAACCTTCAGATCGGCAAGCCCAAGAGGCTCAGTAGTTTAGACTACCGGGCCACCCGCATCATAGTATCACAAAATGATCACTCCAATCCTCAATCCCTCACCACTGTCATGTTGGCTCACCCAATACCTTAAAAAGGAACCCAACTCTAGACCTGATTTTCAGTTAATATATCCCTTCTAAAGACACCTCTGTGATAATGATGATGACATTGAAATATCCTGCCCTTCTTCAATAAAAGAGAAAAAAGGAGACAAAAATGTGTCAAATGTATCTTTTTTGGAGATGCCTTTGATTAGTCGCTAGTGGTATGGAGCAATGCTCCAGATGTTATTAACCCATGCCTCTATTGGTATATTAGACGTTTCCTTCCATTGTTGGGCAATAACTAGCCTAGCTGCTGAGGACAGGAAGGAAATTAATTATTTGGATTTAGGGGTAGAATTTGGGGTCAAATCTAGTGATAGTAAGGCAAGTGCCAAATTAGGAGAGAGAGATTGTTTAGTGATTTTGGAGGTCAGATAAAAGACTTTTTCCCAAAAGGCATGGACCACAGTACACTCCCACCAAACTTGAAAATAGGAACCTCATTCTTCACAGCCTTTCCAACCTAATAGTGAGCCTGAAGAATTTGTTTTTGCAAGGCATGCGGGGGTCCAATGCCACCGAAAGATAATTTTAAGGGAAATTTCCTGGAGGCGAGCTGAAATTGTTTTCAGAGACGGATTTCACCATATGGATTGCTTTTTCACTTATCAGACTCCCAATGTCAGTTTCCCATCTCACTCAAATATCTTCTGTGTTGCCCCCAAAGCTGTATAATCTTCAAAGTTAGAGGTACAGTAACAGGTAATAAAAACAACCGTGAGACAGAACTTTCTTGAAGGATAGTCTCTCATGGTTAGAAATAAAGCCCCAAAGGTTTATTCTTTTAAATGATCATATGTACTTTAGACATTGCCTACATCAGTCATTTACACATGTGTAGCTTCACTCAGTTTAGTAGGATATCAGTCTATCTCAGCTTTAAGTAGTTACTGCAGTTCAAACTTTCTAGCGCCTTACCCCACATCCATTCATCTCCTATGAAATCCTAGGTCATTGCGGAAAATGTTAAGGCATGCTCTGGAGCACACACCCAAGTTTTTTTTTTTTTATGTGGCATTCTCCCTTCCTGTGGTTTCCAGCAAGTAGGAATCATGGAAGCCTCATTTGCCTTCACCCTGTCGAGCCCAATCAGGCTTATGCATCTCCGAATTGCTCATGTCACGATATAGCCGCATCCCCGAAATGAACTCGATGGAAGTTTGAGCAGTGTTGTTATATCCATTAGCTTCCATTATTCATGACACTTTGCAGGATATTGTGGAAGGAAAATAGAGTTAAGAGTGCTGTGTGTGTATAATGTTTACAGGTACTGATGGACAGGTATGATCAAAACATTTGTGCCAAAGTGAACCATTTCCCCTCTCAACGGATCCAAATTCTGGCCCTGTCATTGTCAGAGTGAGGTAGCTGCCTTAGGCAGCAGGTGTTTGAGGGAAGGGGCTGACAGTAAGTTGTGTGTGCCATGCTACTTGTCCTGCAGTCCCTCAGGCACAGGTACAGCCCTCGGGTACAGTGGAGGACATTCTCCTCTCATCAGGGTCGAAGTAAAATTCATCTGCCAGTCCAATCATCTTCTGAGAGAAGGGTCACAACATCTGTTTTGCACTCAGGACGTGCCAGGTTCAACTTCCAGCTGGAAATGTCTTTTACCTGAAACCCGGCGCAAGCCACTGCGAGTCAGTGTAGACAAGGCTGAGCTGAATAAGTATAGGGTGTGTTTGCATGTACAGTATATGGAATGGAGGCGGCCATCTTGTCATTTGTCTCAGGCAACTAAAAGCCTCGGTCCAGCCCTGCTCCTTGTTTGAGTAGAGCCTTGATCCTCAGTGAAGGTCACTTGGTTCTGTGCTCTACTATGACTAGGAAATTAATACAGTCATACCTCGGCTTGCGACCGCCTCCGTTTGCGACCGATCGGTTTGCGACTGCCGCAGACCCGGAAGCGTTTACATCCGGGTTCCGCGGCGCGCAGAAGCGATCTGCACAGCGTGCGCATGCGCAGAAGCACTCTATTGGCGCTTTGCACACACAGAAGAGCCCCTTGGTTTACAACGAACTCAGGGAACGACTGGCTACCCGGAACGAATTGCGGTCGCAAACCGAGGTATGACTGTATCTCAGAATTAGCCTAGATATACCCAGAGTGGAATTTACATTCCTGCCCAACTTGTAAGTTGCCATTATAAACTTTATCAACATGGATTTGTCCATAGCATAAACATTCATGGATGCTACCAGAGCTTGGAGTGAGCCTGTTCTATTTGGGAAAAGGGGGCAAAGCCCTACTTGCCTGCCTTCTTTCTTACAACCAGACCATGGGGTGGCACTGGCTGTCTGCTTCCTCCTCATTAGTCTCATTGTTGCTCCTGCAGAAATCAGCAGGGAGGAAGATGGGGACAAAAATCAGTCAGTTCTGCCTGCCATTTGCTCTGGTTGGGATCCCTGCCTTCTATCCTACCAGTTCCAGTGGGCACCAACCACCACTGTCTGCCTACTTAGAAGAAAGAGGAGAAGGAGGTGGGCAGGAAGAGGAGTCACTTTGATTACTCTGCTTCTCAGGTGATGAGAAGATCTCTTTCCTGCCTTCTGATCCAATATGAATACCTAATTCTGTGGAGAGGAGAACATTTTGGGAGCTGCCTGTCAACTGGCACAGGTCCAAACTCATGAATAGCACTGATTGTTCAGACTGCGTATTTAGGGAGATAGTGGTCAATTTGCACTTAGCTATTTGTTTACATCTTCCACCAAAAGACGACTTGTAAAAAAGCACCAACACACTGCGAAATTACATCAAAGGAAATTAAAGAACTAAGCCTTAAAAGAAGGCATATAATTAAAAGAAATCCACAAACAGAGTTACCGGCTAAGGAAGGAAAAGAAAAAATGAGAGAAGTGGGGAAATATTGACACACACAAAAGGAAATGGTCGGGTGCCCTAATGTGGTCCAATGATGAAGCTGCATCACACTTGAGGCATTGCAGAAGGGGAAGTGGATGGTGGCTGTTGGGGGTTAGGGTTAGTGGGGATGGGGGTGTACCTAGAAAGATAGAGGTGGGGAAAATGTATTTGTTTGTTTGTTTGTTTTGAGCATTTGTACCCTGCTCTTCAGCCAAAAAGGCTTGCCGAGTGACCTACATACAATTGAAGCAAGACAACCCCTACCCACAATCTAGGAAAGGCCTCTGTGAGCACATCTGGCAACCACTGGAGCAGGTGATGCTCTCATTTGTAGACAATAGCAGTCAGTGGGGTGGTGCAGGCAGGGTGAGGTTGCTCACATGCCTCCCCAGCGCTGAGCATCCGTCAGTTCCTGAGAGGGGGAGGTATGAGGTGCTGGAAGTTCAGCACGGTGTGTGCACAGTGGCAGGAACATTGGATTGGCTCTGCTGCCACTGTTGCACTGCAGTGAGCTTCCTGTGCTTTACCCCTCCACTTCTCCCTCTCAGTAGCTGGAATTGGCACTCAGCATTGGGAAGGCAGGTGAGCAACCCACCTCTGGCCTGTGCCCCCCCCCCCAACCACTGTGGTATTATTTTTTTTGGATTAAAAAAATAAACTTTATTTCTCGTCTTAAAAGAACAACATATCAATAAACAAAAGAAATACAAACTTATAAACAAAAAAATGGACAAAAATAGACAAACAGACAAATAGCTAATACAATTTTACGATCTTGCAATAAAATCATCAACACATTCCAATTAAAATTAAAATTTTTAATTGCAACCACTGTGGTATTTGTGTGTGGAGACCCTCTACCCCAGGCCTAGAAATAAATTTGCTAATACTTTTGAGGCTGATGACTCATATTTTTGGTTTGGTTTTTGGCAGAATTTAGGGCACAACTTTATTGACTACAAATCAAGTGAGTGGTTGCATAGGCTCTGGTTCGACTAGCTACCTAGGGCAGTACTGACTCAGGGCACATCTTGAGTCAGCAGCCAGGTACACACCTGGGACGGGGTTACCCGACTGGCGCGGCAGGTGAAACCCAAATGGCAACAGCCAATCAGCCAAGTGGGGAAAATTCCTGCCATGCCCCTGCAACCACGGAAGGTGACACACAACGGCATAGCAAGGTCAAGCGAAAGCCCTAAAATTAGGGAGCGGTGGGCAGGTGTTCCGATGCAATTCAACCGGAGAAGGAGTGCAGTGCTTAAATACTGGTCCATCTAACTCTATGATTGCCAAGCCCTCAGCCCAATTGCACCCTGTCAGATGAACCACCAATAGGGTGTCGAGGCTGCTCCAATTGTCCCGCCCCAACACCTAGACCTGGTCTGCTGGGACCCACCACAACACGTGCCCTCTCTTGCAGGGAGGACCCGATTTTTGCAGTGTCTAAGATAAGGCTGTGCCTCTTTAATTTCAAGAGTGCTTACTTCCAAATCAATCCTCGATGCATTTATGCGGAAATAAGTACCAGTGGAATGTATTTCTAAGCTAAGCATCCTTTGAAAGCATATTTCAAGGTGGCTTTTGAATTTACCGACAAAAGTTTCCATTTCATTTCGGTTGTGAGCTCCTTGATTGCCATTCTGTGTGAAGACACTCAGAGTTATGCCTAGACCCCAAACCCTTTTTTTGCTAATACTTTTGAGGCTGATGACTGCTTTGAGGAGGAAAACAAAAGCTTGATTGAATTGCCCATCAAAGGGAGCCCTTCGCAGGCTGGATTTTTCTTCAGGAGAGGATAGCAATTTTGGCTAAGTGCAGGAAGAGAGAGTATTCTCCATTTGCAAAGTGTCTCCTGGCACTTTTGACTTTCCTACTGCTTTCAAGAGCCAGTACCATGGGGTCAGTGTCATGCAATACAATTGTTTGGGTAAGAAATGTGGGCTATAGCCAAGTAACTACTTTATATGAAAAAAAATTGAATATGCAGACTAGAATATCGTGAATATTGTTAGCAGTGGCATCTAGGCTTCCAAGGTTTTCACCAGATTTTGCAACTTTTTTCCATATGGGTTGAAGACTCTGAGTCCCTGCCTAGCTCACTGGGGCTTGAATGACTGATAGAATGAATACGATTACAATTATTGCATAAATATATGTTAGAATCCAGAGCATTCAGAGTTAAGCAGGTACTGGCTATATCCTCAAATAATCTTGTGGCATTTTGGTTGCTGCTAATATTGGTTGCTGCACTTCTTTGTGAAGGGAATATATGGTACTTATTGGACAATAAATATTCTGTTTGCATCCGTATGTCTTGAGAGACAGTGGTGTGTTCCTCTGGGGCTGAACTCAAACCACTGAGTTAACAGCACCAAAGTTACATCCCTGGGGTGCAAGCCTTGGCAGTGTGCATGGAGGTCCTGGACCTCCCAGACAACGAGACCCGCCCCTCTCTCAGTCTCATTCATGTGGTCCAAAGGAAAGCAGAGTAGTATGTTTGGCACCAGCTGAGCTGCAGGAGTTGCTGGAAGGAGCCACCAGGGGCGGCTTGCCCATTGACTCCGGTGCTGTGTTTCATTGGTAGAGGCGATGCCACATGGCAGCACCTCTACCAATGAAACGCAGCGCCCTGTTGGCAGGAAGGAAACAGCCGTGGACCCAGCAAGCGGTGGAGTTGTGGGAGACGGCCGGGAAGGCCCTGGCACGGCGCGGCCTGCCCAGGCACCCCGGCCCGCTGGGAGAAGGGAGGAAGGCCGTGCGGAGCAGTGGCGCCCCCTCCACCACTTAATCAGGCATCGGACAGGTGGGCGGCCTCCGTCACAGCATGGCCCCGCTGTGAGGTGTGGGGGCCGCCATGAGGCTCCCGCCGCCCAGCCCACCAGGGAAGAGTTTTCCTTTTTTTTCAAAAAAAGAAAGGGGGGCACCCGAGGGATCCCGGCACCAGGGCGCCCGATGACCTTAAGATGGTAGTGGGAGCCACACAAGGCACCATCCAACCATCTTAGGGACTGCACTCTGGATCTGTATAAGGTTAACTCCTTAGCCTTTCTTTAATGATTTATACCAGGCATCCCCAAACTTCGACCCTCCAGATGTTTTGGACTACAATTCCCATCTTCCCCGACCACTGGTCCTGTTAGCTAGGGATCATGGGAGTTGTAGGCCAAAACATCTGGAGGACCGCAGTTTGGGGGTGCCTGATCTATACCATCTCTATTCAAAGTGGCTTCTGTCAATATAATAAGCTTGCCATATTTCAAGAAGTAAAAATCCAAAAAACACGAAGTTGAAAGTTGTTGAGCTTTTGGGGGGGAAATTGCCCAAATGAAGTTGTTTTGGGGAAAAGTATCAAAGACCTGGACATTTTGACAATTTCCCAAAATTCCCCCCCCCCCCCCATCACTGGAATCCCAGATACGTCCAGGAAAATACAGACATATGGCAACCCTACAAAATAAGCTACCCAAAATGCAATTATTCAGCGATTGTTCTGACTTTGTACAGGAAGACCTGAACTGGGAATTTGCTTAACCTGATCATATTGGAACATGTCCTCTAGGATGGATTTTCTTTTCTTTTCTTTTCTTTTCTTTTCTTTTCTTTTGCCTTACTTGGACTTTTAGCCTATATTTATTTTATTTTTATTTTTATTTTTATTTTAAAAAGACTTATAATCCCAACAGCTATAGAGGAAAAACCTGTAAATGTTAGGACACTTTGGGGTAAATGGACAGCTTCTTCTCATCGTAAGGATGGAGCCGCTTCATCCATCACCCTCTCTAGTTCCTCCTCCTCCCCTCCGCCCAGTCTCTTCCATTATTGCAACTCACCTTGTCCAGTTTGACAAAAAAAGGTACATAAGACAAAGCATGTAGATTAAGCATTGTTATGCATCATTGCCTTCTTTGCATGCTTCATCCCATCCTCGGCATTTGAAGATGCCAAATTGAGAGTTCATCATGCAAAGTACAAGATTACAGCCCTGCTTACCCTCGTGCATAGTCAGTTTAACAAGCATTTTTATCCAAGTGGACAGCCCAAAAATACATCAGTGATTATAATACCGATTACATGGTGGCGATGGTGCTTGCGCTAGGCTGCATTGCCAATGGTCACAACAGTGAATTGTTAGCACTTGGATTCGGGAGGGACTTTCCCACTGCTAATTAGGGCTGCGAGCTTTAAACAGTTGAATCAATAGATCAATCAGCTAGAGATGCATCCGTTGATTATTTGAATTTGAGTCAATTTAAATCTCTCTGAGTGCATGTTAAGGGCACAAATGTCCTGTTTCAGTTTTCATGTGTTATTGTAATAAAGACTGAAATAGAAAACATGAAACACAGTCTTTCCTTGCAACGGAAGCTAAATAATGAGCATTGTAAATACCTATCTATGCTTCAATAATTCAAAAGGCGTATATATTGAGTTTGTGTGGTATGCAGATATATTTAAACATAATTGGTTTAAACTAAGTCTTTTTTATAGTTTTCTAATGGACCACAATAGAACAATAAATTTTCTTTTCCATGGAAGCCTTTAGATCTATGAGTGGTGTTCATTTGGCTTCTCGATTTTTGAGGTCTTTGCAGGGGAAGGAAGTGGTCTAAACCAAGGAAAATGGATTATTAACCATAAGTATATTGGTCTGCTCATAGGGAACTCGGCTTTCCCCCAGGTAAGATGATTCACTGATTGCCTGTAATTTGAATTTGGATTAAATTTATGGAGCTTCATATTTCTTTATACCAAGCAATTACCAATTTCATGGTTAAGTTTGTATATTTCATGGCACTTTGCCCCCAAAGTAAATGTGTCATGCTTAGGAATTGCATCTCAAAAGTGGGGAAATGGGCTGACATTAGGTAGATTTCATGGAAATTTTAAACACTGTGAAGGGAACCCCAACTCCATTTGAAATCTATTTTGTTCCGCTGCCAACAAGAGTCCAGGCTACAGCAATGAACGTCTGGGACTGGGTTCTTTTGCACCCTTTATTAAAGCAATATTGCAAAATTCTTGGCATGGAGTCTAATGCTAAAAGCATGCATTTTTCATACATGACAGCCAGCAATTTCTGAGTCGTTCCTAAATGACATTTTGCACATTTAGACTTAAAGCTTTATTCTGCCATTTAGCATTTATTCCCATTCTACACACATTATTGCAGAATCGCTCCGAGCATCCCATTCAAGGTAGTTTCAAGGGTTTATGCCTTCTGCGGAGAGCAGTCACAATGCATGTTATTACTGGCAATTTTTTTTTTAATTACACTATTAGATCTTTTGGTGGGAGCCTCAAACACTTTTAAGATGAGACATGATTGTGGGTTATTTTAGAGGTATATTCAAGAGAGTAAAAGCTCTCTTCAGTCCTGAAAGACAACAAAATTCCTCTTGTTTTCCTTGCAATGACATTTGCTGAACATTAACAGCTGACCACAACCTTTGTCCCCACTCCAATACTACCACCCTTAACTGCCCCCCCCCAATTCATATTTTCTAGCGCACACACAGCTCCACCCTTACTGTCCAATATTGCATTAATTTTTTTCATTTATATTCCATGTTTCTTTCATTATGGGACTCAATACAGCACTTTTCATGGGTATCTTGTTTCACCTCAGATCCAGCAAAGAACCTCCCTTCCAACGCTTCATATGTTTTCTCAGTTACAATAATGAGGCGCTCAAGAAGTTGCTCTATTTGTTGTTGTATCACAGAAATTGATGAAATTTGTAGGTCTAGTTCAGGGGTCAGCAAACTTTTTAAGCAGGGGGCCGGTCCACTGTCCCTCAGACCTTGGGGGGGGCCGACTATATTTTTTGGGGGGGAGCGGAAATGGAACAAATTCCTATGCCCCACAAATAACCCAGAGATGCATTTTAAACAAAAGGACACATTCTACTCATGTAAAAACATGCTGATTCCCGGACTGTCCGTGGGCCGGATTTAGAAGGCGATTGGGCCGCATCTGGCCCCCGGGCCTTAGTTTGGGGACCCCTGGTCTAGTTGCTTATTTAGAAAGAGAAGTGCCTGCCAGATTTCGGATAAACAGATGCAAGGATTTTCTAGGTAAAGCCTTTAACATTTGTAGATTTTAAAAGGAGAGTACCTCTAGCTATTTGTTTCTTAGCAGAGCAGGGCAGTATCTGCAATAATGGTAGTCCATTCTGAGTAGATGAAGTCTCCCACATTTGAGACAGGAAAATGCAGCGCTGTTTTTGTTTTGCAAAGGGAGCCATTAATGTTTGATATCATCATCATCATCATCATCATTGGCTGAGGTCAATTCCAATAAACATTTCATCCTTTGGAGAGATTGCCCAATGGTATTTTTTTTCAGAAGCATAGGTTTGGGTGTTAGGAAGCTATGATGAAGGAAAAAGGGTTTGAGGTGTGTTTTATTTTCGGCTAATAGTTGGCACCATCACCACCCGGAGAACTGCATATTCCAAAGTTCTGTTGTAGGTCATGAGAATAGGGAATGAAAACAACTGGTTCTCAGTTGATAAGCCGTTTAAAAGTAGGAATAAGAGGAGAAAGTTGTAAAGATGAGGGGAGAGCAGAACAAAGCTCACATGAAAGAGAATCCCACGTTACGAGCAGCAAGTAACAAAGGATAAATACAAGGGAAAGCTGCTGAAATATCTGTTCCTTTCACATCACAAACTGGATTTGAAACTGAGGTGGCTTTGAAAATATATTTTTGACATGGTACCTGTGGTGGGGCAGAGTCTGCTGTTGGAAGGGGGGAGGGAGAATTTGTTAAAATCCCACTGAGTATTGCCCAGGCCTCTTTGGATCCTGGACACAGAAGCCAAACAGTTTGTATGACCAACAGGAGACCACCCCCACCCCAGGTACATTCCATATCTAATGCCTATGGAAGCATTGGAGGTAATACAGAGATCACCGTACAGGCTGGGCTTTCCATTTAGACTCTGCAATTTCTATGCTCAAATAAAGGTGTAGCCTAGTTAAGCCCGGCATGTAGCAACCTGACTTTCTTCCAGCAATTTGTAGGTAGTCTTATCAAATAAGTCTTAATGCTCCTGTGGGATTGAAGAGAACGGCCGGCAGAGAATTACTTGCGCTGCCCAATGTATAGTTAGTTTTGGCCTTTGCTCATAATTCGGATCATTTGCCACCTTGGTACAAAATCAGGGATGGGGGGAGGGGGGAGGAGAGGGCCTTTTCTTCCTTTTTAAAGTGAAAATAGGCAAAATCACTTCCTGCACAATTTGCAGAAAATAACCTTTCATGCCCTTTTCATTGCCTGCAAACTGGGAGTTTCCCAGAGTGACAGCAACCAAGAGTGAAAGAGAATAGGAAATGAAAGGCTTATGGATATCTATACAGGCAGCCCTGTTTTGATCTGCTTCTAACTCTCTTTATATTCCAGCATTGTTAAATTTCCCTTTTGTATAAGTCAGCCATTTGTTTGCATGGCCATGCAGAATGCTACTCTGTTGCCTGATCCTGTAGCTTGTAGGAAGGAGCGCGTGTTGGAGGAAAGACAGGACTGGTAGCCATCCACCCACTCCCATTCTATGCTATTGTGCAGATCTAAGAAGTTCCCTAAGACTAAGAGCTGCATATGAATTTGTTGCCTGCCTGAGTCTTGGCCCTGTGGGCAAGTTTTTCACTTCCACTGCACCATGTGCCTGATTTTTGGGGGTGGGGTGGGCATGCACATAATATGAGTGTGCCATTAATTGGCACTTCTGAGTTATTAGTTTCATGCACTGCCATTGTCCCTCTGCAGATCTTGATGTGGTTTAAATAAAATGGCCATCTTGGTTCAACTCATTTCCCCCTGTATCACTTTATGCCCAGTTCGGGTTGCAAATCTCTCCACTGGAAAAACAATTACAGAATTAGGATGATGGTGTTGGCTTTCAAATGGAGCTGGTGTTACCAAGTCCAGAATTGTTCTGCCTCCAGAGCAGATATAAATGTTAAAAATGAATGAATGAATGAATGTTGGCACTCCAGGCTACATCCTAGGTTGATTCTCCACAGCTGGATCAGCTCTGCCTCTTCCAGTTTGGAGAAAATCAGAAACAAAACAATGGGTGCCTTCTGTCATCCGTTGTGCTAATGGGATTCAGTAAAAAGCAACAGCAATTAGATGGAAATGCAACCACACCTTTTAAGTATTCTTCTTTGAAGTTTTCTCTTTACGTTTGAAATTGCTAGCAGTGGATTATGGCTCCCATTGCGAAGTAAGTAACTCTTCTGCAATGCAGAATATTACTCAGTAACGTTTGTTTGCAATAAACATCAAACCATTCCATACCACCATAACTCAAAGCAGGGATGGGAGGAACTTGTTTATTTCTTTTTAGAAAAGCGAGAATGTGTGTTTATGGGAAAGATAACTGGAAGCTAGAGAGCGATGGCTGTGTTTGGACTGATTTCAGAGTATACGTTGCATAAACTTAAAGACTGTTGGTGCCCACTGGAAGTAAAAAACACGATAGTCCTATTACAGTGTAATTTCCTCCCAAACGTTTCCAAGATAGAGATGGCTTGAAAGGACAAACGCTCGACAAACTTCAAGCAAGATGTGAAAAGGCATGGAACAAAACCATCCGTGAAATCTTACACTCTTTTAAGGATGGCATGTGTGCTGGGCATTTTTATTTTATTTTAAGTAAGGATAAAGAGAAACAGTTGCCAGAAAAGCTAATCAAAATATTCTTTTAAGGACAAGAAAGATGCACAATTCTTCCAATATTATTTCCATACTCAAATGCATGTGTGTGTGTGTGTGTGAGTGAGAAATAACTCTTAAGGTTCAGTAAAGGTTTTTAGGAAAGTGTTTTCAGTAGGGCTGACAGGGGAGGATAGATTTACAGAGTACTGTCCAGTGTTAGTCATATTCAGACTTGAGCATCTGAAATCCAAGACTTAAATCCACTGATTTCAATGGGGCTACTCTGAGTATGACTACAGTTTCATATCACCCACATGACATAGTCTGCTCCAAGTCAGTCTGCAAGAGAATGAATTTCCTGGGGCCCCAGTTTTGGCTAACCTCATTCCAAATAGCAAGATTTCCTAGTCCTACGCACAGACATGTAGGCAGTAGCACTGCTGTTTCAGATTAGTCTCCTTAAGGAAGCCTGTCGTCAGTTTTTGGCACAGTGCAAGAGCATTTCATGAATGGGCACAGAAAGTGATTCACTCAAAAATTTATTAAGTTAGCAGATAATTTCAGCTCATGAAGCTCATTTTAGGCCACGGGCCTTCGCTGGGAAAAGTGTGTGTGCATTTGAAGGAAATGTAAGCTGTGAATAAATAGGGGAGCCTGGTTAATTTGTACTTTGATTGCATCCATTTCTGCAGCCACTTACGGCTTGCTCCTGTGCCATGTTGATTTTGGGAGCTTCCCCCTTGCTGGACTTAATTTTAGGTAGACCAATGGAACTTGTTTATTGATACAGGAGCCAGAGTTTGTCTGCCATTATTTTATCTCTCTGCTGCAGTGGATCCTCACACTGTTTGATTTTGTATTACTGTTGTATGTGTTCTATGTATCTATGTATGCCTTGAGTATCTTGGACAGAAAGGTAGCATGCCTCTGAATGGCAATTGCTTGGAATCGCAAGTGGTGAGGGCGATGCTGTGCTCATGACCTGCTTGTGGGCTTCTCATGGGCATCTGGCTGAACACTGAGATAACCAGATGCTGGGCTAGAGATAGGCCAGTTGGTCTGCTCCTCTTATGTGATAAGTGACTTTTATAAATAAATATTTGGGGACATCCAGCATAGCTGGTTCATTGTGGACCAGACAGAATAAAGTGGACCAGACAGTTTCATTTTAGTACACTCTACAGTCATATCTCGGTTTAAGTACGCCTCGGTTTGAGTACTTTCAGTTTAAGTACTCCGCGGACCTGTCTGGAACGGATTAATCCACTTTCCATTACTTTCAGTGGGAAAGTTCGCTTCAGGTTAAGTACGGACTTCCAGAACCAATTACACTCATACTTCAGGTTAAGTACTCTTCAGGTTGAGTACTCCACAGACCCGTCTGGAACGGATTAATCTACTTTCCATTACTTTCAATGGGAAAGTTCGCTTCAGGTTAAGTATGCTTCAGTTTAAGTACTCCGTGGACCGTCTGGAACGGATTAATCCACTTTCCATTACTTTCAATGGGAAAGTTCACTTCAGGTTAAGTACGCTTCAGGTTAAGTACAGACTTCCGGAACCAACTGTGTACTTAAACCGAGGTACCCCTGTACTTAGGGATGTACAGAAATTTCAGTAGGCTTACTGAAACAATTCTGGCGTCAGATGTTTGGCCATCATGCTTCCAGCAATTGCAGATGATGTGAACTTTGCTACTTTTTGTCTTGCTGGAGCTTTGGGTCTTTATTCCCAGCTTTATTCCGACAGAAATCCGGAGAACTGCACCTCTTTCTATCACTTCTCATTGTTGTGGGAAAATGTGTAATTATGAGCTTCTTTTAGTTTATGGCAAGCTGGGAGTAGCAATGAAGGAGAAATTCAGTGTGGCATACATTTAAAAATGAACCTACTGAATTTGCAAAACTCTCAAAACAGGCCATGGACCAAAAATGCACATTGGAGTTTTGTGACTCGGTTCTCCAGCCAAAGTTGTATACACAAAGTTGTGCCTCTCTGTGCCTTAAAAATGAATGGGAGGATCCATGGACACTAACCTGAAATAATGTGCTTAATAACAAATGGGAAAGCACTGTCGAAGTCTATGTTGCATACCTGAGGGTTTTTTTTTTTTTTTGCAGGTAAGTACTCTGACCTTGCAAAATGGGTTCTCCAATTATGGAGAGCATGCATTGTGGGAGGGGAATCAGGATGACCCTGCTGTTGTTAGGCAGATTAGGCAAAATGGCCACTTACATGACTGGGCACTTTGGTGCTGTTGCTGGGTAGAAAAGCTTGTTGCAGATTGGAGTAAGGGTCGGCCCCTAGCCTATAAAAACCCTCTGCGTGACTATATTAGTTTCACTTTTGCCAAGCGCTTCTGATTTCCCGCCCGCCCACCTCCTTTTTAAAGGATGCTTTGCATACTGACATTGCTGTGCCTGTCATGGGGTCGCCTGCTTTGGGGCAGGGGCCCAGTAGGAATTTTGCCATCTGGCTGATTGGCTGTTGCCATTTGGTTTTTGCCTACCGCATAGCAAATCGTCACAACTTGTAAGGTTGGCGATTAGGCATTGGTTAAAATTGGCTGGTAAGAGATTGGCTGGAAAGAGGAGTATGGAAAGAGGCGTATGGAAAGGCTGGAAAGTTACGCTAAATTGCTGCTGCTTATAGAGGTATTCCATTAAAGGAATCCCGGGGCTCGAACTGCTCTTGTCAGTACCCCGTTAGAGAATTGGGCCTAACACAGAGCAAATTGAGCCTCGGGAAACATTCGAGGGAGGACAAGAAGGGCCTGGTACCCGGCTCCGTCCTCCCTCTGAGAATGTTTACCTACTGACTTCCACAAATGCCTAGAGGAAGTCAGTGCAGAATCTGTCCCAGGGTGGGGGACAGATGGGTTAACCAATGCGTAAGCAACCACTCACATTTGGTCGTATTTTAATAAAGTTGTGGCCAAAATAATGCCAAAAACCTTAAACTTAAATTAACGTGTGTGTGTGAATTTATTGGGGGGAATCCGGTGACCTCGACATGCAATGTAGCTTTTCAACGATGTGGGAATACACATGAAAATAATTGGGACACATTTGCATGGCAGAATTTTATTTATTTCATAAAAGTTATGCACCCCTTGCTTGTAAAAAAAGAAAACAGTAAAAACAGCAGTTTTCAGAAAATTAAAATCAGCAACAAACTGGAAACAGATTTAAACACACACTAGCATTCTAGATATCTGGGTAGGCTGGTCCAATAGTCTAGGTCCAATAGTCAAGGAAGGCCATTTTATTTAAATATCTCTCCTTTCGTAATGGAAAGTTTGCCCTCTAAACATCTGGAATGTGAATTCTTTGCGCTTTTCTGACATACAGGCTCTCCCTGGATGTGTCATATGCTCAGTGGTGGTGATTCCTTCCTTGACAGAGTAGATTTACAAAGTGCTCAGGTGCTCTGTGCTGTAGGTCAGATTTGTTGTGTGTCTTCAAAACTGTAATCCCCATCTATTACATGCGGAAGGCAGCTGAGTTTCATCATTTCTAACAGCTGCACCACAGCTAGGGTCAGAGCCGTGTGATTTGCTTCATCTAAACGATCTGTGGATATCTTCCCTTCCCTCTTAAGCCAAAGCAGATGAGAAGGTCATACAGAGTGGTCTAGGATATTTGGGCAAATCAGTAATGGTGACATCCCCTCCCCCCCTTACAATCTAGGCATATTTTAAGCTGTTCAATAGGTTAATATAAGGTTCATTTCCATGTTAGTGTGAACCTCATTTATTGCTCATTTGCTACCTCCGAGTCCCTGGGATGTTTTTCCTCCTCATTAGCTCCACATAACACAATTAAGCTTTGACCAACTTGGGAAAGGAATAAATGAGTTGGCGAATGTTCAGTATGTGCCACATACCCTCCAATATTTTGCAGGAGAACTTAGGGACCCTCTCTCATGTACTTGCAACGCCCCTATTCTCACATTAAGGACCACGGTTGTCTGCGGTATTCATTAAAAGCCTGTCCTTAAATGGCTTCTGAAACAGGGTGTATTAGTAAATTGACAACAGCAAAGCCTTTAATGTTTTAAAACTGTTGTATTTTAATATTCTGTTGGAAGCCACACAGAGTGGCTGAGGAAACCCAGCCAGATGGGCGGGGTATAAATAATAAATTATTATTATTATTATTATTATTATTATTATTATTATTATTATTATTAGTGTCAAGGGGTTGTAGCGGCTACTCTCGAGTAAAGATGCTCCAGTCCGCTCTGTCTTTAAGAGCTTTATGTGTATAGTATTTACAGTGCAGAGATATCAGAAAACATGACTCCCTAGTCCGATTCAGAACCCAGCAATGGCTTCCGTCGCATCTTGGACCAGCATAAAAGCCTGGGCACCCCCAAAGCGCCTCCCCCTAGCCCTGCGTGTGGGCGCGCACCTCAATTCGGGTGCCGGAAGGGGTTGCGTTCCTTCTCCCGTCCTTTGGCTGGAGCGTTGCAGAGGCTCTGACACCTTGCTGCGCTGTCCTTTCCCCTCTGCCCAGCTGGGTCGGTGTCTAGGCTCTGACACGTCTGAGATTCCCCCGCTCCATTCCTCATCCCCTCCTCCTGACCCGCTGCTAGCGCTATCACTGGGTGAAGTGCTGGTCTGGATGACTGGGAGAGGGTCCCTGTAAGGAGCCCCCCTGACAATTATTATTATTATTACTACTACTACTACTACACTTTATTTGTGGGAAGCCATGGCTTTTTAACAACTCTGTGTTCATAGTTGTTAAAATAGGCAGTTACAGCCTATTCATTTATTTTCCATACAGTTAAGCAAGTTGTTAAGATTAAGTTCCTTTGCACATTTCCTCTTTGCACTGTAAGTTCTCAGTATAATGGGGTATAAAAATAATGGGGGCAATCCAGCCAGTACTGTGTCTTTGGTTTCAGTTGGAGAGTTAAGCATGCACTTAAATCTCTCTTCCTCGTTTGCAATAAACAGATGTGATATAAAAGTGTTCAATTTTTAATTTTCTCTTTTGCCCTTTCTGGAAGGTGAAGGACATTAAAATACAGGTTTTTAATTGAAAACGTTGCAGGCTTTATTGAAATTTTAAGTACTGGTTTTCCCTAATGATACATCTTTGAATAGCTATGTAAGTAATTGTATGATGGGAAAATTCTAGGTCAGTTTTATACAAACGTGTTTTTGTTGTTGTTTTGGAGGGGGTAACTTAGCCATGCATGAAAAGATGAAGATGTTTCTGTTGGGAATCCTAAAGAACTGTGTGGCTATATATTCTCCAGTGAGTGATAATATCAAGAGAAAATGGCCAGGGTTCTGTGGGTTCAGGAAAGGAGCTTCTCTAGGCCTAGAATGAAACAGAGATGTGAAGCAACAGGCTCTCAAGACCTGTTTATATACATATACAGAGAATCATAGAATTGTAGACCAGGAAAGGACCACAAAGATAATCTAACCCAACCCCCTGGAATGCACATTTTTGCCCAATGTGGGTCTCAAACCCACGGCCCTGAAATTAAGAGTCTCATGCTCTACCAGTTGAGCCATTCTGTGCACATGTACTTAAACATTTGCTAAAAACCAGAGCCTCTGTCTCTTGCTTGGTCAATAGAACAGAGTCATCTTCTGTGGTACTCAAGCTCCATTCTACCCCACTGCCTTGAAGACCAAAGGAGCCAACTCCTAGTGGCTGTGGGATTTTTGGCCCCCACAATAAAATATTTGATGGCCATTTCAATTCAAATTGTGTGTGTGTGTGTGTGTGTGTGTGTGTGTGTGTGTACTGCATCATGTGATCAATTATGGGGGGCGGAGCTTACCTGGGCCCCACAATATTTTATTCAAGTTGGCACCCCTGTTGAAGGCCCCAGATCCCCCAGGTCTGTAGAAATTCTGGAGTGTAGACTCGACTCATGGTAGCATATCCTAAGGGGCTGGTCTTCTGTGGTCCATAGCCTGCATGGAAAATAGTACTAAGCTTCTGCGAGGAACTACTCCTTAACCACATCAGATCTGATAAAATTTCAGCTCTGTGGCACATCCCAGATTCAGCAATGCTCTAAATCAGGGTCCTGAGCAAGGCTGAATGCCCTGTGTGCTTTTTTTAAAAAAATAAAAAAATAAAAAATTGAAGCAGCAGAAGCTGCAAAATGGAATTGCTCTTTCCTCCCCTTAGCTTCAGAGCCATGCCTTCTTCCTCTTCTGGATGTGTCTAAAGTGGTTGGTGCAGGAGGACAATTTCAATTACAGTGGTACCTTGAGTTACAAACGCTTCAGGTTACAAACTCCGCTAACCTGGAAGAGTTACCTCGAGTTGAGAATTTTGCCCCAGATTGAGAACAGAAATCGTGTGCCGGCGGCACAGCAGCAGCAACTGGCCCCATTAGCAAAAGCACGCCTCTAGTTAAGAACAGTTTCAGGTTAAGAATGGACCTCTGGAACGAATTAAGTTCATAAGTAGTGGTACCACTGTATATACAGTACATCCCCCAGTTACCTAACTGGTGCACAAATGACTGGTTAGAAAGCTTCAGATGTTGCTCCTCTCTCTCTTTGTTTTTGAGGCAAACTAATTGGACAGCAGACACAATTCGAATGTACCCTCATCAGTATGCGAGCTGCGGTGTTTGCAGACAAGCACTGGGTGGAATGGATTTGAACATCAAAACAACAGAATGCAATATATGATTGAAAACAGCCGCTGACAGCAAAGGGTTGCCAGCATGGGGTTCTTGATGAAGTCCATTTGGTCTCTCTGCAGACAACTCAGAGTCTTCTCTTTTCCCCACCCCTTTTAATCTTTAACTCTCGACACAGGAGCCCTCCCCACCCCAAGCTTCCACTTTTCCCTGAAATAAGAGGGATTTCTGTCAGCACTTTTAGTGATAGAAAGAAGAAAAGCTTTTGTTTTCAAACATATCAAAGGGTTTCAATTGATACACTGGGCTGCAATCGTCTGCTCTTCGTTGTTGATAAAAATTACATAACTTCATATTTTTTTTTGTAATGATTGAAAAGTGCCTAATCTAGCAACAAAGCTGCACCATTCAGTTTGGGTGCAGGCAACAGGAGAGCAATGAAGCCCCACCTACATCATCCCACCAGTCATTCATAAAACTCATAGAACTTAATATAGAGTCACAGAGTTGGAAAGGACCCTGAGGATCATCTAGTCCAATGCCTTGCGGTTGCATTACAGGGGATTCAATTAGATTATTTTTGTGGTCCTTTCCTGCTCTACAGTTCTTCGATTCCCTGAATATGCATATAAAAGGATCTTGAGAGCCTGTTGCTTCACATCTCTGTTTCAGGAATATGCAGCTGTCCCTTACCTGCAATGTTGAGGTTATCAGCACCACACCCTAACCAACTGAGCTATACTGCCTATAACCCAAGAGATGCCATTGTAGACAGAAGCAAAATATGTCTGAGATGAGAGCAATTTGCTTGTTGTGCAAATGAGGGTGCGTTACATAGCACACAGTGCATGCATGCCGAACCAGTGCAGAATCTGCAGATACATATTTCATGTAGTTTTAACTGGCCCAAATAGGCTCATTTCTACAGCTTAGGTTTTGCCGGCAAATGCTAATAGAGCCATTTCCATGGTAGTAAAAAGTGCAGTCAACTTAAAATGGCCTGTGCAACATTATCTTTACCATTTGAATGTGCAATATCGCTTTTGCTTTCTAGCCAGGACAAAATCTGTTTTGCGATTCCCTTCCAACTAAGTTGAAAAGCAGAAGAACAAGCTGTCAATAATTAATCTAGCAATACAGTAATGTGGAGAGAGGAAACAGATGAGGACGTTGCTAGATTCATTACTGGCTGAGAATGGCATGTCACAAAGCCATCCAAACTTTCCATAGTAACTGCTATGTCGGAAACATTCGCTCTGGGGTGGGGAGGGGGAAGGAGATGCCCTAGATTTTTTTGAAGCATGCTTTCACATTAAATAAGAGAGAATATCTTTTCCAAGAAAACCACTGCATCAGAGACTTGCAGAAAAATCTAAGTTCTCATTCTTCTTAATTTAGCTCCAATTCATCACTTTAACCCAAATATGCTATTTGCATTATTGCCAACCATAATCACACCTATGGTGTGGTTATGCCCCAAGCCAAAAGGAGGATGGTGTCTTGCTGCGTTCCTAAGTGGGTGCTCCAGATAATTCACACTCTAATTAGGTAATACAATGACACTATCAGATGTAGGGAAAGCATTATTTTAAATTAAGACTCTTCAAGAAATGTGTGTCTTGAGGACCCTTTAATTGGAGAAAGATGGAGTGGAAGTACAGAAAAGGACAGAGTACAGGCTAGAGTCTAGAGCTAGGCAAAATTAAACAGGGGTAGAAGCAGTGGTGGTCGGTGCCCATTGGGACTGGTAGGAGGGAAGGCTGAGGATTGGTGGGACCAGAGCCAATAACAAGTAGAGATGCCACCTGACTGATTGTAAGGCCGAAGGCCGAAGCAGAAAGGTGGGGATTGGCTTAAAAGGTAAAGGGACCCCTGACCATTAGGTCCAGTCGTGACCGACTCTGGGGTTGCGGCGCTCATCTTGCTCTATAGGCCGAGGGAGCCGGCGTACAGCTTCCAGGTCATGTGGCCAGCATGACTAAGCCGCTTCTGGCGAACCAGAGCAGCACACGGAAATGCCATTTACCTTCCCGCTCTAGTGGTACCTATTTATCTACTTGCACTTTGACGTGCTTTTGAACTGCTAGGTTGGCAGGAGCTGGGACCAAGCAATGGGAGCTCACCCCGTCGTGGGGATTCAAACCACTGACCTTCTGATTGGCAAGCCCTAGGCTCTGTGGTTTAACCCACAGCGCCACCCACATCTAATGGACCATTTGCCCTAATAAACCAGCCTCCCCTGGTGATTTGAAAAAACAACACTCCCCCCCCCTCATTCTATTCTTCCAGCACATCATTGAAAACAGGGCTAGTTCTCCTTCATTGCTACAAGTGCACTCAGTAAAGAGGTGCAGATTAAGAACAGTCGCAAGTAATGCAAGGTGATAATCATATTTAACTGTTTTATTGATATCATTAAAGGTTTGGACTCATCAGTGCATTGTCCAGATATAATGGCTTTTGGAGCTGCAGCCTAGAAATAGATCTTGTGGTAATCTATCTATCCAGCCAGGGCCCTGAAGCATTGCTAGATTGAGAAAATCAATATATGGAAGCAACATTTTAGCTGCTCTGGCTTTTTAGAATATTATCCTTTGCCAAGAAACCGAACCCTTATTTGAAGGTAATTGTAAATGTCATTCTTGAGTAGCTCGGAAATCATTGTTTTAGACAGGATCCATCAATTCTGAAAAATTCTATGTAGGACAATGTTCCATTACACACACCCAATCCTGATCTGATTCCAGCCTGCGCTGGTACTGCAAGATGTATGTGTACTGTGCCTTGGCAATGCCGATTTTAATCCCGTACTGAAACCTGTTCATACCAGTTAAGAATCTGGCCCAAGGGCATTGTCAAATATGGCTACAATCACAGTAGCAGGTTCCAGTATTTATCAAGAATCATTACAATGTGTTACACCAGGCCAAAGAAAATGATAAGTGACAATGATCAAATAGTCATATGCCTTATTGATCAGCAGGGCAAATTCCTTTTTGGGAGGGGGAAATAATCTTACTAGCTCTGATACCCATCTACCAATATCTTGCCTCCTATAGTAGGGTTGGCATACATCCAGGAAAACCTGGACAACATCTTTTGGGGGACGACATGCCCATCCTGGCAGATTTTTCAGGCTCAGGCTCAAGCTAGCAGTGGCTCTTTTTTGCTCTTCAAGATATGGCAACCCTATCCCAACCACATTTCATTTTTTGAACCCCTCTGTGTACATATTATTATTATTATTCCTTATCTCTAATCTGATTGTGGTTTTGTGAGCCTTTCCTTGAAGTTCTCGCAACAGTTTGAGGCATTTTGCTAGTGCTTGAAAGGAAGAAAGCTAGCCAAAAGAACTCCCCCACAGCATTGAACCTGCTTAAATCTTCCTGAAAAGGTAAAACAGTGGAACCTCAGTTTATGAACACCTCGGTTTATGAATTTTCGGTTTATGAATGCTGCGGACCCATCTGGAACGGATTAATTCATTTTCCATTACTTTCAATGGGAAAGTTTGCTTCAGTTTATGAACGCTTCAGTTTATGAACAGACTTCCGGAACCAATTACACCCATGCTTCAGTTTATGAACGCTTCAGTTTAAGTACTCCGTGGACCCGTCTGGAACGGATTAATCCACTTTCCATTACTTTCAATGGAAAAGTTTGCTTCAGTTTATGAACGCTTACTCCGCGGACCGTCTGGAACGGATTAATTCACTTTCCATTACTTTCAATGGGAAAGTTCACTTCAGTTTATGAACGCTTCAGTTTATGAACAGACTTCCGGAACCAATTGTGTTCATAAACCGAGGTACCACTGTAAATAAATTAACTTTAGGACACATCAAGGGAATCCTCATGGACTCTAAAGGTGCCTCGGGGTGCTCAAGAATGGCTAACCCTTTGAACTAATATTCATACTGCTTCACAGACGTGATCAGGCTATTTATCATATGCAGCAGCCTTACAACTTCTGAGAATAGCTCAGTTTGTTAGAGCATGGTGCTGATAACACCAACGTTGCAGGTTGGACTTCTATATGGGACAGCTGGATATTCCTGGATTGCAGGGGGTTGGACTAGATGATCTTCAGGGTCCTTTCCAACTCTATGATTCTAACTTCCTTTATTCCCACTCAACGCCCAGTGTGGCATATATGAAAAATCCCTCCAGCTAGGATCAATCAAACTAGCAATGTATGAATCTGTTAATTTTGGTTTTCCTTGAGTCATATGTTCAAATCTTCACATTTCCAAATCAGTTTGCAATTATTTTTCAAGTCCTCACGAGAATTCACCAGTATGTTAGTGTGAAATTTCTTAAGTTAGTGTGAAATTTCTCTGCATTTTCACATAAAATACATATTTGCATATGCTATTCTCACAAATAAAAAAGTTTTCATGCACATTTACCCCAGCACATGTGTTTTTGTACACATTACTTGTCTGGAGATCTCTGCACTGCAAAATCCAGAGAAGTGCAGATTTTAAAGGCCGCTTCACTTATTGTTTCAGAAAGTGTAAAAACGTAGGTTTTCCTTTAAATGTTACTGAATTGAATTTATCCTTCATCCCCGGATCAAGCTACATTAGGGGATTCAAGTCTGCTTCCAATAATGGACACAGTGCTTAGCCATGCAACCCCTCGCCCTTCTAGGGCTCAGATAGAGGGGAACACTGTTACCACTGAAAAATATAAAATTATTATGATTTGACTATTTTATAATATATTATGCCAGTGATATGTCATCAAAAGATGCCTGTTGAAGTTTAAGGCTTTATCTCATGGTTGATGTTGGTTTTGTGTATGTGTGTGTGTGTGTGTGTGCGCACACACACACACACACACACACACACACACTGATAATAAGGTTCTTGGACCTCTAATCAATTTGCTACCAAAACAGTCCCACTGACTCAAAAATGCCCTTGTAGCATATTCAGTTTGAGGAAATGATTGTCAAAGATCATTACCATTTCAAAAAGTCGTTTCCTAGAATAAGTGGTTTAATTGTTGCAAGCTTAACCGAAACATCCAAAAATGCTTCAGGCTCAAATGTAAATAATCAAAGAGGTCGAAAATTACAGCGGTTTTGATGAGGACAGCTAAGATGATGTAAGGTTTAAGAGAGCAGATCCTACTAAGAAAGATGGAAAGTACAGAGCCCGACATATTACGAAGACAGACGTTGAACTGTAAACCTAGAGAAGAAGTAATTCTTCCATTTTGCCACTGGGGACAGGACAAAAATCAATAGGCTTAACCTACCGCAAAGAAAATAATAGCAGCAATGATTGTGATTATAGAAGTAACCGGACAGTAGAAAAAGTTTCCAAGTATATTCCAGAGTTCCTATTGACTGAACAGGTTGAATACACATTTCTCAGGGACATTATTCATTTTTTGCTGGCTGACAACAGTGAGACCCATTCTTTGATTATTTTGAGGGAAGTGCTACAAATCTTCTTATCTATGATTCCGGGATCTATGTAAGAATATGGATACATGGACCCTAAGGAAGTAAAAATTGTTTTGATGGCCACAGCAATGCTCAACGACTCCTTTGCTAGACTCCAATCGGTCATGGAGTTCTACCTGCAGCACAAAAGTTTGAAGGAATTGAAAGTTTGTTGCTTGACCAATGTGTTTGGGGGGAATTGAAGAAAGCAGTTTGACCAAAAAAACCAACCCAAGTAGATGACCGAGTTCTGCATACTGTACGTACTTAAGCTGTGTACTTGCATGAATAGGAGGGGGGGGGGAGAGAGAGAGAGAGAGAGGTAGGGAGGGAGAGAATTCCAAGCACTCATATTTGGAAAGGCCCCAAGAGGCATAACAGTTGGTGAGAGCATCCCTGCAGATATGTAGGGGACCAGCTCCTACCTTCTCTGTGTATTGATCATGTCTTGGGTCTGAAAAGTCAATCCTGCTGTTATGATATCTCAGCACAAAACCCATTGTTAATAGATCAGCATGCATTTCGGGTATGTTTAGTGTGCTCACTGAACATTTGCCCAGCAAAGCTAGAATCTCTTCCCGTCCTTTGGGTGGTCAATAAAGCACCAGCTGACAATTGTATTCCTCCTGAAGTTTATATCGATATTATTGATTGGTGGTCAGTCATCCTCGCGAGACTGTTTACTTCTATTAATGAGTCAGGGTTGGCTGCTCCAGCTCCTGCTTTGGAATAATAATTCCTATATTAGAGAAAGGCCACAATTATCAACCAATCTATATTTCAGATATGGGAAGTAAATTCTGTGCCAACTATCCCCTAGACAAATTGGATACACGAGCTATTAACCAGTGGAGTCTTTGGTGAAGAACAAGCAGGAATTAGAGCGGGCCTCTCAACAGTGGATAATTATTTTTTTCCTAAAACATTCAGTTCACCAATATTTCATGCCCCTTCCAGCCAACTGGGGCTATTTGTGGCTTTTGTCAGCGTAAAAGCAGCCTCAGATTGAATTCGTAGGAAGTCCTTGTGGGAGAAACTAAGAAGGCTGAACAAAGATCGTAAATGGTTGCTATTACTGGGAACACAATGAGAAAAGTTTGAATTAGTCCCCAGTGTCATTTATCTGAAGCTATCTCAATCCCAAATGTACTTTGGCAAGGTTGCCTGCTAGTACATGTTGTTTTTAAGTTTTCTCACTCAAAGCTTTCTACAGCAGGCAAGTCCTCATCCTTAAGTATATCTCAAGCTACAACTCATTAATTTTACCCTATGGAGCGGTAAACACCAACCTTTTCAGATCCAAGGCCCAGTTTTAATTCCAACCTGCATCACCAGACCTACTTTTAAAAAAATAAATAAAAGTTTTTGTTCTTTTACTTTTCTCTCAAGAGCAAGGATGGGAAAACTGTCACCCTCCAGATGTTGAATTCGAACTCCCAGCCAGCAAGGACAATGGCTGGGGCTGATGGGAGCTGGAATCTATTAGCATCTGCACGACTGCTGTTTCCCCTTCCATGTTCTAGGATGGCCGCTGGAAAAAATAACACTCTTCTGCCTTCAGTGTTTAGATAATATTATGGGATGCAGGTAAACCACTGAGCCTCTTGCGCTTGCCAATCATAAGGTATGAGATCCCATTGCTTTGCCCCAGCTCCTGCCAATCTAGCAGTTCAAAAGTATACCAGCACAAGTAGATAAATGGGTACCACTGCAGCGAGAAGGTAAATGGCATTTTTATGCACTCTTGCCCTTGTCACAGTGTTCTGTGTACCAGAAGCAGTTTCACCATGCTGACCACATGACCCAGAAAAGGCTGTCTGCAGACAAATGTTGGCTCCCTCGGCCTGAAAGTGGAGATGAGTGCCACACCCCATAGTCGAATTTGACTGGACTTAACCATCCAGGAGTCCTTTACCTTAGATAATATTGGAGTCTTGCCTTGAATGGCTATATACAAGAGGGACTTCAGGTATGTGCAACTTAGTATGAAAAAGCTGAACACTGAAATCCCTTCTTTCATATACCTATTCACAGTAAGAATGCCTTTCCTACATTTTCTCTTTAATTTCTGTTTCAGTCCTACCTTTTCCTGTTTTGCTTCTCTTTAAAAAGGAAACAAAACGGAGGTGGTGCTACTGCTTACTGATGCTCAGATGGCATCAGATGAATACCGTAGACCAAGGAGGCGGAACATGAGTTCCTCCAGATTCCCACTGGATGGTTCCCCAACCAGTGATGCAACGGATATCCATGATTTTCTATTCTTAAAAAAGGCATATTTGCTATTGTGGGTAAGTGATCTGTAGAGGCCGCTGGTTTGCAAATATACTTTTGGAACTGTGGAAAAGGCAGCAGTTTGATTGTACAATTATGATATAGCTCTGGCTTCATTTAAACTATGCTCTGCACTGTTGAATGGAGAATATGATGGGATTTAAACCAATAATGCATGCAATGTGCTTGCAAGGATTTAGCTTCATGCACACTTTCCTGGAAGGAAGTCCCACTGAGTATATAGAAGGTTAAAGGTAAAGGTAAAGCGACCCCTGACCATTAGGTCCAATTGTGACCGACACTAGGGTTGCGGTGCTCATCTCGCGTTATTGGTCATGTGGCCAGTATGACAAAGCCGCTTCTGGCGAACCAGAGCAGCACACGGAAACGCCATTTACCTTCCCGCTGTAGAGGTACCTATTTATCTACTTGCACTTTGACATGCTTATAGAAGGTTACATCTGTGTAAAACTGAATAGGAGTGCACTGTTGGATCCATACAATTATCTGTGCTTTTGAATGTGGAACATGACACACAAATGTGGGCTTTTGGTTGAATTCAAAACCATGTTTTTCCGGTTGTCCTGTCTGTGCAAGCATTGCAGCTTGCCAGGTGGAATGATTTATAATCTCTTTCCCCACGTGCACTGTTTAGCATGGGGTGTCTTCTGAAACCCCCTCAGAGGCAATTGCAGGGGGCTTGGAGGGAGGAGAGAGGAAAAAAAAAAAAAGCCCTGTTGTGAATGTCGAAATCCTTGATCTGCTGGCAGGGCTGGTTAGGTGAAACAACCATTATGCGCAATCGTGATTCAGATCTGCTCTGTGGAAACACATGCCCCTCACAGAGATACAATTTCCAGAATGGTTTAAAAATCTTTCCCTCTTCTCAGGGAACTCTTAAGAACAGTAGGGGAATCAGATGGCTGGCGTCTGTCTGTCTCAGGAGACAATGTGCCTTCAGTGGTGAATTCATAGTTGGAGAGTTACAACGCCTGCTGTGGCTGTATGGGAAAAACTGCACATGTTTTATTGCAGCTAGCTAGGGCAGATGAAGGCATCCAGTTGTGAATATGCATGGGGAATATGTGAGGAGAATATGGCTCTCCTACCATCAACAACTCTTAACAAACTACAGTTCCCATGATACTTTGGGGGGAGCTCCAACTGTTAAAGTTGAATAAGAGGGCTTTAAATGTGTGGTAGAGGATATCTGAGAAAATTCTGCAAAGAATTTCTGTTGTGGTGGGATAAAACTAAATCTCAGCAATTTTTCTCAGAGAAATATCATCTGAGACATTTGGGCACAGTTCCACTTATTACAGGCGTTACATTAGACACACCAAGGAAGCAAGGCTCCTTTCCCCTACATTTTCCCCTCACCCAAATGTGCACGTTGATATTGACCCATCTTGGCAGCAAAGGCCAGTGCTTGGAAATAATCAAGTTCATAATTTTCATCTTTGTTGCAGGTCCTCCTTCTGGATAACCCATTTTGGGGTTTTTCCCCCCCCACCCCTGCAGTTATGCAAAGAACTAACTTTGATGGTAAAACATATTGAAATAATGCCTGGTTTTATTACAGCTTCTGTTCAAAGAAGCAGCAAATTACACAGCACTCATATAGCACCCATTAAAATTCATGTTATGACTCATCAATCACAGAAAGTCTTAATAGATAAAAATAACAAAAGTTGAAACTGAGAAGAATGAAAGAAAATTAGTTCTAGCCACTGAGGTTTTCCTTCTAATATATCCTTTTTTTATGTTGCCTGTAAGAAAAAAAATGTTTATCTCTTTTTTGCCTCCCCTCCCTCCAAAACCCAGTGTGGTTTTTCAAGGACAATTTCTTTCTTAACATTATCTTTGCTAAGGCAAACATTTCCTCTGTTGCTAAGCAACAACTATTTGTTTCTTTAATGAGAGACCACTTTAGCAGTGTTCCTTGCCATTGCTGTTGATGTTAAAAAGCCTCTGTTAATATATAATTTATTTGAATTTAGAGTAGACCCAGGCTTCTGTGAAGCATTGCAAACCTATCGTTTTAACCTCCAAACATTTGGAACAATGAAATCTATTTCAGAAATGAGCAATGAATTGGGGACTTTTGAAAGCGGTTGTCATGATGAAGTTTTCAGGATGCTACATTTGGAGCCCTGAGGAGGAATCTGAACAAGGATTCTGCTTTATTGCAAAGAATTCTTGATCAACTCCTTCAGTGTTACTTTGTGTGTGTGTGTGTGTGTGTGTGTGTGTGTGTGTGTGTTTTATTTAAAAAAAACCCCTATATTAGAAATTGTATTCATGGTAGTTAACAAAACAGAAAGCAGCATGCTTTGGATCTGTTGGGGTGTGTGTGTGCTTTGCTCCCCAATCAGGATTATAGCAGACTTGCCCAAAAAGGGTTTGGTGAGAGGAAAGGAAACCTTGTAGAGTTGACCTGAAAAGTGAAATGGCTTGAGAAGCAGGTGTGTGATGCCTCAGCTGGAGTAGGCTCAGGTGAGGGTTAGACGCCTCATAAAGCCTTGTAAAGACTCGTAAAGCCCAGAGTATATAACAGGAAGACCACCCTGGCCAGGCCTTCGTCAGAAAATGTTGATCACTTCATTGGACTGGTCATGTTGTGTGGGTGCCTGATTATCATCTTCCAAAGCAACAACTCTATTCTGAACTTAAAAATAGAAAGTGTAATGCTGGTGGTCAACAAAAGAGGTTTAAAGACTCTCTCAAGGCAATTTTTTTTTTAAATGTAGTATAAACACCTACAATTGTGAAATACTAGCCTGCAAGCATTCCGATTGGAGAACAGCCTTTACCAAAGGTGTCATGGGCTTTGAAGACACTCAAACCCACAATGCACGTTTAGCAAATCCACACCATGATTGACTCCCACCCAGAAACCAATGTTCCCACTGTGAAAGGACGTGTGGATCCATAATTGGCCTCCACAGTCACTTACGGACCCATTGTTAAAACCAGGTTTATGGAAGGCAATCTTACTCGGCTGCGAGTGATCACCAAAGAAGAAGAAGGAACATACATGGTGGACAACATAATATAGTATAATAAAAAACCAGGGTTGATGCTACAACATAGCTGTCAACTTTCAGATTTGAAAATAAGGGATCAGCAGCCTCACCTGTCCCGGGGACAGTCTACGGTATATCTAACAATCCAGGATAGCAGCGGGAAACGGTGCTGGAATAAGGGAATTTCCAGCAAAAAAAGGGAAAGTTGAAAGCTGTGGCTTGGAATAAGGGAGTTTCCCGCAAAAAATGGAGGGTTGACGGCTATGTGCTACAGAAAAGAAATAGCATACTAATTTTCGCTTGCTTGTATGCTCTCTCTCTCTCTCCATATACAAACACACACTTGTTTCCATATTTAAGTTATTTTCAAATAGGCTACGTAGTATGAAATAGCTTGGGCAATGTAATGCAAAATATATGTCTCCTGTCAATATAATGCTACAACCATAAATGCTGGGTCTTCTAAAGTTGTGCTGTTGCATCTGTTAGCTTATCACATCAATTTCCCTTATCCAGTGAGTCAATAGGCTTACCATTGATTCTTAGACTGTGGTTCATGCACCACCAATTATCTCCATTTTGCTTTCAAGTGGTCCATCAGACCATGACCAAAACAATGGGATGAATGCTGAAGGTTTTTTTTCTTCAGAACAAACTGATGAGACTCTTTCAACACTCCAGTACAGTTGAATTGAATGCATTGCATTTGCATGGTGAGATGCCAATGAGATATTTGTTGACATGACATAACTGTTTGGAGCTGATTATCACATTACAGCTACTATGGTTCAGTGACACAGAATATGTATATGTCTGGCAATATCAGTTGCTCCCTCCCATTCCTTTCCCCCCTTCATATTCAGCTTTTGCTTGGACTACTACAATCAAAACAAACAAAACCACTTGAAAGCAGTTCTAGAGGCACTTCCACCCCACTGAGCCAATTTTCCAGTGGGAAGAGAAAGGCGGGGAAATCCCTTTGTGCAAGCAGAGGTCTTTTCTTGGGGCTTCTGCTGACAGGGATACTTAGATAACTCCCACCTCTTCAATTTAACATTGAAACTTCCTTTCAAAAAATCAGATTAAAATATGGTGGCCCTCAAAGAAAAAGTGAAAGAGAATAATGGTCTCAAGCAAACAAAATTTAAGAATACGGTAATTGAATATTCCAATGTTATAACACACACATACACACACACACACACACACACACACACACACATATATATATCATTGTCCAGATGGAAGTAATTTAGCAGTGCTGATGCTTAATTAGCAAGTGAATAGAATGTTGATCTCTTCCTGTGTCATTCAGCTTCCAGGCATGCAAAATAGTAAAGAGCACCAGTTTGTTCATTGATCTGCTTTGTAATTGTCTCAGCATGTTTAATTCTATGAGGCTTGACCCTCTTTAACCTCGTCTGGAATGTGCCCTGTGTTTTCAGGCCACTTTTTGCAACAGGTGGGAGCACACATTTTTTTTAAAGAAAGCTCTTGTTTTTCACCCACTTGTTTGGAACTACACTAGCTAATCATGCCTGATATTGAACATCAAGGATATCCATTCCATATCAGTTCATCTCCTACGATCTTCCTTAAATATGTCGCTGTGAGGGACAGGAGCTATAGACTACCTCCTCCCATTGTGACAACCAGTTCTTCCCCGAGCACAAGCGGGAGCGGGGAAGGGGATGAGTCTAGTGGGGAAACAGGAAGTAGAGGGCAGGCTCTGACAGGGTCGCAGAGCCCCTGCGCCGACCGGGAGAGGAAGGAAGGGAGAGGGAAAAGGGGAGGCAGGAAAACACGGCCAGAAGACCTCTCCCTCCAGTTCCGGAGCTGTGCATGAAGAAACAGGGGACGAGATTGGGGATTCCCAGACTACTTTGTTGGAAAAAGACGCGGGAATCACCATTCCGGGGTACTGACCCAGACTGAGAACATGTACATTGTACAGCCTCTGCACTGTAAATAGTCTGCACATAATAAAAGCATGAAAAGGCAACGTGTCGGAGAGTCGTTATTCTAGAGTAGCCGCCAGCGCCCCTGTGACAGTCGCCATTAAATACAGTCAAGAAAGGAAATAAATGCATTGAGTCAAGATATCTCACATTAGATTTGGGTGTCATAATTGCCACATCCATTTGGTCATGCCTGTATAACTTTTGTAACCATCTTGATAGTAAAAACTGCATTGGGAAGGAATACTTCAGTCTTTAAGGATCTGCTATTCTCCTTTGTTCCGCATCATATTTGGGGGGAAGTAACTCGCTTTTCTTTGCCTTTTCTTTGAACTCAGGCTAGTGCACATGAAACGCTGGTTTGGCGCCAGTGCTGTATAAAGTGAGAGAAGTACTATGGAATTCTTTATTTGTTCTAGCTATAGGCCATTACGAAAAAACAAGGAACAAAAGAACAGACACACAGGGAGACATCAGGAGTAAGTAGAAGTTAAAAATAGGTAGCAAATGTACAATACAAACTCCAGTCCAGCAGAATAAATGGGAAATGCCAGTGTGTTGTTGCATTCCTTCCAATGCTTCCCATTAAGCTTCTCTTGTGCCCAATCTCCTCTCCAATGCTTTCTGAATAGAGTTTAAAGAGCAATGTAGAGTTCCATGCAGGCGGCTTCTGAAAAGGAAACTGTAGGGGGGGGGTAGGGAAATCAAGGGCACATCTGAGTAACTGCTTTGTGATGCAGTCAGAACCTAATTCCCCCCCCTATAGTCCTTGTTTAGGTTTCTCTCCTGGTTGACTCAAATCATCCCAAATTCACTCCCAAGTACAATGTTGTATTAAAAGCATGACATAGCCAGACTTCTGATGAAGCACTTCCACAGCTGTTCCATTTTATGGCCAGCTAGGTTTTCGGCACCTGTTGAGGCTCATTATTTTTATTTTCTAGTCAACTCATCATGCACTGAAAATTGATCAGGCCACAAACAGAGCAATCAGCAGTAACACAATCTGAATTTGCCACATGCTCAAGGTCAATTTGGGGTTAGGTAAATTGGCTCTACATCTGCCCTTACTGCAAGGAAACCATATATTGTAACACATTGCAAATTAAGCTGTAGACTCTCCTCCGAATGCATTGGGCAGGCAGAATTGAGGGGAGAGGGTTAAGGCCAAGTTCTCATGGAGACTCAAGGGGGGATGATTAAGTCTTGGGTCTCACAGGGAGGTTTGGGGGGCATAACATTTCACATTGCAAATGTAAACTCGTACGACTGAGCAGGTTTTGTACATACTGTAATAGTTCACTGCACAAAAACTACCAGCAGGTGAGGGAGAAGACTGGGCATGAATTCATATCCTTGATGCTAGGTTTTGTATTTTCAGGGGATTTTTATTCAGCCATGCAAGCACCCACACTTGCAATCTGGGCTGGAGCAGCCCAGACACAGGTTTATCACCCCCATGAAAGCCAAACTATTAAGTGAAAACTGTGATTTTGTGTGTGTGTGTGTGTGTTAGTTCCATGATTCTCTAGACATTTTTTAATAGATGCAAAGCAGCTGTAAGTGGCTTCCAGATTGAGCGTAGGACTCCTGGGTGTGTGTGTGTGTCAGGGAACACATGATTGCTTAACCCTTCCCTTGCTCCTTCCTCAGAGCTACCCCCACTCCTACTTGTAGGAAAGGACTAAGGGAGGCAAATGGCTTGCAGGGAAAATGTTTAAAAGCCTCTCTTCCTTCCTGGTCCTTTGTTTAACTTCAAAGCCCACCCCCATTCTTTTGTATTTAAAATGAACTGACTGGGAAAGATATATGGGAATATTACAAATAATATTACAGTGGTACCTCCTCCCAATGCATTACTATGGGATTCTACTTACAAGTTTTTTCGACTTACGAATGTGCGTTCGGAACGCATTAAATTCGTAAGTAGTGGTACCACTGTATTAGGTAGTTTGCACGTAATAACTGTACCTAAATCCCCTTGAAACTAATGGGATCTAGACTTGCCACAACCTTGCTCATGATTTTGCAAAGGCACCTGATAAATATAGGAGCTGACACTTAAATTATTTTACTGTAAGCATTGTATCTGTGGGGGTTTGATCTCGATGGCTCATTCATAAATACAAGCCATCATTTGAACATGTATCTTGTCAGTCAACCCTAAGTTGCAACTAACATTTGGTGGACTGTGGACTGTGCCCTGCTATGTTTATACAAAAAATAATAGCACTCATCAAGCTAAGGAGAGATAGATAATTCCCATAGAATTTATTATAGGCAAGCACAACAGGGCCTCAGCCTTACCAGCAGGACCCCCAGGCAACAAAGTTGTAAATAAGAAAGCGATCAGTATTTTAATTTTTGTATGCCTAATCTAAATGGACACTAATTTATATCTGCATAACATTATTGTGGGTGATTCCCTCCCCTTCACTATTGAATAAGTTTTCATTCTGATGATGAGATTTTGAAATCTACAGCAGACAGTAATTAACTTTATTGTGTAACCTTCTTCCATAAGTAGCATTTCTTATTGCCTACCATAACATTGATTTGATGGAAAAGCTAACAGCTGTGACCTAATTGCTCTTAGACTCATTGGCTTTCCAAGAACATGCATATTCTCTTTGTAACAAAAGTTGCATCTTATGGAGAAAAACAGGCACATGGGGAAAGCATAAAGCTGCATCCAGCTCACCAGTGTTCCTCTGCTGTTAACTTATGGGGAAGAACCATAGTCCAGTGGTAGGGCATGTGGTTTGCATGCTGAAGGTCCCAGGTTCAGTTCCCAGTACCTCTAGGTACAGCTAAAAAAGCTCCAGTCCAGCACCCTGGAGAGCTCCTTCCAGTCAGCACAGATAATACTGAGCCAGACTGATCAATGGTCCTATTGAATCATGGGCTAGGGCAGTCATGCACAAACTGTGCGCTGGAGCACAGTAGTGGGACATGAAAGAGCCACTCGTGTGCCACAAGCAATTAACAAATTCAATACTGAAAGGATACTGTGGACTTTCAGGGTGTGCTTCCCTCCTTCCCCCACAATCAGGCTCCTATGAGGGCCAATGATTTTGCTGCGATTAAATTATCCAGTCACATGTGAAGGACAGACTTGTCAGCAGATCCTTCAGGCAAGGTCAACTGTTACATCTCTGAAACTTAAGCATGGCTTGAATTGGAGGCCTATTAGTAGGGTGACACATATCCCTGCTTAAAGGTAAAGGTAAAGGGGCCCCTGACCATCAGGTCCAGTCGTGTACGACTCTGGGGTTGCGGTGCTCATCTTGCTCTATAGGCCGAGGGAGCCGGCGTTTGTCCGCAGACAGCTTCCGGGTCATGTGGCCAGCATGACAAAGCTGCTTCTGGGGAACCAGAGCAGCACACGGAAACGCCGTTTACCTTCCCGCCGGAGCGGTCCCTATTTATCTACTTGCACTTTGATGTGCTTTCGAACTGCTAGGTGGGCAGGAACTGGGACCAAGCAACAGGAGCTCACCCCGTCGCAGGGATTCGAACCACTGACCTTATGATCAGCAAGCCCTAGACTCTGTGCTTTAACCCACAGCGCCACCTGGGTCCCGTTTAAAATTAAAATGTTAATTTTATTGTGCTGCATATTTCACTTTCAGTCAAATATGTGATACACACAAACACACACATATGGTCTAAATGGCCTCAGCCCTGTATACCCGAAGGAGTGTCTCCACCCACATTGTTCAGCCTGGACCCTGAGGTCCAGCTCCAAGAGCCTTCTGGCAGTTCTCTCAACGCGAGAAATGAAGTTACAGGGAACAAAGCAGAGGGTCTTCTGGGTAGCCATGCCCATCCTGTGGAATGCCCTCCCATCGGATGTCAAAGAAATAAACAACTATGACTTCAGAGGATTTATGAAGGCAGCCCTGTATAGCGAAGTTTTTAATGTTTGATGTTTTAGTGTTTTTCATATTTTGCTGGAAGCCAGCCAGAGTGGCTGGGGCAACCCATTCAGATGGGCAGAATAATAATAATAATAATAATAATAATAATAATAATAATAATAATAATATACTCTGAACTAGAATAATTCTTTGGTCAAAAAAAATAATGTTTCTCTCCATCCCTACTATTTTCACTGGTTTTGGCATATCATTCCTTGTATTTAACAGGCTCTTTCCTAGAAAAATATTGATACCTAACAATTCAGCGAATCAAAAAAGTTAATATAACACTGCTGCTTGACACTGTCTCTTATTAATAACATCTAATTGACTTTCATTTGAAGCTTTTCAGCTGGATTACATGATCTTTGTGCAAATGCCTGCTCCATAAAAATATGACCTGCATGCTAATCTGTCTCTTCCCATTAGAAGTAATAAACATGTTTGCTGAAATGGGCTGCCGATTTTTATAATACCCCTGGAAGCATTTCTCGTCTATTTTTAAAGCCTGTTAGTAGTAGGTTTGCTGAAATGGTAACTGGTAGGCTTTCATTTTCATTTGGAGTTTGGAGATGACGCCCTGGCATAAGTGATAACAGATGTAAAGGATTTGGCAAATATTAGGAGAGTGAGCACTCTGACCACTTTCTAAATCTGTGTTTCTTGATACAGCCTGCAACGGAATGCCTTTATTATACCAGTGAAAACATGTGCTTGCTTTTCTTGGAATGCAATTTGAAAACAAATACAGAACACCATGCTTCCCTATTTAATTTGAGATGAATTCAAGGAGACACTGGGGCAGTTCATCCTTGACTTGACACAAAGTGAACTTGGGCTTGAAGAGTGTTTGTGCCAAGACAGCATGATTGATGTCATGCATCATGGAATGCAAACATGAGAAACATTTGACCCAGTATCTGAGTTATTTCCAGGACAGCTTGGAAAGAAAGTGAGAATAATTATCAGAATGAGAGGCATTAGTAGGAATGAATGAAGAAACACTGAATGTCCACTAACTCAGGGAAAGGTCCTTATATCGGTAAACGATTCTATTATGTCCTCTCTTCTTCTGTATGGAACAGTAACAGTCATACAGAGCAATCCTGTGCATGGAATCCATCAAATCATAGGGTTAGAGGGACCCTTAGGGGAGCATTTCTCAACCGCTGTTCCGCGGCACACTAGTGTGCCGCGAGACGCTGGCTGGTGTGCCGCGACGTGTGGCGATGAGAAGGGCGATTTGCATTGTCACGTGCCTGGCGGCCGCCAATAAATAACACTGACCCGCCGGAAAGCAATATTTATCCTCCTCTTTCCCAAAGCTCAGTGCAAACGAGCCTGGCGGCCACCAATACACAACACTGACCCGCCGGAAAGCAATATTTGGCAAGTGTTTCTTACAGTCATAATTATAATATAGGGCGGCACAGAGTTAAATTTTTAAACCTTTTTAATGGTGGTGTGCCTCGTGATTTTTTTCATGGAACAAGTGTGCCGTGGCCCAAAAAAGGTTGAGAAACACTGCCTTAGGGTACCATCGTCCAACACCCTGCAATTCAAGAATATGCAGTTGTCCCATATGGGGATCAAACCTGCAACCTTGGCATTATCAACACCACGCTCTAATCAGCTGAGCTATTTGACCACCGTGTTTCCTAGGAAGTAGGTCCCACCAAGTGTGTTTGGGAGTGCAAGCCATAGCTGCCAAGTTTTCCCTTTTCTCGCGAGGAAGCCTATTCAGCATAAGGGAAAATCCCTTTAAAAAAGGGATAACTTGGCAGCTATGGTGCAAGCTCACTTCCAGGTAAACAGTCTCAGGGTTGCTCTGTAAGTCGATAATAAGAGAAGGAACAAAAGCAACAGCACATAATATGGAAATAAGCAGATAAATGGCATTGATAGGGAAAACATAGAAAGCAAGGTGAAAGAGATTAAGAATGACAAACTAGTTTGTGATAAATGGATTCCTACTTGAAAAGCTCCATCCATAGATGCTTTAATTAAAGAGTCACTAATTCTCCACCAATGCCAGGTGCAGGCATCTAATTGCATCTGTCAGAATAAAAGTAAATGAGATTCTTCTGAGAGTCCTTTTCCAGCAGGAAAAAAGAGTGATTCCATCTGCCTCAATTGCATCTGCATATTCTCAAAAGCTCCTGACGTATCATAAACCTCATGATGTAGATGGTGTTTCTCCCAAGATACATTCTCTCCCTCTCCCACAAAAAAGAAAGAAAGAAAGAAAAAAGAATCTGGTGTTTAGTGAAAGGCACTAAATGGATTTGTGCAAAAATAACCTTAGACTCTCAATGATGCAATGGATTGTCATAACAGAATGTTAAATTCCATCAAGGCAAGACTAAATCAATTTCAAAAACGGAGGGAAATTGCAACACTAATTCTCTCTATAGAAGCCCAAAAAATTTAGCCCTCTTCAGGCATAAAGAAGGAAAGCAAATATAGAGGTGCTGCTGTCCTATAGCCCCACACCCATCATTGGGCTCTCATCTCAGTCATGTGCCTTTTCTACTCTGGAAACTCCTCCCACAATTGAGAATTCTAGATGATCTAGAACAGTGATGGCGAACCTTGGCACTCCTGATATTTTGGGACTACAACTCCCATCATCCCTGACCACTGGTCCTGTTAGCTAGGGATGATGGGAGTTGTAGTTCCAAAACATCTGGAGTCCCAAGATTCTCCATCACTGATCTAGAATGTCTGAATGTAAACAAATCACTAACAACAGCAACAAAACATGGCAGTGGGGAATCATCCTCCAGTCACTCCATTCCATTGCTCTTCTCGTTTTCACACACATTCAGGGCTGGAGCCAGATGCAGGTCAGCATGAAAGCAGCAGGGCTCTGCTGTCAGTGTAGTTAACACTTTATTCAAGGTCTTGCCTCTATGGAGCAGTTACTAGGATTGATGGCCCCTGCCTCGCACCCTTTCTAAGGCTCCTCATCTCCAGTATGTTTCTCAAGCATTCTTAAACTTTGTCTGTGCACCTCTGGCCTCTTTTCTGCCCTCCACATTATTCAGTGCACTCTTGGAGCTCAGGAGGGGAATGAGCTTGTTGCAGCAGGAGAGGGAGAGTCCCTGGATTCTTCTGCAGTCTCTTGAATCCCCTCCTCTGCTTCACTCTCAGAGTCTGAACTGCTCCCTGTCACTGGCTCTTCCTGCTCACTAAACCCTGTTGCCCCTCCAGCATCCAGCCCTCCCAACTAATATTCTCCCTCTGACCTCTCCTCAGTGTCCCATCACCAATCCCCTGGCTCTGAGCCTTCTTTCTCTGAGGTTTCCCTTGGGGTTTCCCCATCAGCTGCCTCCCACCACTCCTCTTCATCCAGCCAGTCCCTGACACACACATACGTGAAGTTCTGCTCTCTGCCCATTGACCATGCTAGGTCCCCACTGAACCCTTTGTAGACTTCCTTCCTCACTTAGGTTCCCCTCCACAAAACATACTTGTCCTTCTGCAAATGTTGGTGTTACCCCAAACATGCCAGGAGCTCCTTTTTGTGCTTGGGTAGTGTTTTCATGGCTACATAAGCAGCTGCACTCATAGCCTGAGCACTAGAAGTTGGAGAAATGGCAACAACTATACCAATGTGAACTGCTTCCAACACTCAGGGTTGTATCTAACTAAGCTATTAAGTTAGTCATCATGCCCATTACTTTCAATGGGTCTGAGTGAGACTAACATTGGTTACAATGCTCAGATTGCGCTATCTAATATAGGAAACATATTTTTATTGTTGTTTATACAACAAAAAAGGATCCACATATGCATTCGGGAGTTTTGTCGTTGAGCAAACATAAAGTGAATGAAGCCGCTTTTTAAAACCATGGCTTGTACGAACATCCATCAAAACCACTCTGGCGAAAACAGCCCAGAAAGCCTTGACACAGCACCCCATGCCTGCTTGCTCCTTTCTGCTGTGGTGTAAGTATACCTGTGGCATGCTGATTGCAATGATTTGCATTTAAATGGCACAGAGACTCTGGAGCTGAGATTGCCCTCCCTGCGGGCTATCTCTTGCATAGTTAAGCAAAAGTCCACTAGAGCCAAGGATTCCTTCACATCCCCAGCACTTGAAACAATTAATAATGATAATGATTAAACTCTTCCATTGAAAACTAAATTGTTTCTTAATTAACACGAATGGGCTATTAAAGCATTGATTTAACGGATAAAGTAACTTAAAGCATTGAGATTGCCATGCTTATGAAATACTAATTAATGTTACATGAGTTAATTGATGCTGTAACGGTGTTGTCAAAATGTCAATTCAAAGTCAGGCGAGTTTTAAGACTGGGGTTTTGTATTTTCATTGCATAACATCACACCATCATAATCTTTGCCCCAGTCCAAAGCTCTCCACTGGGATCTGATGAGTCTGTCCCTCACATGTGACTGGATAATTTAATCACAGCAAAATCATTGGCCCTCATAGGAGTCTGATTGTGGGGGGAAGGAGGGAAGCACACCCTCAAAGTCCACAGTATCCTTTCAATGGGACCATTGATCAGTATTGAATTTGTTAATTGCTTGTTCACACAAGTGGCTCTTTCATGTCCCACTACTGTGCTCCAGCGCACAGTTTGTGCATGACTGCCCTAGCCCATGATCCAATGGTAATAGCGGGAAATTAATGATAGCATAGCCTATATCATCCAACATTTCTCCGAAGAAAATAGGGACGTCCCATTCCAGAATGATAATTTTACTACTTATACCCCACACATCTTACTGGGTTGCCCCAGCCACTCTGGGCAGCTTCCAACATATATAAAAACATAATATAACGTTAAACATAAAAACACTTCCTATACAGGATTGCCTTCAGAATAACTCCATACCCTCCAACATTTCTCCAATGAAAATAGGGAGAAAATAAGGAAAAGCGGGACATTCTGGGATCAAATCAGAAACCGGGATGGCTTCTGTAAATCAGGAGCATCCCTGGAAAATAGGGAGACTTGGAAGTTCTGATAGCCCAAAATAGTATGAGGGGGAATACAGTGGTACCTCTACTTACGAATAATTCTACTTACGAATGTTTCTACTTACGAACAGAGCTCCGTTCGCCATCTTGGATGCGGTTTAGATAGGATTTTTTCGACTTACGAATTTTTTCTCCCAATGCATTCCTATGGGATTCGACTTACAATTTTTTTCGACTTACGAATGTGCGTTCGGAACGCATTACATTCGTAAATAGAGGTACCACTGTACAGAGAAATACTGCTGTTTGGTGTGTTTTCCTCCCATCTGATCTGAAAAAAGAAACCACAGTAAAGCTGAGGTGTACACATTTCAGACAGCCATTGCACATGTGCAGTTGACAGCGCATGAACAGATGACAGCTTAATTGATATGGAGTTCAGGGACTTGCAGGCACAGGGAAACTGTTCAGGGAATGCACACTGGGTGAAGAAATCTCTGTGACTTCAAATGCAGTAAGGAAAAAAAATCTTCTTGTGTTTCAAGCTGCTAATGTGTGCATAGCCAAATAGTTCTCCCAAATGATAAAAACCAAATCCTGGACACTGATCCAGGAAGCATCACTGTAAAAAAAGAAAAAGAAAAGACGGATCCCACATTTTCTTGCTTGTTTGTTTATGTACGGGTGACCTTGCCATGATGTACAAGTAAACCCCTTGATCTCTGGAGGGAAGGAATTGGATAGCTATGGAGGAGGCTAATTCACAAGATCATTGAATATGATAGGAATTGGTTTCTTCCCATGTGATAAACTGCAGCTCTTTTCAGATTGTTTTGTTGCTTGAAGTCATTATCACAGATCAGTTATCATGGAATGCTCTATCTTATCATATCAGCTCATCATTTAACAAGGGAGAGGCAGGCTTGAATGCGATAAGAAAGAACAATCTGCTTTAGTAGTAGATTTCTGATAACGACTTCACAGTTAAAAGGGGAGGGGGGGAGAGATATAGCCATAGCTTGTTTTTGCAGCAAAATCCAACATGGATCACGCATGTATAATTAAACTAGAAGTATTTGTCTACAATTATCATGTAATAAAAAGGTTTACTTCCAGAAACAATCAACTAAGGGTGTATGGGGATGTGAAATATAACTACCTATATAACACAGCAAAGGACTAAAGTAGTAGGGCTCATTCAGATAGCTCAATTGATAGAGCACGAGACCCCTTAATCTCTGGGTCGTGGGTTCGAGCCCCTCGTTGTGTGAAAGATTCCCGAACTACCTGAAACTTGTGGCCCCTTCCAACTCAGCAATTCTATTATTCTTTACCCTAGGCAGCTAGGAAAACATGGTTATTCTTGTTAAGAAAAGAAAAAAGTATAACTGGGAAAAAACTAATACAGGCAGAAAAGCTTTACTACAAATGTTATTTTCTAATCAAGATCAGTGCTTGCTCATAGCAGTCACAACAAAATACCTTGAACAATCTATATTTTCTTCAGAAGGATTTGTAGAATTAAGATCAGGTGGTATCATTAAAACACATTTCAAAGCAATCATACTGTACTCTGCTCAAAAGATGCACCTTCCAGGTCTTTCTTGGCTAGACAAAAAAGTTTCAATGTATAAGTTGCTGAACTGTGTGCTATGAGAGAACTGTTCTGCAAGAAAGAAATTTATTCATGCATTAAAAGTGCCTATGAACTCAAAGTCCCCACCCTCGGGGAAGGTTTCTTGCTACATCTGTATATGGGGTCCTGCGCTTTCCTGCTACCAACCAACCTCTGCTGAGGATAGTTGCATACAATAAGTCTGCTGCATGACTAAATTGAGTGTGATAGGATGATTCAATCCGTCTTCATGCAGAACGCAGCTAAATGAAACACCTTCAGTGGAGAATACCCATTGCATCTCTGTATGAGTCGTTGTTTTGGGCTTACCTCCTTCGAAGGGTTAGTATTCTTACATGCACACAAAGTCAGCCTGTTTGGCTATAAACATGAAGCTCACCTCCAAATTGCATTGAGAAAAGTGTTCCTCGGAAATCCAATGTGTTGAGTGGGAAAAACTGCCCCAGTATATCTGACTACAGTCGAACCTTGGAAGTCAAATGGAATCCATTCCAGAATACTTCCAAAATGTTCAGAAACCAAAGAGCTGCTTCTGATTGGCTGCAGGAAGTTCCTGCAGCATATCGGAAGCCACAGAAGCCCCGTTGGATGTTCGGCTTCCAAAAATAGTCCACAAACCGGAACAGTCACTTCTGGGTTTGCGGTGTTCGGAAGCCTAAATGTTCGAGAAGTAAGCTGTTCGAAAACCAAGGTATGACTGTATAGTGAAGTGGAGAGAGAGGAAGTAGATACCCATATTTAGCTTTAACTATCATATCCTTGAAAGTTCACTTGGTGCGATCCTAATAAAGGAGCCTTCCATGTTGCCGCTTTGACATTTAGGTGCTAAACCAGAATAGCAGGAAGTCCTGCTTGCAAAAGGAAGTACATAAGAGTCCGTGCTTTTGTTCGCTACAGACCTCATTATTTCCCCCCCTTTAAGAAAGAGAGATCCTCAGAGAGCACAGTTCTAAACCCCGGACGTGTTTGCTAACTCTCCTCCCACAAGATCTTCAAAACTTGAATGGTGGAACAACTTTAAAAGGATCACAGTCATGCCAACCTGGATGAAGGCTGGAAGACAAAGACCTACCAGCTACTGGTACCTCTCTCTCTACAGCTGAGTCAGAAAATAAATGGAAATAAATAAATGCAGCATTACAAATGGAATTATTATGACTCACATTGCTGCAGCTGTAAACTGCAGGCAACCTGATTGCTGTAATTTAGCAAGGGATCTCGGTGTGCATAAGAAGACTTCTGAATGCCGATCTAATGTGAATGTACGCCTGGAAGCGCATCAGAATCAGGGCTCTACTCTGGGCTACATTGAGTTAGAAGAGAGGCATTTCAAATTGATGTGGTTGGAAATATGTATCCCCTTCTAAACAAACTAGTTGTTGTCTAAGACCTCTTCTGCATAGTTTGGATTTAGGGACTGCTTTAAAGCAAGATATATGCACTAGGTTTTCCTGGTGAGATTTTGAGAAACATGTACTGCCTCTGAGAATACGGAATTTAAACACCCAAAATATGTGCTCTCTAACAAACAAAAGCTATTCCTTGCTGTTTGTGGGTGTGAGTACTGATTATGGGATTAAAGTGTCCAAATATTTAGAAGTGTTAAACCTTTCTAAATATAGTTGTGCTTTCACATTAGCTAGGTAGAGTGTGTTACCCTCTGCAAGGGAGATTTTACGCCTTCCTCTGGTTGTAAATTTTATGTTATTGCAGGACCACAGGGAGGCCAGCTCTGTGACAAATGTCTTACTACACTGTGCATTTTACGTAGAGATTGTGTTTATGGTAGATTTAAGGAAATCTTTGAATGACCCAAATGGATGTAAATACTGGATATCACAAAGAGGTTTTTGCACACATACATAAAAGTGAATGCAATGAGATTAGAGAGATCCTGACTAGGGACACCAAGGCCATGAAACTCCCTTGGGTGGCCTTGGGTCACTCACTGCCTCTCAGCCCAACCTACCACACAGGATTGCTAGGATTAAATGAGGGGAAGGAGAACCATGTGTGTCACCTGGGGCTACTTGGGAAAATGGTGGGATATCAATGCAATGCAACAAATAAATAAATAAATTCTGGCCCATGACCATAATAAATCTTTAATCTAAAAAGCAGAAGAGCTGATTTTGAAGTTTTCATTTGTTTATAAATATCAAGATGACAGGCTTGTCTGAATAAATTCATGAATATGCTATATCAAGAGCAAATATTCCACTACTGGATTGTGGTTTGTTTGACTTGCAGATGTCAATGTAATATTCTGGGGAAGCCATTCTACTGTGACATGTTTACCAAACTAGATGATGCTGAACCTCTGCACACATTTTCATACACAATTATTTTTCTAATGTTTCTGAGAAAACCTACCGTGAATGCAATTACTTGCAGTGTTTTTTGAATTTTAGGAAAAGTTGACATTTGTTAACCGTGGAAGTACATTTGCAAGAATACAGAACCTCATTGCTATTCCTGTTCAGCCATGAACTTCAGTGGGTTGGATCCAGAGTAAGGAAGCAATCCAAGCCCAAGATCCTCCCAGCTGAGCAAGTTAGGATCCAGCAGATCTCTGACTCAGTTGGCTGATTCGCAGCTCAGCTAGGGCTATGCTGTCATAACACCCTCATCCTGGCTCAGCCAGGTCATAAAGCTCACCTGAGACTGGCAGATCTTATACCGGCATAAGCTCAGAAAAATTGGCATTTTGGGGAGGTGGCAGGGAAGTGTTGAGAGCAGGACCAGGGGGAGGACTTATGCTGGATCCTAACTCTGTTCAGCTCAGTCACATGACTTGGCAACTTATGCTGGCGAAAAGGCTGGTCTAAGTTGAACTAGGTTTGGATCTGGTGTATTCTACACCAGCTTCATTTAAGTCATTCTAAATTACACTGCCTTTGCATATTTAGGATTGCTCATTTAGCCATGCCTAGAGTAAACCTGGACGTGGGTGGTGCTGTGGTCTAAACCACTGAGCCTCTTGGGCCTGCCGATCAGAAGGTCAGGGGTTCGAATCCCCACGACGGGTGAGCTCCCGTTGCTCAGTCCTAGCTCCTGCCAACCTAGCAGTTTGAAAGCGTGCCCAAAAGTGCAAGTAGATAAATAGGTATCGCTCCGGCAGGAAGGTAAACGACGTTTCAGTGAGCTGCAATGGTCTCGGTGTTCTGTTCCGCCAGAAGCGACTTAGTAATGGTGGCCACATGACCCGGAAAAACTGTCTGCGGACATACGCCGGCTCCCTTGGCCTGTAAAGCAAGATGAGTGCCGCAACCCTGGAGTCATCTGCGATGGGACTTAACTGTCAGGGGTCCTTTACCTTTACCTTTTTAGAGTAATCCCATTGTAATCCAGTCTGGATCCGCCCTAATATCACAAAGCGAGTGAAAGGTGAAAGCTGTTGTTGCATATAATTGCCCAGTGATTGAGCAATGCAATAAGAATATGAGGGGATATTTGGAATTTGAATCCCCCCGCCCCACTCCTGTGCCATCTACATTATACCTCCAGCTGTCCCATTTCTTAGTTTTCCGCCTTGGTCTCTGCTATGCTGATACGATGGGAAAATATTTATTTTGCTGCACAGTGAGTGCTAATCAAAGTAGTCATTCAACCTTTTTTCTCTTTAATCAAGGGCTACTTTTCCCATCAGTCTAACACTGATGCGATTGATAATGGGGAAGGTAAAATCAGTTAACATGTAGAGAGCCCTATAGGAAACGCGCTGAAATCGGATTACTCCGGCAAATTACTCTCTAGGCATTTGTACAATTGTGGATTTATTAAAGCACTGATATGGGAAGCATTTCAAAGCCCTGCTGCAGCATCTCTGTTGCATTCATGATTGCCATGAGATGAAACAGACGCAGCAATTGTGTTGCACAAACTGCGTATCAGCTCCCTATCAGCTTGTGTGTAAAAGGGGGCTTAGAAGCTCGTACCGCATACTAATGTTATGAACATGGACTCCGTGTCATAATTCATGAATCATAATAACTAGGGGGCTTGCTCTAAGGCACAGGGAGATCCTGATCATTTATATACAGTAGGGTGGGATTTTATTTCCTATGATTTAGTTTCAGATTTACCGGTATCTCTCCTGTTATCATCTATATGGTTGCCATGATTTTAGATTGGGTGTTATGACTTAATATCTTTAGGTTTTTTATTCCCTGCCTTAAGTCCGGCATATTACTGGTTTTCTGGTATTGTTTGCTTGTCTCTGTGGTTCCATAATGATTTGAAATCTGAAATAGTAACAACAATAACTAATTATCATTCTTACCCCTTTCATCTGCATCCTGTAATTTTTTTTTTTAAGGAGCCTTTCTGGCATCAGTTCAGCTGCATGGGTGCATATGCTCAATAAGATTTTTTTAAAAAGCTATTTTGCTTTTGGATACTTAACATTTGGCTGCCTTTCCAACTTGCAATGAAGACAGTAGGTTTGAATGGTTTTACAAAGCACCGAGAACAAATAAGAAAGCATGATCGCAGCAAAATACTGACAACACAAATTTCACCTGCCCAATAAAAAGTGAATGAACATGGGGAAACCATGGTCAGATGTTAGAATCATAGAATCATAGAATAGAATCATAGAGTTGGAAGAGACCACAAGGGCCATCCAGTCCAACCCCCTGCCAAGCAGGAAACACCATCAAAGCATTCCTGACATATGGCCGTCAATCCTCCGCTTAAAGACCTCCACAGAAGTAGACTCCACCACACTCCTTGGCAGCAAATTCCACTCCCGAAACAGCTCTTACTGTCAGGAAGTTCTTCCTAATGTTTAGGTGGAATCTTCTTTCTTGTAGTTTGAATCCATTGCTCCGTGTCCGCTTCTCTGGAGCAGCAGAAAACAACCTTTCTCTCTCTTCTATATGACATCCTTTTATATATTTGAACATGGCTATCATATCACCCCTTAACCTTCTCTTCTCCAGGCTAAACATACCCAGCTCCCTAAGCCGTTCCTCATAAGGCATCGTTTCCAGGCCTTTGACCATTTTGGTTGCCCTCCTCTGCACACGTTCCAGCTTTCCAGTATCCTTCTTGAACTGTGGTGCCGAGAACTGGACACAGTACTCCAGGTGAGGTCTGACCAGAGCAGTATACAGTGGTACTATTACTTATCTTGATCTAGATGCTATACTCCTATTGATGCAGCCCAGAATTGCATTGGCTTTTTTAGCTGCTACATCACACAGGTTGACCCGTGTCAAGTTTGTGGTCTACCAAGACTCCTAGATCCTTTTCACATGTACTGCTCTCAAGCCAGATGTCACCCATCCTGTATTTGTGCCTTTCACCCCCCCAAGTGTAGTACTTTACATTTCTCCCTGTTAAAATTTATCTTGTTTGCTTTGGCCCAGTTATCTAATCTGTTACGGTCATTTTGAAGTGTGATCCTGTCTTCTGGGGTATTAGCCACCCCTCCCAATTTGGTGTCATCTGCAATTTGGTGTCATGTGTCATGTGACCAAAATAGGAGCTGCAACCATGGAGGCCCTGCCCTGTGTCCTTGTCAATCATGCTGTGTTTAAATGGCAAGCACAGCCAGGCTTCCTCAATAGATTCCATAGAAAAGATAGCTTTATATGGGAATACTATAGTATAGTCTTTGCTAGCCAAGCCCCACAGGCATTTGGATTACAAGTCCACTCAACACCAGCAAACACAGCCATGCTTGCTGAGGCTGCTGGGAGTGGGCTACTTATTATTGCTGAGGCTGCTGAGGCACATTGCAGTGGGCTACTTATTTGGTTCCAATTCAGCCCAGTGCTTCGCCCGAGCTTGTTTTCCTTCAGTACTTGTAGCTGAAAAGCCCCCACATAGAAAGCCCAAAGAATGCCTTGGTGCCCTGAAAAAGGAATCCAGAGGGGATGCATAATTACATCATATTTATAGAGATCAAAGAAAAGCTGTTCCAATAGCACAATCGCTAGAGTCATTGTAACAAGAGGGCCAAAGAGGAATGTAATGGAATCTTTTAAGAGGAGACATAGGCATTATTATCATTTATTGTAATGAAGTGCATGTCACTGTGGGGTGGGTTGTGTTTTATTTATAAAAAAAACCTTCATTATTATTGTCAGCTTCCTGGGAATCAATAAATGATTGTTCACAATTCACTTGATTCAAGGTTTTATGGCATTTAGCTCTCTGTAAACAATGAATGAAGAAGCAGGGAAACTGCTTTTTTTTTTTAAGACCTCTGTGGCCCATTCACGAGCTTTAGCCATAGGTGTTAATTCAGATGTGTTCAAAGAACTTTTTCCTCTTGGTAGAATATTGGAAATTGGTTTTGCATTCCACTTGCTGCCATCATGAATGGCAAAACCGCTCAGGGGAAAATATTGCCCATTTCCCTCGACACACACTGCACATGCATGCTGTAATATACGAAAATAGCAGCAAGGACGCTTCAGGAATGTCTGTTTGGAAACCTTCTCCTTCGATGCATTTGCACCAGGGCATTTACAGTGCCCTTCCCATGTGTCGCTTTTAGAGATTGGTGCCATTCATCAGAAAAATGGCAACAGACTGCCTAATTATAAACTTCCTTTGCTAATGATTAATGATTAATAAGCAGCAAGGTAGTTTGTTAGAATGTTAAAAAGTTGCCCTATGTCTCCTGAAGATGAAGAAAGACAAATGTCAGTGCTATATCTAGGACAGAAGGTATGTGCAAACAGAAGGCGAAAACTGTTACACAAACATATGATGGTCCCAACTTGGGAGGCGAAAACTGTTACACATACGATGGCCCCAAATGTGTGTGTGGGGGGGGTAGTGCACCCTCAATGTTTTTTGGGTTGCATCCTGTCATGCCTAGGAATTGGTGTATTTGTCAGTTTCCGTTCCTCACAGTTTTTGATTTTTCCAGTCTTCTGTTCCTTATGCCTCATGTTTGCAGTAATTTGCATTTTTTTAAAAAACAAAAACCCTGATAAATATTCATTCATCGTGTGCATTTCTCCTCGTGCACACGATGTATGCAATTTTGCTTAAGCTAGTGACGGCAAACCTAGACAGCATCTTAAAAAGCAGAGACACCACCTTGCCAACAAAGGTCTGTATGGTTAAAGCTATGGTTTCCCCAGTAGTGATGTATGGAAGTGAGAGCTGGACCATAAAGAAGGCTGATCGCTGAAGAATTGGTGCTTTTGAATTACGGTGCTGGAGGAGACTCTTGAGAGTCCCATGGACTGCAAGAAGAACAAACCTATCCATTCTGAAGGAAATCAGCCCTGAGTGCTCACTGGAAGGACAGATCCTGAAGCTGAGGCTCCAATACTTTGGCCACCTCATGAGAAGAGAAAACTCCCTGGAAAAGACCCTGATGTTGGGAAGGATTGAGGGCACAAGGAGGAGGGGACGACAGAGGACGACATGGTTGGACAATGTTCTCGAAACTACTAACACTGTGGGAGACAGTGGAAGACAGGAGTGCCTGGCGTGCTCTGGTCCATGGGGTCACAAAGAGGTGGACACGACTAAATGACTAAACAACAACACCAACAACACTCACAATGGCACCCACTGAACTTGCCCCTCATAGTTTCCTATAAGGAGCCTATATTTGGAGTGAGGAGGGGCTAATGTTGGTTGGGAGCGGGGATTGCTGTTTCAGGTTATTTTGAAAAAAATCGACACAATATTTTTATTTTTATACTTTTTAAAAAGAGTGCTGAGAGGGGAGAACTCTGGGAGGGGAATAGGAGACTCCTGGCAACTCTCAGTTTGCAAACTACAGCTCCCAGGATTCTTTGAGGGAAGCCACACCTGTTGAAATAGGCATCAGTGGAGCACTTTGGGCTCCCAATTTTCAGTGGCATCGTGTACAACTCTAATCCCCAAATCTTGTGCTCCACCCTGCATCATTGTTGCTGTTTCCCCCATAGTGCTGGCGCCAAGTGCAGCCAAAACTGGTTGTACTACCCCAAAACTGTCCCTGCTGGCATCATGGTGCTTTAAAATATATGGTGTGACCTAAGATGCATTTCGACTTTTATTGTAACTGAAATCTGTACTTCTTTTTTGAAAGTCTAGAAAATATTTATAAGACCCTCACCTTGTGAAAAGCATCCGCCTCATAGCAGTTGTGTAGAAATAGGTCACTGTAATTTAACGAAGAGAATCCTTGAGGCGCTGTCTAGGGGAAAAAAATTCAAGCTGGGCTGGGCAATACCTCTCCTTGTTTAATTAGCATTATGAGGAGCAAGCCCTTTATGGGGTTTTGCAAAGCTATCAAAGAAGGAAATTACCTAATTGTAGCATGAAGCATTCTTCATAAAAAAAGAGAGAGCTAAATATACAGGTAATGGCCCTAGTCTGATTTATATTTCAACAAATATCCGTGGTTATGAAGGTTAATGGCCTGTTAACACTTGTGGATGAAGCTTCTTCTTTTAAGCTATGCAGAACCTCAGCAGGCGGAAAAAGGAAGAAGGGCAGCGGTGTTCACAAAGGAAATCTTGCTCAAGGTTGCAGAAGTTCAGAGATACTTAGAAGCAATATGGCTGCTTGGAGTGATTTCAGATGGGACCAAAAAGAGGGAGAGGGAGGGAGGAGGACAGGCAATGGACAGGAAGTGTGAGGAATGTTTGCATGTGATGTCTCGTAAGAAAATAAGGCGAGCCTGCTGGACCAGGCCAATGGCCTATCTAGGACAGCATCCTGTTCTCACTGTGGCCAACCACCTGCCTGTGGGAATCCTGTAAGCTGAACATGAGTACTGTAGAAGCAGAACATGAGTACTGAGTAGTAGCCATTGGTAGTCCTGTCCTCCATGCATTTGTCTAATCCACTTTTTAAGCCATCCAAGATCTCCCCAGTGATGAAGGCATTTCAGGGAAGATGGAGAAGCACAAACAGCAGGAAGGTGATTTGCCCTTCACCTGCCCTTGTTTCCCCTCAAAATCCCAGGTAGCATTTTGAGTATAGTATACGTAGTGCTTGAAGCGCTGTGGGGTTCTGGTGAGAGGAATCTAGGCTTGCAGTAATAATTCAGAGGCCTTGTATCTTGAGACTATGGTGCCAAGTCCTACATGCCATGGATGTCCTTGCGCTTTGCAGTTACCTAGAACAGAAGTTGACAAGTTCCCTCCATGTACAGTGGTACCTCTACTTACGAATAACTCTACTTACGAATGTTTCTACTTACGAATGGAGCTCCGTCCGCCATCTTGGATGCTGTTTAGATAGGATTTTTTCTACTTACGAATTTTTAGATAGGGATGCTTCTACTTACGAATTTTTTTCTCCCAATGCATCCCTATGGGATTCGACTTACAATTTTTTTCGACTTACAAATGTGCATTCGGAACGCATTAAATTCGTAAGTAGAGGTACCACTGTACATGACTCCCAATCATTGAATGTATGGAGGTCAAACTGACAGATTGGGTGGGACCAGGGACATTGGGAAGAGCTGGCATATGACATCATATTTCCCCCTCATATTTCCAATGCCCATTAGATCCAGCCAGCAAGGCAAAAGTTCAGGGATGATGGGAGCTGTGGTCCAACCACATCATGACACTAGAATAACAAAAGCAAGGAGAAATCCCACTTGAACAGAATATTTTGGCTTTCCCTTCATCTCTCATTTTCAAATCAATTCTTCCTTTCCCCAGTCTTGCTTTTTCTCGATTGTGTGTGTGTTGCTATGGGGCTGCTTTCACACCAGCCATGGCAGAAGAATGAAGCATTATTGAAATAACGTTGCCAACCATGCAACGGAAAGGCTTTGAGGGAGATTCATGATTGGTTGGACTAACCAACCAATCAATTAAAGCTGACATTTCCTTGACAGAACGGTGGTGATAGAGGACAATTGAAACCAATTAGTCACTTTCGGCAGCCACCTTGCAAGCTCTCTTCCTCATCATTTCATGTGACACCTGTTCTTGATGTTTTCTATTAGGAAAAGAAACAACAGGATCTTTTAGCGGCTGACTATGGAGAGTTACACACCCACAAAAGATGCACAGGCCAACATGTTTTCCAATGAGCTGTTATATCTTATGCAGCCGATTGAGATGATACACAAGAGCAGGCATAGGCAAACTCGATGCTCCAGATGTTTTGGGACTATAGCTCCCATCATCCCTGGCCACTGGTCCTGTTAGCTAGGGATGATGGGAGTTGTAGTCCGAACACATCTGGAGGGCTGAGTTTGCCTATGCCTGCACAAGAGTACACAATGGCCACAATTTATGAATTCAATATAAACACATGAAGTTGCTTTATACTGAGGCAGAGCATTGGCTCACATAGCTCAGTATGTTGACTCACCTGGAGATACTGGGGATTGAATCTGAGACCATCCATTAATGCTCTACCACTGAGCTAAAGCCCTTCACTGAACAAGACATGTGCAACACTGGGACATCAGCGTTTCCTGTTTCTAAATCTAGAACTGTCTGGTGATTATTTACAACCTAGCCTCTGGATTGCAGGTGGTCATCCACTATACCTTTCCCAATAGCCAGAGATGCCATCCTGAATTCTCTAGAATAGCTCTGCCAGCCCAACCCCACACAGACTATGGAATAGCATATGTCCATATCCAACATGTTCTGTTCCCAGAGCATATGCAAAAGCTGTTGCTGCCCACACTCCTTCAGGCCAGCAGAAAATTATGTTGACACTAGGGATGTGTTTTTTGTGTGTGCGTGCGGGGGGGGGGGGGGTGGTGTTCTAAGGACTTGTGAGTCCTTGTGTTTCTACACTCCTGGTCTTTTGTGAGGAACTCTAGGCTTCTATTTAGCCTAGGCTGTAGACCACTGGTGGCAAGTCACACATACTTATTATCATAGCAGCCATCCCCCAATAAAATACTTTAAATGGGCCAATCCCGCCCCCCCAAAGTTGATGGGCCTTGCCATTCAACTAGTGTGTGTGCTCCGGGTCTTGTGATTGACTCTGCAAGGCAGTGCTTACTTGGGAACCCCCCCCCCAAATATTTTACTCAAGTTGGCACCCCTGCCTATTATTAAATACATCAATATCCCAGCTTTTCTCCAAAGGAGCTCAAGGTAGCATAGCCACCTCTCCTCCTCTTTATCCCCACAACCACCCTGTGAGGTAGTTTAAGCTGAGAGATCGTGAATGGCCCAAGGTCACCCAAGTGAGCTTCCTTTGAGCTTTGGTCTCCCAAGTCCTGGTCCAGCAGGCTAACCACTACAAGGATAACAGTGATAGGTTTTTCACAACAACAATTTTGATTTACACCTCACCTTTCCTCCAAGGAGCCTTACAACCTTGTGACAAGCTTCATGGCTAAGCAGGGATTTGAACCTGGGTGTTTCATGCTCATAGCTAGCACCCTAGCAACACTTCTGCACTTGCTTCAGTGTGACACAGCACCATCCTATGCATACTTCCTCAGAAGTTAAGTCCAGTTGAGTTCAATAAGTAAGGGGTTCATAGGACTGCAGCCTTGCAATCCAATTCTATGTGTACTTAGTTGGAACGCTGTTCAGTGGGACTTTCTCTGAGGTTCATGTGCCTAGGACTGCAAGTCTCTCTCTTAGCAGCGAAAGCATTGTTTTCTCCTCTGGTTATTGATCCTTTTGTCAGTGTATCACAATCAATTTTTCACATTTGTAGCTGCCATTTTCCTCTCCCTTCCCCAAGAAAGATCTTTGATAAATGGTACTATTTTGTGATTTGTTTCAATTACCCTCAGCCCGATTCATCTTTCCGTTGCATGTTTGGCAACTGTTACCCATTCTGCAAGTTGCCTCTTTTATATTCCATCTGATTTCTGAGCAATAGTCAACACTTTGCTCTGTATTTGTTTTCGCTTTTACATGTTATCAGCTTTGGAGTTCTTCTAATGAGGAACAACAGCATTTAAACAGGGTTCTGCTAGCTGTTTGGGTACATATTTATGAGCCATTGCATAACAAGTGCAGGCAATTCACACTTGTCAATTGTTTGGAGTTCTGCTGATTACTGTTTCTGTAATCATCAGGGTGCTTTATTTCTTTTAATATCCTCCTGCAGAAAGACTAATTATTCATTCACTGGTGTCCCTCTCCTTTCAAATTCTGTTTTAAAAATATTCAGAATTGAGACATCCAGGCATCCTGGTAATGAATGATGTAGCAAGGCCTATAAATAAATCATAAATTACCCTCCCAGCTGGGCTATCAAATTATTCCAAAATCTATTTTTTAGTTAGTTTGTTTTTAGATGGCCTAAGTTCAGAGAACCATATGGCATCTTTAACACCATCAATCCATTCAGGTTTCAGGAGTCCTATTTGTATCATTCAAGCTCATCTTTTCACCTTCTGCTCTCAGAATTCACTCTTGTCTCCCTGACTGCTAAATCTTAGCTAAATTAATTGTGATGCGCTGTTATGATTAAACTGGCTTGTCTTGCTATGAATGCAGATTGGGTTGCCAACTCTTGAACCAAAATATTTTTGGTATTTCAGTAGGCCCTGTTCACTCTGGGGACAGAGCCAAGAGCAGGCCCAAGTTCTTGGTGGCTTCATAGTGGAGCTCAGTGAATCAGGGGCAACTTCAGAAACACTGCCTCCCATTTCAAATTACTTTCAGCTGAGGTGCTTTCTGTTTAGTATGCGGGATGGTCTTGGACCATTGAAGGTCTTTATTTTAATAACATACATTAGTAATAGCTTGATCCATTTTGAAGATTGTTTGGTTGGATTTGTTTAGATGTTGGCAAAAACCAGTATAGCCCCAATTATGCCAATTAAATAATCTCACTTTTACTGACTAATTGCATCAATGGGACTTCCTCAAATTACCACTCCCATAATCATGGCTCACTGTGTTTAAACCTCATTAGATGCGTGCCATAATTTCAGTTAAAATTTACTGCGCCGCAATAATATAAAATTGCACAAAATGTTTTGTTTTACAACACACATAAAATAGCATTACATAGGCGATAAAGTGGACGGCAGCCTTCTTCGTTGTAATATGCCCAAGCGTGCATTTGTTTAATGTCTTGAATGAACATTCATAGCACCTTGTGCCCTTTTATAATGGAAAATTGCTCAAAACATAAGAACAGGAGATGATCCTTCTGGATCAGGCCAATGGCCCATCTAGTCCAGCATCCCATTCTCACAGTGGCCGACCAAATGCCCATAAGAAACATGCAATCAGGACCTGAGTGCAACAGCACTTTGCCCTGCAATTCCCAGCAACTGGCATTCAGGGGCATAACACCTCTGATAGTGGAGGTGGAAGCCATTGCTAGTCTTACCCTCCATGAATTTGTCCGGTCCTCTTTTAAGGCCATAGAAGTTGGTTGCCATTCCTGCCTCCTATGCAAGCGAGTTCCATTGTTCAACTACTATATTTTCCCATCTATAAGACACCCCCTATTTTGGGGGACTCAGATTTAAGAAAATGGGGGGGAGAGATGTATCAGTGTATAAGATGCCCCCTAATTTTTGACATTATTTTAAAGGAAAAAAACCTAGTCTTATGCATGAAAAAATACGGTATATGTTGCGTGAAGAAGTCCTTTCTTTAGTCTGACCTGAACATTGCAGCATTTAGCTTCATGGGATGACCACGAATTCCAGTGTTATGAGAGGAGAAAAATGTTTCGCTTATCACTTTATCCATGCCATGCATAATTTTATAGAAGCACATGCCTAGTCAATCTCCTTTTCTCTTCCTTCAGCAGGACAGAGAGTTCTTTCCTGGCCTTGAGATGCCTCTTACTCATCTTTCCTCTGAACTTCAATAAAGAAATAATTTTTTGAGGGAACAGGACAGGGGACAGAAGATTGTTAGTGGAAATAACTAATTATTTTCCTGAGTTGGGAATGAGATATAAGGATATCTGGTAATTTCACTCCCTGACAAAGAAGCAAGGTTCCGTTTTATCAAGTTTAGTTAACGCTGAATTGAGGCGTGATTGTAAAAAAGCACAACACCAAGCCTGCATTTCAAAATGCCATCCCTGTGCAGTAGTTGCCTTCATTGTAAAAGGTAAAGGACCCCTGGATGGTTAAGTCCAGTCAAAGGTGACTATGGGGTTGTGGTGCTCATCTCCCTTTCAGACCAAGGGAGCTGGTGTTTGTCCACAGATAGCTTTCCGGGTCATGTGGCCAGCAGGACTTCTGGCGCAATGGAAAACCATGATGGAAACCGCGCACAGAAAACCGCGCACGATGGAGCGCACAGAAACACCATTTACCTTCTGTACCTATTTATCTACTTGCACCGGCGTGCTTTAAAACTGCTGGGTTGGCAGAAGCTGGGACAGAGCAATGGGAGCTCACCTCATTGTGGGGATTCGAACCACCGACCTTCTGATCAGCAAGCCCAAGAGACTCGGTGGTTTACACCACAGCACCGTCTGCGTCCCTACCTTCATTGTACCTGATGGTCAGCTGCTTCATCTCATATGCAAAATCCCTTTTATGAGGAAAGACCAATGATATCTCCATATACTCTTGATTCTGAATGTAAGGACTCCTTGCTCATGCAGTGCTGCCGTTGAATATTGTATACAGGCCCTATCTCAGAAGTCTAGTACCATGCCACACACAGTTACTTCTTTTATTTTATTTTTTGTACAATTCAGAGGCCCATTTCTTAAACGCATGGCACATGAATCTCCCTTCAGGTTCTATCCTTAGGTGTCGACTCCTAGGGGCTGAGGCAGTTTTGTCCCCCCCCCATGCATTTTTGAGGGGGTGGCCCCCCTCCATTTTCAGAGGGAATTCGGCTCCTTGTGACATCACACAGCAACATGTTGGGCCCCCTCAATCATATGAAGAAGCTGGCACCTGTGGTTCTATCACTAAATTTAGGGACTCTGAATTGCAGAGTGTGGCCTCCTAGATTTGGGGGTGTAGATGCCTTTGGTAGGCCTGGCTTTGCTATTCTGGAAGCTTCGCTGGTTGTAATGGCAAAAGGGAGAGGATAAGCCCGGCATCCTTTAACAGCAAGCTGTAGTTGCTGCGAGTCCATTTGCCAAAGTGACAGGAGCTGAATCGCAGCACTGAATTAAAAATGGAGAATTAAAGATCTTTTAAGTCCTAAGGAGTCTGTCCTCAGCAGTTGCTTAATGTAGCTTAAATAGCATAATGGAAAACTATTCATCTTTTCTGGTAATAAAAGCAAAATGTGTGTGAGTGTGTGTGTGTGTGTGTGTGTGTGTGTGTGTGTGTGTGTTTGTCTTGGTAATGTTTATTGCAGAGTTTGTATGTTTCACATTCACTTAAATATTAATGTCAGCATCTGTTGCATTCTATGCTACGGCAGTTATCCTAGGCAAGCGAGGAAGGTTAAACACTTTTTCTTCCTGTCATCCCCAAGCATGTCTCATTTCTATGCTTGCTTCCCTGAAGAATTGACAGTGGACAAAATGGCTTTAAACTGGAGCAGAGAAGAGGAGGAGGAGGAGGGAAAAGTCTGAAGAAAGGACAGATGCCTTAGAAATTGATGAGTGCTACTTGGGCCAAAGGGAATTTTCAACAGAAACAAGACAGGATTGTTAAGAGTCTATTTTTTAATTGTTTATTTTCTTAGGTGTACAACAGGTTGCATAGGCCTGTAGGGAGATTCAAGCAACTCATGTATATTTTCTCATACAAAGCCCGACTGGGCTTACTTCCATGTAAGTGTGCACAACCTTGTATCTGTATCTCCCGTGTTGTTGGTTTTTTTATTACTTAAACAATTGCAACCTAAGACAAGCAGGTGTATTATATTTATTATTATTATTTTATAATATTTATATATGCCCCATCTTTTCCCCAGGGACTCGAAATGGCTTACAAATAATATAGACAGCTAAAAACATAGAGGTGTGTGTGTGTGTATCCTATTGCATACTACTACTACTACTACTACTAATAATAATAATAATAATAATAATAATTTTATACTTTGTACCCCACCCATCTAACTGGGTTGCCTCAGCCATGCAGATCATTGCAATAAAAACATCACAGCACCAGCTCTCTCCTTAAGAACACTAAGCTCCAAAAACCTGTTAAAGTAATAAAGTCTTTACCTGCTGGCAGAAGGGAGGGAGCCAGGAGGCCCCCCTCTCAAGTCCTGCGCCTTTAAGGGTGGATCAGGTGAGATGTACTTTTAAGTGCCTACATAGGCCTGGCAGAATGGGAAAGTTTTCAGAGGGCATTTAAAAGTTGGCGCTGAAGTTGCCCGCTGAATCTCTATTGGCAATGTGTTCCATGACAATAAAGGCTCGATTTCTCAATTGTTTATAACCGTGGAGAGATTTTTGTTGCTGTTGCAAAAAGGAGAATGGATAGGTATGTGGAGGGGACATTCAGCAAATAAAACATTAAGCTTTGAGTAGTGCAACACAGAAGGGAGGAAAGCAGTAAAAGCCCTCAGTCCCACTTCTTATAAATTTTCCCCTGGCTTCCCAGCAGTTGTGTTAGCCAGCAAAAAGAAACCCGGCTTTATTTGTCGTGGCAGGATAACTCCACACTTGGAGAAATATCTTTCGTAATTGGCTACAAATGGCTTTTGGTAATTCAGCTGATTTTTCTTTTACCCCTGGACCTTGACCTCTTATTTTGTGCCCTTCCAGCCCTTAGTTCTTTGACTTCTCAATTTTATTTGCTTTTTTCCTACTTGCCTGTGGCTTTTACCCAGGGCCGTCTTAAGCATATCCGGCGCAGTGGTGCAAAGATCCCCCGGTTTCCCAGAGTTGTTGACCTTTTTAAGGGGGGACACCCCAAAGTTGTTGACCTTTTTTAGGAAAGGTTCCCCAGAGTTGTTGACCTGAAATCCACAAGATTTCACTACAGGGAAGGAGAGGCAAGAGCTGGGGGGGGGGGACCTACCCCTTCCTTTACTGGATAAAAAAAGAGAGAGAAAGTGGGACAGAGGAAAGCAGGATAGAGACGGCATTTAACCCACCGACGGAGAGGAGAGGAGGGTGATGGTTGGGAAGCTCAGCCGGGGCAGAAATAGCGTCACTCCTCCTGCCCACACAGGCTTCCCTGATTCCCTCGAAGTGAGTGAATGAATGGGTAGGTGGGTGCGGTCTCCAGAAAAGAGCATGGATTGAGTCTCAGGGGCAGCAGCCAAAACAGCTCTTTCTGCTCCTGGGCGAGGAGGAGGAGAGTCTTTGCAAATGCTTTGGAGTTCCCTTCTGCCTGCCAGGAAGCCACCACACCGAAAAGGGAGAGGTGGGGTCCTCGCTTGCTGGTGCAGAGCTTTGACAGGGAGCTCCTGGGCAAGGCTCCAGCTTCCCTGTCGAAACCGTTCCCACCTGCCTCTTCGGGGCTCCCCTCTCACGCTCCTGCCATGCACAGGAGGCTTGTGAGGCAAGCTGCACGCTCGGGCATGCAGGGAAAGGGGAGGCTGACGTCAAAGCCACACAGCTCCCCCACTCACTGGGGCGCCCCTGAGAGGGCAGCGCTGTGGTGCAATGCCCCACGAAGCTCTATGGGAAGGACGCCTCTGCTTTTACCCTTTGATTCCCACCTTTCTACAATTTCTTAGTATAGGCAGACAGACAGACAGACAGACAGATATTCTTCTCCTTGGCTTGGCCTTTTGGAATTTCTCTGCTTTTCTTCCTTTCAAAACTTTGCAGAGTTATTGTGGTTGTTAATGGCTTTTCTTTGGAGCCAGTCTGCAACTGGCCAGAGGCATGGTCTGCTATGGAAGTATAATATGTAAACTCCTCTGATATTGCTTTTGCTTTAGCATTGTATTATGGATCTGATCTCTGTGTGTACGCTGAGAATTTGACCTCCAGCAAACAAATGTGGAAATCAGTAATAAAACATACTGTTCTTTTTGCTAGTTCTAGAACCTATGTAGGAGGCTTGGCTTTGGCTTGGCTTTTTCTTTCTTTCTAGTATATGCAATCAAATACAGTCCATATGTCCTGGGGAAAATGTGTGATCTCTGGCATTTGTAGTTGTTGATGTTGCTGCTGCTACTAGAAGCAGACGCAGAGGTCCCAGTTTTGATCAGGGAATTGATGGGGGGCACCTCCCCCCATGACTCCTATTCATATCCTTCTCCTGCAGCTACTCTTAGCCAAAGAAGTGAAAACATACCAGAAATACCGGTGCTTTTCAGCATCTCTCCCACTGCTGGTGTGTATGTATACAAGACAGAAATGCAATTTCAAATGTGTTTGTGCCAGGTTTTCAAACTAATGGCCATGCAGGAAGATGGATTTGTATGCTTATGTCAACCTTTGTGTAGATTTTGTGCCACTTGCAAACCATTTGGTCTGATGCAATCTATTCAGGACCTTTTCCAGAGAGTTGTACATTTTTGGGATTTGGGGTGTGTGTGTGTGTATTTTCATTCCTCTATGAAAGCGTATGTGAAAGGAGAGAAAAAGCCTCATCATTTTCACTGTTATCCTTCTCTGATGCTGATTTTCTGCACTGTTCCCCACTCTGTGCTGTATTTCTTTGTGTAAACTTGACAAACTTCTGCTCCTTTTCTTTGCCCCTATAACTGCTGCTGTTCAGAAAAGAGAATACAGAGTTTGTGTATAAATGTGCACACAGAATATATTTATATTATAAAAGCAACACGGAAACTCTTCTCCCCTGACATCCTTGTAAGTTTCACTGGAGATAATAGCTAGGAAAAGGGAGTGGAGGAAACGGTGTGGACAAGGAGAATATCTTTAGAAGAAGGATGGCTAACCAATGATCTTCCAGATGTCATTGGATTCCAACTCCCATTGGTCCCACCTAGAATGGCCAATCTCTAGGGATGATGGGAGTTGCTGACCAGCCATATCTAGAGGGCAGCAAGTGTCACAAGGACTACACCAGCATACAGATGCATCAGGGAATTATAGAATAACCTCTGAGGAAGAGAGGTGCTTCAGTATTGTGTCTTGCACTAGCTGGAACAATTGCACTGATTTTTAAAGAGGAAATTTCACTGTTTGTGAACAGAGTTAATGTTCATTGTTTAAAGTGGGGGAAGATTAATTATAGCGCTATAAATGCACTTGTGATTTTCTAAGTCTATCTTAATGGGATTATAACCGACAGATTCCTTGCTTGCTCCTCCAGTTTTAAAGGAGGCTCTGCATCTTTAATAGTGCTAAACATACAGAAATTTCACGTCTACCTTTTTCCCCTCATGGAGATGTGGCTTTGCTTGCCCTCGGAAAATTTAAATCGCATCTTTTGCAAGACTTGAAAGACAGAATTGGAAATCTCTAGCATTGACTATGAATACTCCCCGTGTAAGACCTAGGGTTGTATAGTCAGCCTGGCAACCCTTGTGATGAAGTCTAGCTTGCCCAAACTGATGAAGTATAAAAATAAATAAATTTCTGGACTGTGCCACTATGGGGTATCTAAACTATACCAGTAAGTTTCTAGAAATTAAACATTAAAAGATCTTGGCTAACTTATTTTAGGAAATAAATACTGTAATAAATAACCTTCTCCTTGAAGGTAGTAGTGCATGTGTGAGGAACTTATTTTCATTGAGAAGTATTCAGTCTGGCGATTTCCCCATCTACTACCCAAAGTGGTACATCCCAGGAAGAGTTTTACGATGCCACATAATGTTTCCTGTGAAAAAGGCCTCAGAAATGAAGTTCTTCTGCACCTCCAAAGAGTTCTGAACCTAGGTTGGGAATGAGGTCCAAACTTTGGCACATTCAGAGTTCAGCAACACATCTGTTTTTCCCATGATTTGTAGGCATGGGGCCAAGAGTTTTTTCTCCTGCCCCACTGCTTTCTCTGGGAAAACCCACTGTTTACTGCTGAATCAGAACAAAACATCAATTCACAGAAAACCCGATTGACATTTTATCAGTAAATGGGACAAACGGAAGTATGCATGAGCCCTCAGAGTTGATGTACTTTTTGGTCTAACAAGGCATAGACTTGATTTGGTTTAATAGGATTACTGTTCTACTCACATAATTACAAGCCATCGGATAATTGGGGCAAAGTTAATTTTCTGTTTCAAAAATGTAGGTAATGATTGCACATTTTGACTGGCTCTTTTCTGTGCAGTGCAGTTACGCTGTTTTGTAGACTTTTTATTCTCCACAGTATAAATTAATTATGCGCAGATTGATCTGCAGCTGTCATTAGAACAATCTTGTGTGTAACATGCTCTGCCTGATTACCATAAAAATTTACGCTGATGCTAATCAAACTTGCCCCAATAGGAATTTATATGTCTAAACTGAGTTTTGCTTATGGATTGTCTACTATAGAGAAATTACAGTTAGTTGCTGTTTCCAGTTCAATATGTTGGTCTATTTTAAAGCTCTCAGTTCTAGATCTGCTGTGAAATCATTATTCTGTGCTGGGTGACATTGTCAATCTAGTGTTAGTGTTAAATCACAGTCCATTTTTATGCTTCAGAGATTTTATTTTATTTTTTATTAAAAAAAACTTGTTTGTGAAGTTAAAAGTTGTGGCTAATGTACGCCCTGCCAATACCATGGAGCAAGTTGAACAATTGTAATTTATGCGGCCACAAGGAAGCATAGCTTACCTAAAGAAGTAGCCTCTTTTTAATTCCTTCAGTGTTCCCTAGTGGAGTTTGCTTATCTGTAGCTCAGCCAGTCCCCTAAAGAGTAGAGCGGAGCAGAATTCTATTTGGATTAAAGCTGTAAAAACAGAGATTATGGGGATTGAAACACGGTTTTTTATTTTATTTTTAAAGCTTGGTTCTGTGTTCCACTGACAACTTGGCTCGTGAAAAATGTCTGAGGATACAAGTCCGCTGTTGAATATAAAAGAACAGTTTAGTAATCTTTAAGTAAACAACCCGAAGCTTACTGTAACTCTGTGGAATTGAGTTGAATGAGCTCAGGGTCCTACAGTTCGACTTCTGAAGTGAAACATATATGATGCATGTTGTACATCTTTAATAACAAAACAGGCTTGTGTTGTGTCATTGCGGTACCTTTGTATTTTGTCTTTTGCTCTGGCCTTGCTTCTGTGTCTTTCAAAGCAGCCTCAGACAGAAAAATGTAGCGGGTGAAGCTTTTCCATTTGCCTGGATATCTGAATGGGTAAAGTCTTTACGCAGTGCCTGTACCAGGCTATTTTGAGCCCTAGAAATAAACAGTAAATTGCAAGAACTCGGGCCAGGAGGAAGATGAATTTCAAGTAAATCTTCAAACGGTTTTATTTATGTAGTGAAGAATTCAAATAGGAATCAATTCCAGTATAATAGGCAAATAAGAATAAATTCCAGTGAAAAAATCCCAGGACAAGGCCCTGTTTCGACAATTCTTCGTCAGCAATGTTTTAATGGTCAGAGTGTACCAAGTATGTTTGCCTTCGAGTTCTTGCAATTTACTGTTTATTTCTGGACTTCACCAAGAACTCCAATTTCCACAGTATTTTGAGCCCTAAGCAAGGCTAACTACTTGCACCTTCCCCACCGAAAAAATTGCTAACTTCAATTTTCAAAAATGGGTGTCTAATAGAAAATGAAGAGCACTAAACTTGAAACTGCTAAATAAGCAATGCAACAATCTTTGTTTATCTTTCGCAAACACAAAAGGAAATGCTTTAGCACACAAATCATTTCGAATAATCCTGTGAATCCTGGTGTTGAAGTTCAAGTCTCCTGAAAGTTTCACTTTCAGGCACATCAAAATTTCACTTTGCATACATTTTCCTTTGAAAATGTTGTCACCAGTTCCTTCAGGTCAAGTATTGATGTTTGGGGCTGTTCAACTGGTATACAGGTGACTTCCTATTTACATGAGATTTATGTTCCTGGGATAGTGTGTGTCATGGCCACTGCCAAGCAAAACCTTGAGGGGAGAGAGGGAGGAGGCTACGCAGGAACAGCTGGGAGGAGAAGGACAGGAAATGGCAGAAGGAGAAGAGGAGAGGGTGGTAGGAAGCAGCCACGGGGTGAAGGGGCTCGCTGATGCTGAGCCGGAACCCCAACACTGCTCCACCAGCTTGGGAACAGAGGGAGAGGCTACGCAGGTCCCACTAGCAAGGGAGAGGCGGGAGTTGAAACGTAGAATGCAGAGGCAGAGATTAGGGCTCCCTAAGCTTTTATGCTGGAGAAAAAGGCGCCAAAAGTTACTTCCTGAATCTGAGTCCGACAGTACGGATGGCTGAATGATGTGTACTGCTTCTGTACATATGTCAATAAAGACTGAAATATGTATAGCTCAGAGTAAGCTGTACCATTTCTTGCGGAGAGCACCCTACCACTCTTACACAGTGTGTAAAGCCAAAAGTGTGAATAGTCAAAACACACTGGGTGCAATGGCGGGTGGGCTTGCCAAAGTCTTTTTTCCTGGATGCCTACCCCTTTCCAACCCTTTATTTATTTATTTATTTAATTTGCCAAGCATAAAGCTGAATGCATGCAAGTTTAATGTGCATTAAGTTGTGGTTTACTTAATGCACATTTATCTCTGTTTTTAACATGGTTGAGCTTTTATGAGTTTGAGCTTTGAGAAACTGTGTTCACTACTTGCTATTGGCAATGGAAGCATGAGATGGATCCTGAAGAGAAGCAAAAATATTAGGCACATTATCCAACAGTTTTGGTTGTATAAAGAGAAATACTCCTTTTGGCGGCATAAACCTTGGAAGTCTTTGAGCTTTTGCTATAAGTTCATAGCACAGATGTCAGCATCAATATTGTTGTTTCCATTGTGCATCAATGATTTTTCCAAATTTTTACAGGCCTTCAGAACAGCTTCAGTAGAATACTGTATATATCATACAGGAATTATATTTTTATAGTTGTTGGAATCTCTGTTCAACAGATTGCATGGCCATGTGTAAAACAGCTTAGTAGAACCCTACTTTGAATTTCTGTTTTCGGTCTTGTAGTGCCTCTTCTTGGGCCATGTACAAAAACTACCATTTCTTTCTCCTTTTTCTAACTTACTCTGTCTTAAAGTTTGGTAGCCTTTCTAGCTCCTTTGCAATCTCAGTAGCCTCTATCAAAACTTGTTGAAAACCCTCATCACCCCTATAGCTCACAAGGCAATTCTTGGTCACTTGTAATTGGCTTGTAGCTGAATTTAAATCAGGTTCCTTACTTTGTAATAGCTTCAAAAAGGATGTTGTACCATGTAACAAGGAATACCACAAACTTGAACTTATAAATTGCATCAGCAAGGGCCTTAGCTTCAATTTGGGAAGTATTTCCAGATAAACCTTTTAGGCTTGTTTCATCAAAGGTTTCTATTAAAGCATCATACATACTGCCAAGATGGTATCTCAGTGGTTTCAAAGCATCAATCTGGTTCTCCCATCTTGTTTTGCTCAATGGCTTAGCAGTTATGTCTAAGACTGATACACGGCTAGTTAGAATTTGCCGATGCTGAGTCAATGCAGAGAAATAATTATAGGTCTGTTGAACCAAATTGAAGGAACTAGTTGCTTCCAGACAACAGTGGCATCATTGACTACCAAGTTTAAAGTGTGTGCATTGCAGGGCACAAAAAAGGCCATGAGTTTATGTCCAGGACTCTCTCTTGTATGTCATTTTCTTTGCCTTTCATGTTACTCCCACTATCATAACCTTGATCACACAGATTCTCAGTGGGTAATCCCATTTGCTCAAGGCGCCCAAGAATAGTTTCTGCCATAAAGGCGTTCATAGCAGTGACCAGAGGAGGAATGAACGCTGGGAGGAGCACAGAGAGAAGAAATGCCAGTGTGTATCTGCAGCAGCACAACCAGATGCTTTCATCTGCCCCAGCTGCAACAAAACATGTCTCGTTCGTATCTGTCTTTACAGCCACAGCAGGAGCTGTAACTTTCCAGTGATTTGACTTCACCCCTATAGGTGGTGTAGTGATTAAGAGTAGAAGACTCGTAATCTGGTGAACCGGGTTCGCGTCTCCGCTCCTCCACATGCAGCTGCTGGGTGACCTTGGGCTAGTCCCACTTCTCTGAAGTCTCTCAGCCCTACTCACCTCACAGAGTGTTTGTTGTGGGGGAGGAAGGGAAAGGAGAATGTTAGCCACTTTGAGACTCCTTAGGGTAGTGATAAAGTGGGATATCAAATCCAAACTACTCTTCTTCTTCTTCTTCTTCTTCTTCCACTGTCTCCCAAGACAGAGGGATGCCAACAAATCTCCTGTAGTGGAACAGATAATAAATGTTCTGTTATGATAACTTTAAGCTTATACATACATACATAATTTTATTTGTATTTCTATACAAATCATTGTCATTTGTTCAATAACAACAAGTGTGCAGTCCAAAGTGAAATGTTATAATGGGGAATCTAAAGTTAATTATAATTTAGGCCAGATGAAATCTTCAGGCACAGGAGAACCTTCAGAGAGAATTAAATGTGCCAAATGACAGACAAATAGGTCAACAGACTTTTTGTGAGGGAAATAAAAGGGATTCTATTTTCTCTGCAATCCCTTATGAAAGTGGGGATCAGGGATTTGTTTCTTGCTCTTTCTTAACTTAAAATAAATGAGTTGGCTAAACAGTTTTTGTTCTTTCTTTTTTTATTAAACTACCCAACAACTTCTTATCAACTTCCTAGATCCTCAGTTGTGTCCTCAGATACCTTTTAAAATGTGTTTTAAAATCTACAGATTTCTATACAGGGTTTTTTTTACAAAGCAGAACAATGTATTTTTTTGAATTTTTTTTAAATGTTTCTCTCTCTCTAAAGAGGTCAGAAGGGCCTTTTGAGAATTTTCTGTATTTGTATGTTTGAGTGCACCAGGGAGTGCACCAAATATTTGCTGATGAAGATTTCCAGTGTTCAGAAAATTTTCCTGAAATTCCATGCCCAACTTACCTGTTTTTTGGCCAGAATTCAGGGCCAGTTCATGATCTGAGTGGCAGCTAGTCCAGTGACTTTATTTTTCATTTGGCTGTCCAAAAACCATCTATAGTACCTCCCCCACCCCCAAGACAGGGAAAATTCTAGTCATCCTGTGTATTCCTTATAAGAACTTCCCTCCACTCTTAAGGCTACTTTAAATGCAAGAGTTCTTCCTGTATCATCTTCATACAGAGAATGTCAAATAGGCATTTGTAGTTTGTTTAATGTCAAGTATTATACTCCAAAATACGATGCTTAAATGGGGACCCAAAGTTTACAGAGAGTCATTCCCCCCCACCAGATTTAATTTTAAGGAATCTATTTAAAATGCAACTTTTTGCACTACAAAATTGATTCCTGCTCTCTCTCCCCCCACCCCATTTTAAAGGACGATACTCAGAAGAGAAAGGCATGGGGCTAGAATTGCAAATGCAAAACTATCCTATAAGGAAACAGATATTCAACACTTTTGTGTAATCTTTTGTCGAAAAGCACTTTAAGTGCATGCATTATCTTCTCCTGTAATAGATTTTCTCAGGGGCTTTCAAGCACAGCCAACATTCTCACTGGAGAGGTGAGTGGGAAAAAGTTGCACTGTCTGTAGATTACCATTGCAGGATAATTTGTGCTGTGTCTTTGTTGGCTTGAATTACATGCCACCTGAAAATAATCTTTTGGACCAAATTTTTAGCATCACGGCCACCACCACTATTACTACAACAAAGGAATAAATACCAATGGAGTTCTTTCCCTGTTTTTAGCTGCTGTTAACTGGCAGTGACATTTTTCGTACAGCCTCCTCTGAGATTGTGCTGGGAGAGTTTAGAAACATTTCTGAAGCCTGTTAGGATTTCTGCCTTGATACAGAGTGGAATTTGATTATTTGGGACAGGTATGAAACTATAGCAAACGTTAAATGAAATAATTATGAGAAGAACATTTCCTTAGTTGGTTTCCAGTTCAACTCCTTCCTGCTTTTGGTCTGATCATCCTCTCCCTTAAACTGTGCACTGGGGAAAGCAGCTGGAGGCACAGGACCACACACATTACTAGAGCTTTTCTGTAGATTCCAGACAAGGCCAAGCCAGGGTTGTGGGTGTCTGTATCTAAATATAGTCCTAGAAGGTGCATTTTTCAGCCTGGGGTGCCCTGAGGTCACTTGCTGGAGGTGAATCTTGATGTGACAAGGCTCTACGAGGCATGGTCAATTGCAAGTGCCAGTGTTGTACCTTGTAGAATAATACAATCATAGAATTGTAGGGTTGGAAAGGGAACACAAGGGTCATCTAGCCCAACGCTCTGCAATGCAGGAATCTTTTCCCCAATGTGGGGCTTGAACTCATGACCCTGAGATTAAGATTCTCATGCTCTACCGACTAAGTACTCCATTCTTTTCCTAAAGAGGACTCTGAAATTTAAGCAGATGTAGTTCATAGCACCTGTGCATGCCCTGTGGCTCTCTGCTGGTGGGCTTTCTTCATGTTGAGCGTGTGAGGAGATTTCATCTTCATGTCAGTGTGAGTAGAAGACCTCCCGTAAGGTGGGATTGTAGTCATGCGGGGCAATCTACTTGCATTTGAATGATTGCAAGTTAAAAACAAAACAAAAACAACCCTACAGATCTTCCCAGGGAAGATTGGGGTCTGAGTGAATTCACATGAATTGAACCAGTGTCAGATTAAGCCCTGTGGAGGCACCCCCTAGAAACCTCGGGGCCTCTCTCGTGTGTGCACTAGTGGGATAACATTGAATTAAGAAAGCTTGATTGTAATTTTCTTTCAAGATCAAATCAATATTATTTTGATCTGTTCTCTCAGGGCCCCTAAAAGGTGCGGGGCCCTAGGCCAGTGCCTGCTCTGCCTATTGCACGGTTTTGAACTACGCAGTTCAGCAAGATTTTGCCCAGCCTTTTGTAGTACAGTCATGCCTTGGTTGTTGAGTGCCTTGGGACTCAAACATTTTGGCTCCCGAACGCCACAAACCTGGAAGTGAGTGTTCCAGTTTGTGAATGTTCTTTGGAACCCAAACATCCCATGCTGCTTCCAATTGAGTGCAGGAAGTTCCTGCAGCCAATTGGAAGCTGCGTCTTGGTTGTCTAAAGTTTTTGGAACTTCCGGAACAGATTCTGTTCAAGAACCAATGTACAAATGTACTATCAAATGATACAGATGTAATAGCCCTGATGCTAAGGTATATATGGCAGTACTTAACTCTAGAAGCCCAAGGGTCGGGTTTGGAAGGGGAGTAAAAGGATGCTTTCCCCCTTTCTATCATCTTATGTTCAAGCTGGGCTGTGAGCTGTGTAGCATTCTGGGAGACACCCATATTTTAACAAAATAAAAAAATTCCTTCAGTAGCACCTTAAAGACCAACTAAGTTTTTATTTTGGTTATTTCGTGTGCATGCACACTTCTTCAGATACATATTTTAACAGTTAGTGATGCTTTGAGCAAGACTGGTACCAAAAACACAGCGCTGATTGCATATCTGCCCGGGTAAATGTGGGGGTTTATGGAAGATCTTGGGACTACGTTAAACTGCTAGAAATCATTAATGAAAGCATTTTGCTCTTTGGCTGGTAAAAGGGCTCCTTTTGTTTCCCTATCCTGGCATTGCATTGTTTTCCCTTTCCTGCTCAAAATGAGAAGAGAGCTATTGTTTTGCTTTCTAGGTGGTAAAGACATGCTCCGGTCTCAAATCAATCTGCGCCACTTTACGTGGGATTTCCCAGCATGTGGCTTTAATGGAAATTGCACCAGTGCTTGAGCTGTGAAGCAGGGCAGCACAAAATGCATTGCTGCGTGGTGCTGAGATCTGCTCCTTCCTGCAACTTGTGGCAGTTAAGTGGTTTGATGGTGAGTAATAGGGAACATTTGATAGCCCAAATGGCATAATTTATAAGGAAAGGGTACCATTTCAGTGATGCAGGCTCTATCCTAGACAATGCGTATTAAGAGTACAGTTCTGGGAAGTGTCTCTCTGCATTCTCTTAATACATGATAAATATTTATCTCTGTGTTAATATTATTCACAGAGTAGTCTTGGCTCTGTTGATACAGTTTCCATTCAGAAAGTCTAACATTCTCAACGAAGGAATGCAGTAATCTACAGGGAGGGTAGCAGGCTGATTTGAAACCAAATGTGTGGAGCCATGGTCCTTGTCCTTTAACGCATGTTTTCATGTTGATGGAGGAATGAAGCGCCACCAAGCAGTGCGAAGCTCAGATTCAGTCCGTTCATTTAAATGAGGCTTGGATAAAGCAACTGTTGGAACTCGTAGCATGTTGCCTTGGAGAAGCGACGAAGAAGGCTGGCTGAAAACATAGTGGCTGCAGTCATTTTGTTGAATCCTTATATGCTCCAAGTTCAGCTTGATTTCTGTTCCTGGGTGATAGGGATGCATCAGGATTCATGTGAACTCTGCTGTGAACTAACCTGATCAGAACCTCCCATACATACCGTGTTTCTCACATTATAAGACACGTCTTATATTTATTTTTTCCTCAAAAAAACACACTATGGCTTACTTTCAAGGGATGTCTTATTTTTTTCCTCCTCCTCCTGCTGCGGCCGGCATTGCTGCTGCGCCTATCACTATGTCTTATTTTTGGGGTGTGGCTTATATTCCTTGAATGCTTAAAAATCCTGCTATGGCTTATTTTATGGGTATGTCTTAAAATATGAGAAACAGGGTATATAGAGGTTTGAATGTACTTATCCTTCAGATTTCACTACCATCTGAAAATTGAAATTCAGTTCTTGGCTCAAAGAAATAAAATACAATTGCTATTTAAGGATAATATACACGCTTTAGGATAAAATATGTATTTAATATATGATTAAGTATAATATATGATTAAGTTCATGTGGATTAACCAAAATATGCAGATTAATGCAGAAATGGTAGTAGGGTGGAGTATACTAATGAATGACATAAGCTCTTAATCTCAGTGTCATGAGTTCAAACCCCACATTGGGCAAAGATTCCTTCATTGCAAGGGGTTGGACTAGGTGACCCTCAGTGTCCTTTCCAACTCAGACCACAGAGGACAGGAAAGGAATGGATAACATCTTCAAAAAGCATAGTCAATATCACTAACTAAGGAATGGGTTGCAACAACCTTTAACCACCTGTTCTTTCATGCTTTGGAAGGTTTCAGAAACATGGTTAGAGTGTCTCTGTGTCTATTGTAGCAGTTAGAGGGGGAAACGCAGACATAAGTCTAGCACAATTTCTACTTGTTATAGAGAAAAACACGACTCAAATAACAGGGAACTTGGATGGTTCTACCAGGTTTATTTTTATGTGCCCATTGCTTGGGGACTTGGAAAATGTGAATCCAGCCTTTCATTTCTCAAGGTTCCTATCTTTTTCAGCCAACATTGTATAAATCTGCCAGACTCTGAAGAGCCATTTGAAAGTGGAAAATATTGAGGAAAATTAACAGTGCATTTGAAGTATCCACAATCTGAGACTTGGCACTAATGTCTGAGTGTGGATGTCTTTATACTTACAGCTTATTAACATTGTTTTGTTTTAGAATAATACAAACATAAGCACACCTACATGATGGAGACTACAGTCCTGCATACACAAACCTAGGAGTAAGTTACATTGAATTCACTGAGGCTTACTCTTGAGTAGAAATGCATATGGTTACACGCAGCGCTTCCCCCCCCTCCAGTCGGAACTCGCTGGAACTCAGTTCTGGCACCTCTCAGGTGGGCGCCATTGCCATTATAAGAGAATAAGGGAAGCATTCGTGGTGAGTTCCGGCACCTCTTTCTCTAGAAAAATAGCTCTGGTTACACGCCACCCCAATTTTCACAGCCGTCAGGTCATGTATGATCTAGTTGAGATTCCTAATGACACCCGGGATCACTTCTAATTCTACAATTCTATGATTCCAGAGGCCCAGGGGCTCATCCAGGGTTTGTGCTTCCTTTGGAAATGAAACACCCCGCATGGGTGTACCCAGCGCGCCCCCCAGAAGCCAAAAAAAAGCAAAAAAAATTAAATGGAGGGGTGCTGGCCAACCCAACCCACCCGCCGCCACCCACTGCTGCATGCAGGGCCATCTCTAGGCCCAGGCTGGGGTGCGTCAGGGCACCTGGCCACCAGGGGCACTGTGGGGAGGAGGACGCGGAGGCGATCCTCCTCTGAGGCCGCTGCTGCTGTGTGCGTCTTCCTCTGGGCGCCTGCAGCCAATCAGAAGCTGCGGGCACCTCTGGCACGACCCACAAGAAGAGATGCCACCTCTCACCACTGCGCTCTTGCCCGACCGCCTTGCGCTCAGGCAGCAGCCACGCTTCTCCTCCTGCTGCTGCTTTGTACGCCGGGTGTCGTGGCTGTGGGCGCGCTGGGCGTCGTGCTGCTGCTGCCTCTGCTGGGCCACCGGCTGCCCCATCGGGGCGGCGCCCTGGCCGTGAGTAGCGCTCACTTGGGGGATGGACGGACGCGCTGCTGGCCGGAGGAGGGCGATGCCCCAGAGAGGCTAAATGGCGCCCCGACGGAACCCGCTCAACGGAAGCCGCTGCCGTGCCTGAGAGACTCAGCGCCTTCACCCAAGGTGTGGGTGAAGGCGCTGAGTCTCTCAGGCATGGCAGCGAGCCCTTTCCCGGAGCAGTCCACCCCACCGTCCCCATCACAGCTGCAGGTAAGCAGGCAGGGAGGAGGGGAAGCTCCTTGGCAGGGCCCAGGCAAGCTTGCGAAGCCCCAGGCAAAGAAGCCGAGCAGCGGCAGGCATCGCATCGTGAGAGCTGCCCTCGTCGCCAAGACCTGCCCACGGGGTCGCCCGGGCAATCCAGGGAGCTGCCGAGAAGGGGTCTCCCCATCGAGGGGCAAAGGGCCAAGTCCAGTCAGTCACTCGCTCGCTCGCTTCCTTCTCCGCGGGCCCTTCTTCGCCTGAGCGGAGTCCTTGCTATTGTGGCCGGCTGGCTGCCTGGCTGCCCACCTCAGCGCTCCGTGTCAGCAGCAGCCGAGTCCTCTTTGCTTTCCCCTTCCTCCTCCCCTCAGCAAAATCCCCCCTTCCTTCCCGCTCCATGGAGAGGCGGCAGCTCGTTGTCAATCACCTCTCTTCCCGGAGCCATGGGAGCGCTTCCGTGGCTGTGGCCCAGTCGCGGAAGTGCTCCCATGGCTCTGCGAAGGCCCAGCCTCTGGGAGGCATCGGAAACCTCGGTTTACTTATTTCCGGTTTACAATTGTTCATAAACCGAAAATTCGTAAACCGAGGTGTTCGTAAACCGAGGTTCCACTGTACGCAGGAATATACAGTATTTTTTTTAATTTAAGTTTTCTTTATTATCCCACTCAAAAAAAAAAACAAAGGAACAACATAAATCTAGAGAAAATACTTACATACATTCATGCCCATACATAATTAATATCAAAATCATAAAATCATAGCTCATAAATCATAAATAAAAAATGCATACATACATACCCATACACAATTCATATCCAAATTGGAAAAACCCAACTTCCATTCATTTTGATACCATTTTCCTTTATCAGTACATCTAACTTACTATACGTCTTCCACAAAAGTGAAATTTAAATAAACAATATTTATTGTATGACATATATGACATTTTCTAACTGGCACCATCCTTTTCTACTTTTCAGCCGTACTTTAGTTCCAAACTTGCAAGCAGGAAAAAATGAAAGCAGCTGCACGTGTTTTGAATTTTTGCTTGGCTGCCCAGTGCTTTGGAACCGGCAGTCATAAAAAATATTCATAAAGTTTGTTCAATTCATCTGTTTGGATGTCTCGTATGTCAAGGCTGCTTCTTTATTGTGATATTGATGCTTGGCCGAGCCTCACAGCTTCTCGGTGTTGTGCTGAATTTCAAACGAGCCTCACTTGTTACAACTTTGACAGGGAAACCTTGACCACGTCGCTTGCAGTCTTAAAAGAATAATAAAGAGTAGACACTTATTTTATGGGCCCACACAGCAGGCATGTGTGGATATAGTATCAATAAGCATCTCTTTATATGTTAAGGTTGCTTGATCAGTGAGTGCAGATATTATCCTGTGAGAGTCAGTCTTCCTGGAAGGGCAGGAAAAAGACATATTTATTCTGTGCTCTTTTTATTATCTCATTGGGATTCCTTTCTTTCTGATATTGTTTTCAATGGCAATTTGCGTCTTAAAGGCCTTTCTGGATGGCAGGGAGAACCCACACACATTTCTTTAGCATTTTACTAGCACCAGTAGCACAACTATACTATGTCCTAAGGATGGAGAGATGAATCTGTCAGTTTTGGTTCCTCTCAACTTCTCATTTTCCATCCGTAAATTAAGTTCACCATTTCCCCTAATGTAGGCGCATTGTGCACACTTCCTGCTAATGTACATTTGTGCAAAATTTGGAAAGGGGACGAATCTCAAAGGATGGCTGCATTTCAGTTTGTGTCTTCCAAACTTGATTTTTCCTCCATCCCAACTCTGTCTCGCCAACGGAAAGAGTAGTGTATTGTGGGTAGATTTCCTGTTCACCAATTTTGGGGTTGGGGATGTAGAAGATATCTACAGAAGTAACATAACACCTTTAAAGAACAAATTTTGTTCCTGTACTGATAAGTGAGATAAGATAAGCCAGGATCCCAAACATCTTCTATTTAGCTTAAATCAAGGCTGAGGACTCAGTGATCCTCTAGATCAGGCATGTCCAACAGGTAGATCGTGATCTACCGGTAGATCACTGGATGTCTGTAGTAGATCACTGGTAGATCATTGGCTCCCCCCAAAGAAGCTGAACAACTGTGGCTCCCCTAAGAAAAGCTCAACATTTTACCTCCTCCCTGAAAAAACTCAGCAACTTTGACCTGAACCCCCCCCCCAAAAAAATCAGTCTTCCTCCTTCCTAAAAAAAAGTTCAACAACTTTGACCTGAACCCCAAAAATGGGGGTATATCACTGCCAGTTTTTTTAACTCTGTGAGTAGATCACAGTCTCTTGGGAGTTGGCCACCCCTGCTCTAGATCAGGCATCCCCAAACTCGGCCCTCCAGATGTTTTGGGACTACAACTCCCATCATCCCTGACCACTGCTGCTGTTAGCTAGGGATGATGGGAAAACATCTGGAGGGCTGAGTCTGGGGATGCCTGCTCTAGATATTGCAGGAATCCCATCATGACCAGCCATCAGGGATGATGAGAGTTGCTGTCCAACAACAGGAGAACCACAGATTCCCCACTCCATGCTTAAACTATACTACAGCATCAGCTGCTCCCAGCTGGACACCTCCCCATCTTGAATTATTATTCCTATTTTTTAAAGAGAGAGAGTCCTGAAAATCCTTTCCCCAAAGGCCAGTGAGTGATCTTCATAGCTGAATAATTTGAACCGTAGTATAATACATGCAACACGTGGGCGACACACAATGATCTCCAAATCAATTCTACATTATTCATCATACATTTTTTTATCAAACTCTTGAGAAAAATAAATATATAAAGCCTTATATAAAAGCCACAGAGACTTACAAACTAACAAATCTGAAAACAAACTGTTGCTAACTAATACCAATGCACTTTTCAAATGTTTGACTCCAACTGAATGTCCAATTCTAATATATTTCCCAGATGTTTAACTCAGTCTTTTGATTTCCTTTAGAGAAGTTCATAAAGATACCAACAAAGATAAGTTCGATGTTATTTCCAATACCAGCTGGTGATGGTGTTGTAGACAGATGCTAATGATGATGTTAATGAAGAGACAGGGCGCCGGCGTTTTCCACCTGTTTTGCCCTAGCAGTCCTGTTGTTTAGGATACCACTGTTTGCCCCCAATGGGGACAAACAGTGGTATCCTAAATGGGGAATAATTTGAACCGGCTGATCCCGTGTTCAGACCTGGTCTTCTGTCCACTTCACCTGACCAACTTTCACATCCTCTGTGATTGCATTAGTTGCTGTGCAAGAAAGCAGAGCTGGGAGGAGGTTTTAATGAAATGCTTTTGAGTTTGCCGGCACTTAATGAGTGAGAGCAAGTGGATATTCAGAGGTGGAAAACATAGCACAGAATCATAGGATCGTAGAGTCTGAAGGCGCCCCGAGGATCATCTAGTCCAGTGTTTCCCAACCTTGGGGGTCTACTGTTTTCAGACTACAATTCCCATCATCCCTGACCACTGGACTTACTAGCTAGGGATAATGGGAGTTGGAGTCCAAAAGCAGCAGCAGACCCAAGGTTGAGAAACACTGATGTTGTCCAATCCACTGCAGTGCAGGAATGTGCAGCTATCCCATATGGGGACTGAACCTGCAAACTTGGCATTATCCTCACCATGAATCAAGGCACATTTCGGGCGTTGGGTTGAAGAGAGCAAAGTGATTTGAAAAACACACACAACAGTTTTCAATTCAGAATAAGCTTTGTATCCATCTCAACTGTTTGTTCCTTTTGTTTTTAGCGGAACAGTGATCATTCAAAAGTGATTGCCTAAGAAAAAAAGAGGAGAAATCCATGATCCTTACTGTGGTCTTTGTTTTTGCATGTACTTTGAGCTGCTGACTTGCATAATGAAAACGAGCTTTTGTTGCTTATCACATTTTCTTATCCCTGCTGAGACATTGCATTTATAAATAAAAAGTGGGGGGGGGGGCAGACGCTGTTCCTTTCCATGTACTAATGGACTCATTTACCAAGTTGCTGTTAGTAAGATGCTGATAGCATCAGAGCTGCGTGGTTGTCTTAAATGATGCCCTTGGAGACAATGGGATTGTGCAGCTGAAGCTGAGGGCCCAATTTGGCCTGTCATCCCTTTGTTACTGGGCTTGATGGCCTTTGTTCTCAAATCCCAGGTCGAATTTCCAGGGTTGGCAATTGGCTCCTAATGGAAGGGTAGGATTCACAGAGATGCAATGAACACTGGGGGGGGGGGGGCGGTCCATGAAGTGCTCTCAAGTTTTCCTTTGCAATCGACAATGTTTGCTTGCTCTGTGGAGAAATCAAACATAATGTCATGTGGTTTTTTTAAAAAAAATGCATGCAAAGAAGGCAGAAAAAGAACCTTAAATTGAGTTTACTTAAGGCTTGTTACTTAGACATTTTGTTTAATGGTTCAACAAGCAGGGAACAATTGAAGGAAAGTGGTGGTACGGGTTCCTTGAATTCTGCTCAAAAAATCTGGCTGTGGATCCAGACAAGCTTGAGCATTTTAAAACCCCGTCAGCTTCAACGGGAGGAACAGGATCTCATGCTAGACCCCTCCGATTACGTATATCAGTGGGACTTTAAGGTGATTAACTGTGGCTAGATTCCTTCTCTGCATATCATACAGGGTTGGCAACTGCTGACCTTGGGGACAAATGTGGCCCTCCAGTCTTCTCTAACTGGGTTTCTGGACTCTCTCCAGACTATAGTCCTCACTTACTCTGCTTTGTACCTCATTAAGTGCTTTTTTTTCTGGTCGGAACTGGTGCTTGAGGTGTGATAATGTCTCTTGCTTGTCAGGTGGAGAAAGGTGTGGTGTGTGTGAAGAAACCACTAACTTTTGTGTGGCTGGAATGTAGGCTGCAGAACAAAGCTAAGCATCATATTTGTTGCTTCATCTACTTTTTCCTCTGGCTCTGTCCACCCCTGGAAGGTTGCACAGGGAAAAATTTTTCCCACTGAGATGGAAAGGGTTCCCTTTTCTTACATGGCCTTGACCCAATAGTCTTATATTGGTACCCTCAAATGATTTGCTGTCTTCTTACAAGCAAGTGGCTGTATGAAGATGAGCCCCTTCAGTGCTTCAGAGGAGAGAACGTCCTTCAAGGAACCTTTTGAAAAAGCAACTAAATCCAAACTTTTTAAAGTGAGAGGGCACTGAGGCTGTAGCCCCTCTTTTTTCCTTCTTCTTTTTATTAGTGGAGAGGGAGGCTTGGGATTTATGCAAAAGTAGTGGAAATGAAGAGTCTAGAGCACCCGACGCCTAGACAATTTAGAAGAAAGGTGGGGAGTCAAGCAAGGACACCTCCTGCTTATTTCAGTGATGGGATAGGCACTGCCCAATGGGCACCTGCGAAGCTCGCTCTGTCCCTGCAGCATTTGCAAATAGGATTGCTGTGCTGCCAGGGCTGAACTTTCATTTCCCCAGCATCTCAAAATTAGCACTTTGAGTGCCTGGGAAATGAGATTTCCCCACTGTCAATGTGCTAGCTAGGGGAGTGTGTGTGTCGTGAAAATGGACTAGCTAAGAGCTGCTACTGACATATTGCTTAAAAAGATATTCAGTCTCGTAAAATATTAATAAATGGTGTGTGATTTTGTGCGCGTGAAACTTCTTAGAAATGTTGGGAGCCTATTGATAAAACTGGTGAAATTTCCTGAGGGGAATTCTAGACATCTCTAGGTTTCCATCACATTGTTTGCCCAAGTTTCAGGTCTTTCTGATGGCAAATAGCCTGCCATCTGTAAAATCTTGTCATGCAAAAGAGATTAACTTCTGAAACTAATACGATCCAAAACTGTGCCCTGTGTAGGAGGCTGAGATGCTTGGAAGTTTTATTAAGTCTCTCATCTGTCATCACTCATGAGGTTTTTTTGGGGGGAGGGTGCAAAAGAGTCTCCAGAAACATCTGTATCCCACAGGGAAGACACCTGCATCCATTTTCTTACAGTACAATCCTATATCTGTGTGCTCAAAAGTTAATTGTGTTGTGTTGAATAGAGTATACTTACAGATTAGTATACTTAGATGGGTAGAGGTAGATAAAGCAGAGGAGCTTGGCTGGCCAGCAGACAAGTTGGCAAGAGGCCAGCCAGCAGTTCCTCAGCAGGTGCCATCGAAACATCTTGAAATGGGGCATTCTGAGGGTTGGGAAGGGGCAGGGCAGAGCTGGCCTGGAATCCTGAGACATTCCCACAGCTATCACCAGCCAGTATTGGCCCTGATCCATGCTTCAGTGCTTCACCAGCCTGAACCTGGCACAAGTCTTGCCATTCCCGTCTTCCACCATGACCACCAATAAGCGGGAGAGAGACCCAACAGCAGTGAGTTTCAACTGAAGCCTCAATGTGTTTTTACCTCAGATGTGCAGGATTGCAATGAATCTGGTTCAGCGAGAGCAAGATGGCAGACTAGTGTGGGCACAGCCTGAATATTTTGACTGTTTCCCAGACACTTTGGATACCGTAGATGAGTTTGTACTTCATTACGTTGGCTGGCTACTCTGTTCTTTGCAGGCCCAGAACTCCTGCCTCAGTATCCCTTTCCAGCTATATATCAGGCTTCAGAGTGGTCAGGCAGAAGATAAGGGTCCCATTTCTGGCTGCAAGTTAGCTGTTTGTATGTTTTAAATTTCTGTGTATTGAACCAAAAAGTTTGCTCCTGAAGTTTGGAGTCAGTTACAGCTTGGCAGCAAGATGATACGGTACATTTCCCGTACAGCTCAATTCTCCGATTCTTACCTAGGGACACATTTCAGAAATCCTCCTTAGTCTCTAAGACTGTGCTGTTGATTTTTTTTTTCTTTTTTAACCAACCCTCCAACTTCCTGGCATAAATCAATCTGATGGGAATGTTATCGCAAAGAAGCAGATCATAAGGTAACATGGGCTGATGTTTCTGTGGCACTAAAACCTTCCTATCAAGCACAAACCCCTTAATCTTGGTTGCAAGATTTTAAAAAAAGATATTAACACTTGAGGTTGCCCGTCTTGCAATGCTGATGTATTGGAAATTGCCCCAGGTGGGAATTTGCCAATTTCACAGAGAAATGTTTCCCTTTTCATGGTGGAATGAGTTTTTGTGATTCCCCCCCAAACTAAAAAAAAATGAAAAATGCTTTCCTATGTTTGCACACCAGTTAAAATGAGGTATATATGTGTGTGTTTTCCCTGGCAGCTGAAATATCTTACAGAGCTTTAATAAAAAGAACAAATGTGAGTGTTGGGAATGGGAGAGAGATCAAATTCTGTCATTTGTTCTTAAAGAGATGACGCTTAATATTCTTGACATATATTAGCTTGTCTGCCGTTTTGACTTCTATTAATAGGGCGTGCTCCTGGAATGCTATCTCAGCATTTCCTGCTTGGAGTGACATATGAAGCTGGACTATCTCTGACTACATGAATGCAGTCAGGCAAACTTCTCCATTCCTCCACTGGTGGTATAAATAATTGTAGCTGACATGTCATTCCAAAACGGTTTAAGGAAATGTAAGTTCCTTTGGGTAATAAGCTACAACGAACAACAAAGAGAGCCGAAATGATAATCAGAACTGACTCCTGGGTCATGATAAATGTCAGAGATATCAAAGGAAATACTAGAGAGGTTTACTTTCTTGCTGCCTGTTGCAACCTGCAGCTTGTCAGTCCCATCCATACATATGTGAAATGCAAGGACTAGAATTACATAGAACGAGATGAGAGTGTTGGCGTTTATCTACTCACAACAGTGCAACAGATCTCCAGCCGCTTTTGTTCAGATTGCAAACTTTCAAGTGCTCTTCTGTGCCTGGTTAGGGAAAGAGCTATTTGAGTATGAGTTCCATTTATGTTTCCATGGAAGGGTGCTTGGAGAATTCATTTGGTCCAGATTCTGAAGTGCGCTCACCTGGACAGATGTGCAAATTGGAATGTAATCTGTACTTGAATAAATATTGTAAGGTCATCAAAGGGCTGCCTTGTACTAAATTTGAGCTAGCATATAAGTATAGATATGCATGCTAGTCTGAGGAGATAGAAAGCATGGCTGCTGCCACACATATTCAAAATGGGACCACTTGTTGTTTAACCTCCTTCACCCAAAGGTCTCGTGAAGGGGCCTCTTTCCTGAAAGACTTTTAAAAAAACATCAAAAAAATGTTCCATTGAAAGCATTATGGTCAGCCCTACTTGCATTCCTACATAAATATCATCTCACCAAGATCAAATAAATATGAAATAGTCACCCATTCTCCATATATTTTCTAAGATGGGAAATTGAAAAGCTTTAGAAATCTATACCTTCAGCTATAATCTGGCACTACACTGGTTGAAGAATCTCTGAAATTTCTTTAAGAGACTTACCTAAGAGAGCAATCCTATACGGGTCTAATAAGAAGTGAATCCTATGGAGTTTAATGTCAGGGCTAGCTCAGCTTGCAGGGCAGCACAGAGACTCAGAGATGAGCAGTAAAGTTGAGGATCTCCCCCCCCCACCCAGGAATCGGAATACAAGCAGAAACCCATGGCTAGACTGGTCCTGGTAAAGCAGTAGCCAGATATGAAGATCTGGGTCTCCCACTTCTTCCTAAGTCTCCTTCCTGTCTGCCTGTTTCCCCAGTAATTTTAAACTCTACCAGGGAGCATACCCCCACTCCACACTCTCGGTACTCTTTGCTCTGCTACATGCAAAGTTCTCTGAGCCTTTGGAGACAAGGTTGGAGGGGACCGGAAAACAGTAGGACTGGCACGCTCCTGTTGTAGCCTCACCCCCACTTCCTCCTCAGCTGCCTGTCCTACATATGCAGTGTTTTCTGCCTCTTATTCTTCTTTCTCACGCAAGTCTGATGCTTGTTCAGCCTCCAACCACTGGCGGAGGAAGAGGGGGTGGGGAGTGCACCACGGCTGCCCCCCCAGGACACGCACCAGCCTGCTCTCTGCCCCCACCTGCTCTCTGCCCACGGTGCCAGAGCATGAAGCTCCGCCACTGCCTCCATCCACTCCCCCCCCCCCGGCCACATAATCTGACCTGTCTCCAGTGTCCCACCACCACTCCCCTGGCTCTAAGTCTTCCTTCCTCTTCTGAGGCTTCCCAAGGGGTTTTTCCGGCTCCTCCCGCCCCTGATTCCTCAGTGTCCAGCCAGTCCCTGACATTTAATGAGGTTTACTCTCAGATTAGTGACTATACAGCCACTGTCAAAATCCATCTTTCAGAGATTTTTGCATTCTGCAACAGGTAGGTAGCCGTGTTGGTCTGCCGTAGTCGAAACATACCAAGGACAAACTTAGTTGGTATCTAAGGTGCTACTGGAATGAATTTTTTAATTTTGCATTCTGCAAGACTTGTTATAGGCTGCTAGTGTGGTTTTCTATGATTTATTGACTTCTTTGGCACACTTTCTGATTTTTCGGTGATGACATTGGCCACAATACAACCCAGGGCATTTAACAAGTTTGGGTTTGTGCTGAATTGTGACCTTTTTCATTATTCCATGTAGCTGAATTTTGTTATTCCCTGTTTGCAACGGCAGTTATTTTGCAATCTCGTGTATCATCTCGATCATTTCCAAATGGAAATATGGGTTTTGCATTAAAAAGTAAACTATTGCTGAAAGTATTAGGCAAGTGCATATATTGTGTGTGGAAATGAATGTCTCATTCCTCTTTGTTTTACTCATTTAAAAAATAAAAAAAAAAAACAACAACTGGAGGTAATACTGTATAATTCCTAGCAGAAGTGTTGTGTGTTTCAGATACCTCATTATTTACACATAAACAAGGGCAAAATATATTATTGAGGAGCCAGAGCAATGTTGATATTCCTCTCGTAAAACATGCTAATACATCTCCTATAAAAGTGTTGATTGTGCGTGGACCATTCATTGTTTCAGATTAGTTCACAGCCATAATATTGCCTTTGAGAGAGGATGGGTTACTCATACTGGTGGACCAAAGGCATCACAGTGGTGAAAAGGCCAAACAAATTAGAGGTGTTACAGAGTTCTACCATGGCTACCACACAGATTGTTCAGGCTACCATTCGTGAGCTGCAGTTCCTACACATGATATATAAGGTTTCAGGAAGTCAGATAACTGAGCTTCCATCCAGCCCTCGGACCCCATTTACAACTCCCCCCTGTTTATCATCCATCTCATCCCAATGGAGAAGTGAGGAAGTAATGAAGATTTCAGGTCCTGTTATTCTACAGCACTGTTGAGGAACTTGTGGCCCTACAGACTCTTGCACTGGGGTGTTGTTTAAGAAGATTTGTTAGCAGAGGTGTGGTTGTTACTGATATTAATTTTTTTGCATCTTTATTTTTAGAACTTATTATGATTTATGTGGAAATTGTTCAGTTTGGCTGTAAGCAGCCTTGAGCATGGTTTTAACCATGGAAAGCTGGCATGGATAAATATTGCCAGAGTACAGCTCCTATAGTCCTATAGCAAGTGGCACTGTGGGTTAAACCACAGAGCCTAGGGCTTGCCGATCAGAAGGTCGGCAGTTCAAATCCCCGTGACGGGGTGAGCTCCCGTTGCTCAGTCCCAGCTCCTGCCAACCCAGCAGTTCGAAAGCACGGCAAGTGCAAGTAGATAAATAGTGGGAAGCTATTTAATAGCTACAGCAGGAAGGTAAATGGCGTTTCCATGTGCTGCTCTGGTTCACCAGAAGCAGCTTTGTCATGCTGGCCACATGACCTGGAAGCTGTACGCCGGCTCCCTTGGCCAATAACGCGAGATGAGCGCTGCAACCCCAGAGTCGGTCATGACTGGACCTAATGGTCAGGAGTCCCTTTACCTTTACCTATAGCTCCTATCATCCCTGATCATGGGCCTTTGCTGACTGGGACTGATGCAATTTCACGATATCTGGAAAGCCACAGGTTCCCCTGTCTTATAGATTAAATTAGATAGGAACTTCAGAAAGAAAATTTAACTACCGTACCTTTCTCCTCCCAGGGGAAGAGATAGAGCTGTTGTACCCCAATTTTCTTGAGGACTTTCACAATCTCATTCACTCTCTTTTTGAGTATACAGCTTTATCACCAAGGAGCATGTATACAGCCAGGGAAAGCTTTATGGCTATTGAAGGCACATTCTTGATTTAAGGAGCCCGGATAGTTCTCTTTTTGTAAATGAGCTAATTCTTAAAAGCTTTTCTCAATACAATAAAAGGTCTTTCGGTGTTTCTGAAACATCAGCACATTTCAGAGACTGATCTGGGATGGTCTCAGTGTGGTCATATAATTGCTCCATCAAATCACTTGACAAAGGTAATCCTACAGACGTTAGATGACTGGCCCTTTAGGCTTGTTCCATTTATGCTGAACTTGGAAGTTTTAAGTTGTAGTTTTAAGTGCCTACTCATCCATTCCACTTTTCTCAGTGTTGCAGTAAAAAATTAAAAAGTAAGGACTTCAGCCTACAACTGAACACAGCAGACAATTGAATGGGACTATAGGTCAGATTAAGTCAAAACTGTCAGTACTCCAGAAAGGAAAGAAAGACTTGGAGGGATGCAGGAGTGGCCCCAAATACAACATATCCATGGCAAAGTCTTCCATCTCTGCTGTACCATTTGCTAGCTTGTATGTGTTTGGTTCCATCCTAGGCAAAACCAACCTACTTTGGCCCTTGCACTGTTAAGCAAGTGATGAGAGCAAATGATTTCTGGTTTCTCATATAGGGAAGCAGTGGACCTTGTGGACTAGCACTCAGCAGGGACATACACCAAGCTCCAAGAGCACCAGAAGAAGCAACCTCCCAAGCTCATGAGCAATGGAAGGCCCTTACCAATGTTATCCAGACCAATGTACATTCTTGCCCAACACTAGATGAAAATTAGGATTGAATCAGTCACATCATGAACCCAAACTCACCAAAAGTCCATTGAAAAAGGGGCAGGATGGAGTAGGTGAAGAAAATGGTGCTCTGTTGCCAGTTGAGCCCTAGAAAGAAGAAGAATGTGATGAGTTTGGATTTGATATCCCGCTTTATCATTACCCTAAGGAGTCTCAAAATGGCTAACATTCTCCTTTCCCTTCCTCCCCCACAGCAAACACTCTGTGAGGTGAGTGGGGCTGAGAGACTTCAGAGAAGTGGGACTAGCCCAAGGTCACCCAGCAGGTACATTTGGAGGAGCGGAGATGCGAACCCGGTTCACCAGATTATGAGTCTACTGCTCTTAACCACTACACCATACTGGAGGATAACTGACTGTGCTGTTCACAGCAGACAAAGAAGTAGTGCCTAGGGGCAACATCAGCTGTTATAGGCTGGTGCCAGCCTTTTTCTGATTGGTCTGTTAGGGCTGAAAACTCCTATTCTCTTGTCTCCCTCCAGGAAAAAGCCTCTCTAGACTTCCTGCGACTTCCTGCTTGCACACAGTAGGCCAAATTCATCCCCAGAAGAGAGAGATGGGGGCAACAGCATAATCCAATTATAGTTTATTCTACTCCCAAGGCTAAGAATATGCAGTTTACTTTATGATTCAAAGGTTAAACTGTCTTTCCCATCCCGTTTCACTCAGATTGTTCCCACTGTGGTGGGCTGTCATCTTTCGTCATCTTCCAAGAAGCTCTCATGATACCGAGTCAGTGTAGTTAAGACTAAACACAGGGGAGCAAAGATAACGCTTGTTGCAGGAAAAAACACAATATTTTATTTATGATGGAAGAAATGCATTCTCCCTCTGTTGCGATTTAGCTTCAGTGACTGGTAAGGAAGAATGAAAGGGGAGGGGGAACCCTGAGCAAGATACTCAAATCCTCACTTCTGATACTCTTTAAAAGCTTGTTTATAATTCATCGGGGAATTTTAAGGCATGAGTTCCCTGGTAAAAATCAATAAGCACTCCCGGAGGGAATGTAAAACGGACAGAAGCCTTAATGTGAGAGGCCCAGATTGCTTCTGACACCATGCAACCATGTTGACTATGACCTGGTGCAAAGATTCTCGGTGGGGGAAAAAACCTGAAAAAATCACAGCCCATTTATTTATAAAACTCTCGGGAAAGGAGGGTCAAAATGCTCTTCTATCCCCATATGGTTATGGTGGCAGTAGTAGCAGTTGTACGCAGAGAGATACTCAGACTTTTTCTTTGAGGCTATATTATTGACAGTCAATTATCTTTTCAAACCCGGGAATTAAATTTCCAAAGTTGAATGCATCGACTTAAAAAGCATTCACTTCAAAAGACAACTGAAAGGAGCGATGAGAGGAAAATTGATTTCGTTAAAAGGTGGCCAACGTTTTATTAAACAAACTCCTGCAGTGTTTCCCTTTGAAATCACAATGCATCTGGAAATGGTGCTGTAACAGAACTGCAACCCGGATGTGAGGGATGGCGCACATTTCATACACACCCTATGTTTATGCATGGATTTTGTTAGATGCTGTGCAGAGCTTCTAAGCAACTGGCCCATTCTGCTAAATCCCCCTTGTTAACTTCACCTTAGCTGGATCGTAAACATTGACTTTCTCCCTCTTTCTCTCATATATACCTCCAATAAAAGTGGGAAAAGAGAATGAGAGAGGGAAAAATCTATAACCACAGAGGTGTCAATTCTTACACCACAAGGATGAATCACTGAAACATGTGCAGCTGTAACTTTTTCCCATTGAGATTGGCATCCTGGTGGCAATGTTTGTTTGTGCACATAGCTGTATATTGAAACAGAATTTTCTATGTTGGTAAGGGACTCTCACATTGCAAATTTCCCCACCCCATCAGTGCAGCCTTTGATGTGATTTGGGGACAAAAGAACTGTGTGATGGATACAACTGGAACTGTGCTTTTTGTTTCATTATATACCCTGAGGACAAGGGGAATGCATAGTGCAAGTAACTGCAATGGAAGTAACATCTAGGCCAGCTCTCACGTTATAACCATGGCATCGAAGGCTAGTGGAAAAGTCTCCTACATAGTGTTAGCAACACTAGGGATGTAAGAAGGCACAGTTTTCTATTTCACCCATTCCATTCATCACATGCCACACTGTTTCCGTTCCACTGCAGTTCATGTTCCACCCAGAATTACATTATTCATCTGGCTGGCTGTTGTGATGCATTTAGAAAAATTATGTAATTGATTGTGTAAATTACATTATCATTAAGGTACAGTAGTACCTCTGGTTACGAACTTAATTCATTCTGGAGGTCTGTTCTTAACCTGAAACCGTTCTTAACCTGAGATACCACTTTAGCTAATGGGGCCTCCCGCTGCCACCGCACAATTTCTGTTCTCATCCTGGGGCAAAGTTCTTAACCCGAGGTACTACTTCCGGGTTAGTGGAGTTTGTAACCCAAGGTGTTTGCAACCCGAGCTCCCACTGTATTCCACTCCATTCATTTCAGTGCAAAGGAAATGCAATGCATATTGTGGGCAGGGAGCAATAAATAATGTTTCATTTGCAGAATCAAGGCAACAACAACAACACATACTGATAGCATTCACTGCATTGATTTCCATTCTGGGATGAATAAGCGAATATAGACAGCTTATGCTCCCAATTTCATTGCAATTCTCCTTCCTAAGCAACCTGCAGCCATCATAATGTGTGAGAGATGCTTGCCACATGGGTCACCTGTGTGGTTCAGTAGAAAGTCACCAAACCAGTGACCTCCATACATGGCTGTGGCATGTAGCAGTGTCCACTCCACATGTTGAAAGGAGCTTCATGTTATGGCTGCCATGTGGATGCATGTATCTCAAGACTCCCACATGATGTCCATGACAAGAGAACTGGCTTTAAGTAGGAGACTCTTTTCAGGGTGAATCCCCGCCTCTGCCTCTTGAAATCTAAACTCTTCTGATACTGCCTATGCTTTTGTTCAGGTCAGCTTCACTCTAACTGACATTTCCTAAGCAGTGCTATTAGCAATTAAGGCTGTCGAAGAGCTGAGCTTTCTAAATCAACGGAAAATACTTTGCCAACAGATCTCGGGTTTGTACAAGCTAATTAGCTCTGTGCAATACAGATGAGGTCCTAGACATGAAGAGAGAAAATGCCTGATTTTGACAAAGGGTACCAGTTACATTTATTTTATTTATTTCATAAAATTTATATACTTCTTGATTATTATTATTTTTAAACCACACACACTCTCAATGTCTGTTGGCACGCCCCTTATTTAATCAACTTGTTAATTTTTATATTCAAAATAACCATTCGAGAGTGACGCCAAACCTTGCATTCACGATCATTTTCTAGGTGCTTGTCATTATAACAGACCAGTGCTTTACTGGCCATTGGAATCAGGAATAAAAAGCAATTTAACTTTTGAGACCCATGCTCTTATCACTTACCCTTCCTGGTTCCAGAAATGAATTTTGAATGTTACGGCAAAACCATTTGACATATTTTTCAGTGCTCAATAAATGGCTCCGCCACGCAACAGATGCCACTGTGTGTCACCAGGTAATCTTTCAAAGCTATTGTCTCATGGAGTTTAATGGGGCAGGGTTAAAGCATTGCTCCCCCTTTAAGCCATTATGATATAAAAGTGCTGAACATTCAGCTAGATCACATGCGTTGCGTGTGCATGTGAACCTGCATTCACACCACAGCTGCTATCTTTGAATTCATATTTAAGATTTGTGTTTAACTTTAATTATGATAACCCAAACTGGATAGGATTTTTTTTATAAAAAAAAAACGTTCAGTTATCTGTTTGCTTTTTCCCAGACACATGGGAAATTAGAGTGAGTGATCTCACCTTGTGTGTTTGGAAATTCCAACTGTTCCTAATGTAGTTAGGAACAGTTTTGTCTCCTCCATTTTCAGAAATGGTGGGTTTGATTTGTCTCTGCAAGGGAAAGTAGCAGTGGTGGGGAGCCTCAGGCTTTGAGGGCAAATGCAACCCTCAAGACCTCTCTGCCAGGCCTTTTAGACCTTCACCAGGCCACACTGCGGCTCCCCAGCCACATCCCCACTCATCTTGCTTTGCACCCTTTTTGCACCCACCTGCCTGTCCTTAAACTCTGTCCATGCTTCTTGCTTGTCTGCATGAAGCATAGAGAGGGGATGCAATATGTATGAACTAGTCTACTGTATATAGTAATAATAATAATAATAATAATAATAATAATAATAATAATAATAATATTTATTTATATCCCGCCCTTCCCAGTCAAAACCGGTCTCAGGGAGGCTGACACCAGTAAAATTACAATAAGACGTAAAAGAAAGAAAAACAATTAATTAAAATATGGGTTAAAATACAGTTTAAATTTAAAATGTTAAAATGCAGCCTCATTTCAAAGTAGCCCAAATCAAAACCATAAGGGAGGACAGCTGACCAAGACGGAGAACAGCTCCGTCTTGTAGGCCCTGCGGAAAGATGTCAAATCCCGCAGGGCCCTGGTCTCCTGTGAGAGAGCGTTCCACCAAGTCGGGGCCAGTACTGAAAAGGCCCTAGCCCTAGTTGAGACCAAGCTTATGGCTCAGGATCTCCAAAATGTTATTTATATAGGTAAAATTTACTTACAGTGCTCCACCCATTTTTGCCACTGGCCTCACATGGCATGTGGACTCAGTGGCAAAGCATATGCCCTTGCTACCCAGGGAGGGCGCGCTCCCGAGGGGGGTGGAGCATGCTCCCGAGGGGGGCAGGGCGTGGAGGGTGCCCTCCCAGGTGCAGGATAGCTGCTTGGGTGCATGGAGTGCCCCGTGCGCCCTGCAGAGTGAGCCACCCAAGGGGGCGGAGTGAGCCTCCGATGGTGGACATTCGGCACGTTGCCCACCTGCGACTCCCAAGCCTGCCCCAAGCTGTCAAAACAAAGGGGGAGGGGGGAATGCCACCAGCAAAGCTGCACAGCTCCCCCCCTTCTCCCGATGGCTCGGGGTAGGCTTGGGAGTCTGGGGCGGTCCACCCCCACCACAACCCCCTTCCTCCGCCCCTTTGTGGACTCTGGAAGATTTCGCAGAATGGAATATGGTCTGAGATAAAGAAAAGCTTCCTCGTGCTTGGTGTATAGGAAGAAATAGGCATAAATTATTTCCCTGCTTCTTCATCTCTATAGTATTATGCAATGGTGATTCACCAGCTTGTACATACCGTGTTTCTCATATTTTAAGGCATCCCTACAAAATAAGGCATGGCAGGATTTTCCTGAGGTGGAAAAATATAAGGCATACCTCAAAAATAAGCCGTACCGGGTGGGGGAAGAAGGTCTGTGGCAAAGAAGGGTTGCTGCTGCCGCGTTAACCCCCGAGACCTGGCTGCAGCCTCAGCGCGCAGTGCGTGCAGCCCCAGAACCCGGCTGTAGCCTTTGTGCACCGCACGCGGACACCTGGGACCTGGCTGTAGCCTCAGCGCGCAGCCCCACGACCCGGCTGCAGCCTTTGCGCACGGACACCCGGGACCCGGCTGCAGCCTCAGCGCGCAGCGCGCGCAGCCCCAGGACCCGGCTGCAGCCTTTGCCTGCCGCGCGCACAGCCCCAGGACCCGGCTGCAGCCTTTGCCTGCCGCGCGCGCAGCCCCAGGACCCGGCTGCAGCCTTTGCCTGCCGCGCGCGCAGCCCCAGGACCCGGCTGCAGCCTCTGCCTGCCGCGCGCGAAGACCCGGTGGGAGCAGGTCTGTGGACTGTACAGATACCGGTACCGGTACTTAATTAAAAAATAAGACACCCCTTGAAAATAAGGCATGCTGTGTTTTCTTCAGGAAAAATTAATATAAGACATGACTTATAATATGAGAAACACGGTATTATGAACATATTGCTTCCATATCATCCCTAACTGCCTTCTGCAGTTCACCTTCTCTCTCTCTCTTTGTCCTTCTGTCGTGTGTGAAGTGTATTCCCCCCCCCCCCCGCAACAAATACTGAAACACTGTTATGATTTCATGAAGTAATAATCATCTGGGAAGCAAAATCTGTGCTTTTGGGCCTATTAAGGAATGACAGAAAGCAGCAAACATTGTTCCTTAAGGGACAAAATATATCTGAACATTTCATCGGTACTTGTTACAAAAACAGTGCAGGCAAAATCTACAGTTCAATTTGCTGAAGTACTAAAAATTGAAGGTAATATTTAGGTTAGCCGCATGTTGGCTGTACTGCAATAAACCAAACCATTGAAGGTTTGGATCAGAGTCAGTTCTGCTGTAACATAATGAAGGCTTCATTGATCTCAATGGCAGTTGCTTGAGTTTTTATAGAATTTTCTTGTGTTCAGATTCAATACAGCAGTGTTTCTCAAACTTCTGAAATTTGTGAGGCTCTTTCCTTTCTGGATTAACTTGGAGGCACTCGTATGTTTATTTTGACACTGCAGTCCTATGCATCTTCTCTGAGAAGGAAGTCCCACTGTGTTTTATGGCACTTACTTATGACAAACAAGAAAAGTTGAACCCCAAAGCACTGAATAAAATATTTCCTCAAATGAGGTGGTGCCAATACAGACCTCGCCAGCCTACATAAGGCTTCAGATAGCTCTTGGCTGAGGGCTTCTCCTCACATACCTTTTGCCCTGGTCTTTGCAGGCACAGGTCTAGGCCTTAAAGCTATATGTCTGAAACTCTCTTTTTTTATATCTCCCCTGCGAAAACCCACTCTTTAAAGTTGAAGTGCAACAAACAGCAATTCAGGTTTTCTATGGCTTGCCCCTTTTTCCAATTCAGCTTTTGTAGGAAAAGCTCCAGATCAAAAAAAGAAAACAAAGAGCGCTCAAACATGGAATTTTCAAATGTGGACTGTGCCTGGAAACTGCGGAGAAAATGTAAGTGTGGATAAGCCTTGAGACAACAGCTTTCAAAGTTCAGCCTGCAGGGCCCAATGGGAGTTGTCCAGGGTCCTGAATCTGTTTAGAGAAACTTAGCTTGACTTTTTGCCTGGATTTGCCTTGATGTGCTTGACCTATTTATTGCTTGCACTTTCCCTGTGAGTCTCAAGCCCAAGCGGAACAGGAGAGCCTCAGCAAATGTTGACTTGAAAGTTCTCATATGAACTTACAAGGCTGAGTTATGGTTCTGGGCTCTCTGTGTGAAAAGTTTAAGCACACACTCCCCCCCCCCCCTCCTTCTGCAGTCATCCATTCATGGTTCTGGTTACAGCAGGAATTGTGTTCCCCAGGGCTTTGGGACATCATTTTATATTACCCACCTAGCCCAGAAGTCACCTGAGTGAAGGTAATCCTTCCTGCTATCACTCTGATTTGGCTTCATGATTATTGTTTGATAGACTTTTGTGACAGAACTCTTTAACTACCAAGTCTCCCACAGAAGCTTATGTTTTTTTAAAAAGGGGGGAAAATGTTTTACAGTAGACGGCTTTTAAAGAGGCAGAGAAATGAGGAAACTCCACCTCTGTAATGGTAAGCCCCTCCTGAAATGGTATAAATTGCTCCATGCCATCTCACACTTTTGGATTTTTGAGCTCTCCAGCCACCCTCAAATTCAGTCAAAACTTAAAATGGAGCTTAAGAAATACAGGTCTATATGGGGTAACCTTGCAACATTTGGTGTAGCAGATCCAGTGACCCGAGCACCAAATTTCTAATGCCAAGCTCCCGATCAGATACGTGTTTTCACTGACTGAAAGTCAACTGCAAGTTTGTATCAAATTAAAGGCATTCCAGTAAGAGATCACAGATCTGTATGTGTGACAAGTAACAGTGATGGTAGCAATAGACGTTGTCGAAGTTGGTGTCAGTTGTGTAAATCATGTTCACCTACTCACCTGTCAGTGTCAGATGTGTTAAGTAAAAAGGAGAAAGTACCTGCCAATCAGCAAGTCCATTTTTCTTTCCCAAGGCTCTCAAAAGTGTCACAAATATCTTCCTCTGGATAGGTAGTCTAGTAAAACTGCTTGTGGGTTAAAAGGTCTTTTAAAAGCTGGACTTTAGTACTAAGGGATTCGCAAAGTTGTGTGGATTCAGAGACCAGTAGCTTACTGCACAATTCTAAACATGTTTACCCTGAAGTAAGTCCCATTGCATTCAATGGGACCTGTCCTGGGTAAATGGGGTGAGGATTGCAGCCTTAACTATCAGCTCACTTTGCTATTTGAATGAAAATCACCATCCATGGCTCGCTTCCAAAGATCACATCTTTTCAGTTTGCCACAACAAAACTGATGTGAATCAGGAGTCTATAAGGACACAGAGTCTCTTTCCTGTTTCTGTTTTGCTTTCTCCCCCTGATTAAGGCTGAGAACCTGAGACTTGCAAGTACTTTAGAGAGTTATCTCAGGATAACCCAAAGAGATCTTGTTTGTCCAGAGCAGAAGGAAGGTGCTTAGCTAAAGTGCCGATTCAGACACCTATTAAGTGGATTTGAGGTGGTGGCTACGGAATTTGAGGCATGTAGGACACTTTTTAACGAGCAGGAGAACAGGATTTTGAACAGCAGCAAGAGAATCCTGTGGGATCTTGTGGAAGAGGATTGACCTCTAACCGAAGACCACAACACTGACTTGCTTAACAGCTTAAAGGATTATCAGTGAGTGAGAATGCCAGAAGCTTCAAGATTTATTATGACTTTACAGAGAAGCTTATCTAGAGGAATCGATCAGATTAAACTGAGTATGTGTTGAAGAACACTTTCTTCAGGGGCTATACAATGTTAACGCTTTGCCCTTTGCAAGGGGCTCCCAGAGGACAGCTTGGGTGAGGCAGTATCATTGTGTTCAATCTTCCTTTAAAAAAAGAGAGAAAGATGGTTAAAGCTTCTAAATGCTTAATGCAGAGGTTTTCAACCTTTCTGAGTCCATGGCTCCCTTGAGCAGCTACCTCGTTTCTGTGGCACCCCTGTGGGGCTCAGGAGCCCAGTTACGCCACCCCTTTCCTGCAAAGCTGGCAGCCTCTTACCCCTTTTTGAACACTCTCCCTTTTGGAGTGTTCCTTCAGCCTCCTCGCTTCTCCCCTCTCCTTGGGAGTCCTCTGGGCAGCTGCTGCTGCTGCCCCTGGTCTCTGAGCTGCAACCCCCCCCCCCACTCCAAAGAGAGATGCCTCCTCACACTGCCCCATAGGGCAGAGGATGCCACCAGCCTTAGTGGCCAAAGGTGAACATGAGGTCAGCACATCCAAACAGTACTACATCAGATGTACTGGCTCCTGGGGGAGTACAGGGTCAGGTTTAAGGTGCTGGTTTTAACCTTTAAAGCCCTATATGGCCTAGGACCATCATACCTATGGGACCACCTTTCCTGGTATGCCCTGCGGAGGACTTTACGGTCCACAAACAATAACATCTTGGCAGTCCTGGGCCAATCTGTTGGATGAAGGTGGTAAGAAATCTGTTTGCACTAAACTCTTCTTGTTACTTCCGTGATGTATAACGGATGACAAGCACCAGGGGCAGAGCTTAAGCTTCAGGGCCAATAATCCCACATTGCTAAAAAAAAATTGGTCCAGTCGAAAACTATAAGGCACAGGAAAGTTTTATTCATGCCAGTAACTTTGACATGTAAGATAATTCAGCATAGCAATTTTAATCAAAATCTGAGATGTAATAGTCATTTTTTAAAAAAGTGATATGTTGGGGGGAAACCCCATTGAAGAAGAGAACAGTGGTTACCCAGACCTTGTTGCTGGTTGGGAAGGGGACCCCATAACAGTTCAAGTTTCAGGGTCCCCCAAAATATAGGTCCGCCACACCTGTGGCTTTTGAGTTGTATTAGAATATGTGATGTAACTAGGGCTATGCCAAAAGTTTGCCTATTTATAGGGGGGGGGGTGAAAATAGATTTGTTGAGGGAGGTGGGGACTTGACAAATAAATCCTTGATATTTACATTCCCTTCGTTCTCCCATTCTTACTGCCATTGTTTTTTCTTCTTCTTCGCTGCTTCACTGCCATTTTTTAAGAGTTTTTTTTTTGTCTTCTTAGAGTTCTTGGCCACTCAAGGATGAAGCATGACAAATGTGATCCCCCCCCCCCTGTGCTATGCAACTGATAGCTATGGCTACACAGAGGGTACACAAAACCAATTGAGAGTGGGGACAATTTTTCCTGCATCAGTAACATGGAAATCTCAGCCAATTGGATAACCAGTTGTCCTCATTCTGTATCAGTGAATGTTTTGTCCTTCCTTTTGATGCAATTACTGAAAGGTTACTGAAAGGCAGGTGTTTTTCAGTTCTTCCAAAAATGTTTGCAGTGCCCCCTCCCTGCACACGTACACACACACAATGTTTGGTTCAATCCTAGGAGATACAAACTAAAATTTTAACTTTTTAATGGATACACTTGATCTGCTGATAAAAATGCAGGTTTTGGAGTCTGATGATTAAATCTGAATTTATGTCTGCTAAAACTCCACACTTTCAAAAAAAAAAGAAACTTAGTCAACTGTATGACAAATTTCCTTCACAAAAATGGCAATTAAAAATGATCTACAAGGATGTGCTAGCAGAAAAGGCTAGAGATCAATTAGGATACACACACTGTTCAGCATAGTTGCTACTGGACAATTGGCTAGCAGGTCTGAGTAAATCATTATGCCCAATTAAACAATAAAACCTGACAGTGGGGTGGACTCTAATAAGTGAGGCTTCGGATTGGGGCATAGAGAATGTGCCCTTAGAGATTATTTTATTGGGAAATTTTGCTTTATTGCTGAATTGCTACTTTGATTGGACGTTCTGATTTTTCAAGTTATTCCACACATTGATCTCCTTTCTAAAGCCTTAACCAATAAGATCAGTTTGACTTCCATTATCTTTATTGTACGATAACTTCTATTGCAATTTGACAGTACTTACTGGTATGTCAAAGCTACAGCTTGAAATAGCACAGGCTCCATGAGGCCAGCTCCTTGGTTTTATTTGCAGCACAGTCTCTTTTTTATCCCAGCTGCACAATGAGCCTCTGACAGCTAAATCAGTAGAGCATGAGACTCTTAATCTTGGGGTCATGGGTTCGAGCCCCATGTTGGGCAAAAGATTCCTTCATTGCAGGGGGTTGGACTAGATGACCCTTGTGGTCCCTTCCAACTCTACAATTCTATATTATTCTATAATATATATATATATATATATATATATATATATATATATATATGTATGTATATGCTGCATTTAAATCTGTTCAGTGTGTTTCAGTGAATGATGCTCCTCTAAATCAATAGTAGTTTAATCTATAATAAAATCAGCAACATTTGCCAACAAGACAAATTTCATTTTGGGTTAATTGTTGAGAACAACCTAATTCTGGGAAATTAGGTGCATATGTTGTAATGTTCTCAGTCTCCTAGGTCTGAATCCTTGGAGTCAAGTAAATGTATTGCCCAGTCTTAACACCCTCATTTCCCCAGCAGCCTTTAAGCATATTAGAACTGAAACAAATACTCACCGGGGGAAAAATGAAAGAGCAGCCCAAATGGGCTAATGCCATTAAGATTTTTCCACCTGTAGGAGAGTGGCTGGGCCACAGGCTTGCAGGTGCTGAGATAGTTGTGTGCTGAGATAGTTGTCTTTTTTGCTTCTTGCAACTTCATTTGTGTGATGTTGGATGCATGCACTCAAAGAACCATGCCCTTTTTCCTGCCCTGCAAAAAATTGTTAGTAAAGTAAAGCTTGTGCCAGCCCTCTGTAGTGGCTGCACAGACTTATCTATTGCACAATTTCCATTTGAATTAAACAGAAGGCTATGCTACCATGCGCATAGAGGTAACAAATATAACCTTAGATATTCAAGGGCTAATGGAAGCCCTTACAATACATAGGATGTACATGAGGAGTTGCGACTTCTTTCATCAGGTCCCTTTTGAATTTCAGCATGACTTTTGTAGCACTTGGCAGAATCTGTCTGAAACCTTTCAACACCAAAAGGGGAAATATATATCAGAGAAGAATTCCTGAGGCTGAGGTCCCTGTAGACTCCTGCAATAACCCCAGCCATGTATTCCTCTCCCCCCCCCCAACATTTTTGATAACTTCTTAGAGTTGGCTTCTATTTGTTTAGGCTGATTTTTTAAAAGAAAAAAAAATGCTCTGTGGCTAGTAGCTAGTACCTTGAGAGTAAAAGGCCATAAGTTCACTTTCCAATCAGGGTTTATTTTAAGCTATCACAGAGCTCATCCGGGCATGCCAAGTTCTGTCTTGGTGCAAGAAAAACATGCCCCGATCATTCTCGTTTCTTTGTTCATTTCCAGCCACAGCAATTTCTGAGCTTTCAGCGGAGTTGGGTCATTGTCTAGTTTGATCAAGCCTGAAATCTGAGAAATCTCTTAATCCCATAGGGCTACCTGTGTGACACTGATGAAACCTGTCCCTTCCCAAGTATTTCCTTTCATTTATTTTAGTTACAATGTGAGGCATTGGCCACACTTTAGTGCCTTTCCATTTTTTCTGCTGTAGTCCTAAATCCATTATTCTTAGACACGTACTGGGGGGACACCAGTGTGCCATTAATCCACACCTTGAAAATTCAGCGAGGCTGAGGAGCTCCATATGCACTGCCCAAGCTTGTACCCCAGGGAGGTAACTTCGGTGCTGCTAATGCAACAGTTTGACCTCACCCCTTGAAGCACACACCATTGTTTCTCAAGAAAGACACAACATCACTCAAAATACCCATCACTCAATACCAAAAGAATAAGGGAGTTCAGAAATCAGCACTGATGGTACCTCTTTCTGCCATTATATTCCATCCTTTGGAGAAGTCAAAGGTTGCACTGAATTTTTCACTATGAGATTCCTTTCATTTGGCTGACAGCATGGGGGAATCCTCTGGAACATAGGAAGTTGTTTTATACTAAGTCAGACCACTGGTCCATCTAGCTGTCTACTCCAGGGGTGGGGAACCATTAGCCCACTGGATGCTGTTGGGTTCCAACTTCAATCAGCCCCAACCAGTAGTCCAGTAGCCAGTAGTCAAGAATGGCAGGAGTTGTGTTTCTACCAACACCTGGAGGTCCACAGGTTCACCGCCACTAGCCTGCAATGTCCAGCTCTTTGATATTTCAGGCAGAGTTGCCTTCCAGATTTACAAGGAGATGGTGGAGATTGACCCTGGGATCTTCTGCATGCAAACCCTAGAAGTAATGCCATTGGCAAGAATCTGCTATGCTGTCTCTGAGCTCTGAAGAACTGGAGATGGTACGGTCGACTATTCTGCAGCTGATAAGAGGAAACTTGTTCATTATACTGGCAACTGACTGACATACATAAGAGAGTTGCTTCTCCCATTTGAATTCAGAAAAATCTTTGTTCTAGTCATCAAGCTTCCTCAATGGATTGTACCTGAATTATGCTATTGTGCCTTCCAACTTGCAGGAAGTTCTTGTTCTTTTTGTGCCTTCGTTCTTAACAGCATTTAATTTGTCCTCTCCTGGTTTTTAATTTTTTCGAGATTTAAAATTCTTGAGATTTTAATATTTCAGAGGTTTACCTAACATTTCAAAATTGGCATATTATATATTTTATTGCTGTAAGCTGCTTTGAGACCTACGTGGTAGAAAGTGGAATATTTCCCCAGCAATATTAAAAAATAAACAGCAGTAGCATCAAACTCTACAATAGCAGACTTTGATGATGAGTGCAGTCAGGGTTGCAGCCAAAATAAACAAGAACAGGAACAGCCCAATGATGATGACAGAGCATGCTCAGTGACCATAAAATGCTGAGTGTTTGGAGAGGGGACTGGATTACTTTGTGGGGTAGGGAATGGGTAGAATGGAGCTGCAGGCTGGCTGAAATACCAAACAGGAGCAGCCTAGATGACAATATTTCATTTCAGGTTGCAACCAAATATCAATCACTAAAATCACTATTATTATTTGTTTGGTTTTTTAAAAAAGCAGCTACAGCAGCAATGCATGGGGAAGTCCTCTCAAAATGAATGGTGTGGCAGAAGTGTGTGTATGCTCCCATGTTTATCCATGTTCAAAACACTTTGTGATGTATGTTGATATATGAAGGTAATGAATTCTTTGGTGACTAGAATATTTCATACCTTGTGTTCCACCTCCTCCACCAATGGACCAGCACCTAAGTATCTGGACCCAGGAGAACGCTCAAGTCACCTGCTCCTCAGATCAGAAGGTGATTGTGGCTTTGGTTTGATATTAAACAGCCACAGCACTGCCTGGTCAGAAAGAGCAAGTGTACTAGCCTTTTGCCACGTTGAGACCTTGGTTCTCATGGAGCATAGCTTACAACCTAATGCTTTTGGTGGTCACCTCCCCGTGTGAGAATCAAAAAAAGCAAAACCAAATGTAAGGAATTATTAATGGTCATGAGGATCCTGGAGTCAATTGCTCGAGTTGTTAGCAGGTAAGCAGTGGCTTGAATTGCAGTTTTCAAACCACATCACAAATGAAAGTACCCCAACGTAACACATTGCTTTGGTTGTTTTTTAAAGTCAGTGTGCTTATCTGCCGCGGATAAAACTAGATTGACTTTAATGTCTCCCTAGTTATTTGCATCACCTAATAGTTAAGCAGAAAGTATTACCAGACTTTTAGAAGACATTTGAAGGCAGCCCTGTTTAGGGAAGCTTTTAATGTTTAATAGATTATTGCATTTTAATGTTCTGTTGGTAGCCGCCCAGAGATTTTATTATAATTATTATTATTATTATTATTACTACTACTACTACTACTACTGTACTACTACAATAAGTAATGTAGCCTTGTTGGATACAGGGGGTGGATGGGTCTTGTCTTTTCTTATTATCAGTAGCAGAACTATGGGTGATTTACACCGTGCATGCACAAAACAGCAAATAATTCTGCATCCTGCTTATTTTGCTTTTCCTCATGCTGTCTTAGCTTATCAATAGTGCCAGAATGCAATATCTAATAATGCACAATGCATTAGAGTGAGGTGTGATGCCATCTCACTCCTTTTCTATGAACAGTTGAGGCTGTCCTAATTCAAAGCAAAAGTCCAAATGAAATCATCAGACTTCCCTGCCACACATGCCGTATTGAGCACTGCTGACACAAATCCCAATGCAAGCTTATAGAGTCACCTGCCTGTGATGGGTGGAAGTTGCCTACATCACAGATGACCAAGCAGGAAAGCCAGCAGGGTCAGGGCTGATGGGAACTATAATCTAGCAGCATCTAGAGCAGGCATGTCAAACCTGCGGCCCTCCAGATGTTTTGGACTACAATTCCCATCTTCCCCAACCACTGGTCCTGCTAGCTAGGGATCATGGGAGTTGTAGGCCAAAACATCTGGAGGGCCGCAGATTTGACATGCCTGATCTAGAGGGTCACAGTTTTCTCATCCATGCTGCATAGGTTGGTGGAGTCATAAAATTCCAAGAAGATGCCCACTTGCTCTGCTCCCAGTGCTAAAGACTAGAAACAATAGTACCTGATTCCCACCCACCCCCACCCCAACTGAGAAAGGCATTGGCTGAAACTCATTCAGTTTGTTTCAATCCCTAATGCCTAGAGCAGGGGGTCGGTCCACTGTCCCCCAGACCTTGTGGGGGGCCGGACTATATTTTGGAAAATAATAATAATGAATGAATTCCTGTGCCCCACAAATAACCCAAAGATGCATTTTAAATAAAAGCACATGCTCTACTCATGTAAAAACATGCTGATTCCCGGACCGTCCGTGGGCCGGATTTAGAAGGCGATTGGGCCGGATCCAGCCCCTGGGCCTTAGTTTGCCTACCACTGGCCTAAAGGCATTATTATGCAGGTGTTGTTGTTTTTACCTCTGTGATATTGGATACCATATATGAATCAATTTTAGTATTTGATTGTGTTTGTTTGTTGTCCAATAACTTTATGAATGGCCTTGGGACACACACTGCCTTGATTAGTAGAGATTTATATCACTGATGTGGAACAATAAGCCTGACCAGTCTCATTGTTGAGGGCACTCTGCTGAACACTAAGACTGCAAACTTACACACATTTCCCCAGGATTAAGCTACATTGAACTCAATAGGACTTACTGTACTTCTGATATGCATAGGATTAGACTATGACTGAATAAATATTCAGCCAGCACTCTTACTTGGTATAGTACCAAATAAAAAAGAGTGCTTAACCCTTAGCCCTAATCAAGGTTGTGCTATAACTGACCTTTAAAATCAGCAACCAAGTGGAGCAAATCAGGCAATATTATTTTTCAGGCTTTGAATTTCAAAAATAATATTGTAGTGGCTGCACTTGATTGGCACATTCAAAGCCCTGTTGCAAAGTGCTTGCTTTCATTCCTACGAACCATGTGCCCAGTTCCATGAGTGCAAGGAAGCTTTGGATTTAATTTGTGTCCCCGCCCCCCCACAACAAGTCCCTCTGCCATGTGCAAAATTGCCTTTGCAAGTCAAGGGCGCTTCAAAAAGCTCAAGACTGTCGTTAAAAAAGAAGGGTCAGAAATGCCACTTGCTTGTATTCAGATCCTTTAAACATCTGCAAAGTAGTTCTTTGGATCCCTGCTTATAAGAGTGACTGAGACTTGCCATATTTACATCCATCATGTATAGTATCTCTGCCAATGTTGTAGTTGTGCATTGCTTTGTTACAGGAATTTCATGGAGGAAGTCTTAATGCAGTCTGTTTGATAAGAATTGTATTGATTTGAGGTTGGATATCTGGTAAATGCCAGGTTGTGGAAAGCTGGAAATAAATGTTTATCAATGTTTCGTGACTTTTACAAATTCTGTTATAAATAATGTTCCTCTGTATGGTTTCCTTAATCTCTTCCTGTGGTTGTTAGCCAAAATCTAATTCCACCCCTGCGCAGAGCATGCATCTACCGTAAGATCAATAAATATTGCGACTAAAACAATAAAATGGCTTCATGCCTTTTGATTCTCTCTGTGTCATAGCTGTGTTAATAATAGCAACCTGTGAACTCAGTTTAGGGCACTTTCCCTAACTTGGTGCCCTGCAGATATTTTGAACTCCCATTAACCCCAAACAATGGCCAATGGTCAGAGAAAATGAGATTGTAGTCCAAAAGATCTGGAGGGCACCATTTTGGAGAAGCTGCTCTTCAGGTTTGAATTAAATCACCAGTGCTTTGATGTACAAAAGTTTAGATCGTGTGAAGTCCCTCCAAGTAGTCACTAAATGATTTTTGGAGCAGCAATAAAACCACTAACAAATTTGCAAGCTAAGCAGGGTTCCAAGCAGTATGGTTCCAAACTGGGTGAGGAACCGTGTGTTGACATTCCTCCATTGCAGGTGGTTGGACTAGATGGTCCCTTCCAACTCTACACTTCTGTTTCTTTGACATCATTTCCTACCCCCAAATCTTCAGTAAGCAAACTATACAATTGTCCAATACTTTGGTGTTCAGCTCAGTGATGCTATTTAAGATTCCAGTGCATGTAGTGAAACAGCCAGGTTATATTAAGAACCTTTGCTGTGGTTATTTTTGCACCTCTGAATAACCCTCCCTTTCTGTATGTGGTGCATGACAATTGTAAAATAACTTTATAAGGACCAACCAAAATGATGAAAACAGTGTGCAATCTTTGAGTTCTCCAGACCAATTCAACAAACAAGAAGTTACTCAAAACAGAAACTGAGAGGAATTGGAGAAAAATCCTCAGATGGTTTTTAATAATAATAATAATAATAATAATAATAATAATAAAGAAAAGTAAGCTGGACACTTTGATGTTTGCATTTAGACTCAGTCTGAAGATGGAGATTGCATAGTTTATTTGCAGATATCAGATTGCACCTGATATTCTGACAAGAAGCAGCAATAGCTGATCCCCATTTTTTGGAGAAAAACAAAGCCTGGCTATTACCCAGATCTGTCTTGTGCCTTAAGCAAAATACACAAGTTTCTGGTTATGCAGAAACCATATCTGTGTCACTCCCCACCCTATAGGGATAGGTATTCCTGAAGAATCCCTAACTCCTTCATAAGGAGTCCCTAACTCCTTCCTATAGAAATTCATTAATCACTATGCTTTTGCCTTAAATCCTGAATTCTTGATGGTATGGTGTTTCTCAACCAACACATAATAGAAAGCCCTGCACCCAAACTATGGCTGGCCCAGTAGCTTTCAGTGTGAATTCCATCATGCTATTCCCCATAGAGTTCCCCGCATGAAGCCCCATTATCCAGGCTCATTTCAGTGAGGGTAAATTTCCAGCCTTAATGAACTTTTCTTCATTTTCGATTGTTCTGCTGCCAAACACGATGTTTCACGCTGAGAAACAGCAAGGAAATGTGTCCCTTTTAAATTAAAAATGGGAATGTGGAAGAGAGAACAGATTGGGGAAACAGAGCTAGAATAAATGACAAGCACCAAAACAGGGAACACACCTTCCATTCAAAAGTGAGCGATCAAGGGGGATAATATTTGTTGTTTCTCCCTGAACACTCTCGGGACTGATTTACACACACATGTGCACTGCTTGAGGACCCTCAGGCAACTCGCGACAGGGGAAGCAAGCTTGTCACAGCTGCAGGAGGGGGGGCACACCTGTCACTCTTCACCAGCAGGACTCATCTCTGCCTCTTGGCCTCCCTCCTCCCCTGATTCTGATTCTGGACTTCTCTCTGGCACAGACTCTCCCTGCTCACTAACTCTGTTACCCCTTCAGCTTCTGACACCTTTCCCCCCCCCAATTTTCTCCCTCAGACTGCTCAGCATTATCCCACCAACACTCCCTGGGCTCTGCTTCCCTTTTGGGGTTCCCTAGCTGTCTCCTCCCACCATTCCTCTGGGTCCAACCAGTGGGTTTCATGTCCAAGAAGGGATTTGAACCCAGGTCTCCCAGGTCCTAGTTCAACAATCTAAGCACCACATCACACCACACTGGTGTAATGATATAATAATAATAATAATAATAATAATAATAATAATAATAATAATAATAATACTTATACCCTGCCCATCTGCCCGAGCCTTCCCAGCCACTCTGGGCGGCTCCCAACAGAATATTAAAAACACAATAAAACAGCAAACTTTAAAAACTTCCCTGAACAGGTTTGCCTTCAGATGTCTTCTAAAAGTCAGATAGTTGTTTATTTCCTTGACATCTGATGGGAGGGCGTTCCACAGGGCAGGCGCCATTGAGAAGGCCCTCTTCCTGGTTCCCTGTAACCTCACTTCTTGCAGTGAGGGAACTGCCAGAAGGGAGCTGGGCCTCAGTGTCCGAGGGTTAAATGATGGGGTGGAGACACTTCTTCAGGTATACTGGGCCGAGGCCTTTTAAGGGCTTTAAAGATCAGCACCAACACTTTGAATTGTTCTCGGAAACGTACTGTCTGATTTCTCATCTACACATGCAGGTCTTCATTTAATGGCTCCCAATCCCATGTTTGCATTTGACATGGAAATCAGGAGCCAGAAAAGGGGGTGTGTGTGTGTGTGTGTGGATTTGCAGGAAGAGTTCTTAATCCTTTCTCCTGGCCACTGTGTTTCCTTGTTTGATTTCTCCAGTTGACCAGGAAATCTAGAATCTGATGGGAAAGTGACTTGAGGAAAGAGCTTTCAGAGTAAAAGAAGCAGCCAGAGAAGGATTGAGGGGAAAGCTATTCAGGGGAAGAGATCAACAGCTTCCTCCTTGCTAATTATCCTTGTTTTTGTACATCATTGTCAAACATTGGACTGGGAGGGTTCCATTTTTTGCACCTAGTGCCTAGTTCCCGCCTCAGGCCCCATCTGCCCTCCACATTTACAGCAGTGACACACCGTCTACTTGTCATGGTTGTTAGGTTAATGAGGCTAGCCTGCCGTTTTCATAACATAGGTATTTAATATCTGACATTGTCAACACAGTTTCCGTGGCCGATGAATCTTGACAATCTCCAGCTTGTGACATTTGTAGCGGCATCCCAAATATCAGGAGCGTTTGTGCGGAAATGAGAAAAAGGCATGTATATCTTGAAAGGTTTGTTGGTGGTTGTATAGCAAAACACTTTTGGCAGGAGTTCTTTCCGTAATAGCTCTTGCATCTACCGATTTGTAAGGTGCTGTGTTACCCTCAGACTTCAATAGGCAAGCCTGCTAATTGTAGCTTATATTTAAGTGACTGTGATTGACTCCAAACTCTAATGATAAAAGAGGCGGCTAAGTTTGATCATTAAATCCCTGTAAGAGAAGCTTTAAATCACAAGAGATGTGTGAATATGCAGAAACAGTTTATTATCCCCTTTCCCCCTCTAGTCACTCATTTATATTGTAATGTAGCTGGGTTTTATTTCCTCTTTCTAGTTCTTTAAGGCATCACGCACACACAGAATATTTAGGGTGGAGGAAGGGACTCAGTCATTCCACCTTTTGCACCCAAGTGACCTGATCCGACACCCCCAAACGTGCGGATCAGTAATGCATTTTTGGTGCTCAGAATTGTGCACACAAAAAATGCCCATTTCACTGGTGAAATCATGGGGAAGCACTGAGAATTGCATATTTTATGTACAATGTGCATATTTTACATTTCAGAAGTGTGCACAAAATGTGTACAATGGGATGGAATGGGGTGGTGGTGTAAGAAAGCTACAGATATTGTGCAAGATAGTGTACATTCCGGAAATGATCTCTTTCAGCTTCTGCCTTCTGGAAGGAGGTATAGGGTCATAAAGACCAGGACTAGCCGCCTGAGAAATAGCTGCTATCCAATAGCGATTTCGGTTTTGAATGCAGCGAAAGGCAGTCTGTGAGGGAGGGTCTGTATTCAGTTATGGAGCACCAGAGTTTTAGGGGGTAAATCAGGAGGAGTATTAGAGGCCTTTTAGGGGGCTATTTATGTATAGGCGGGATGGGTAGTGAGTCGATATGCATTTTTTGGATAGTTGCAAGTTTGATGTAGATATTCAATTTTGTTGTTCTGCATGGGACAATGACAATAAAGATTATCGTATCAGAATGACATGCAATGGAACGGGATGCAATGGCATGCAATAGGATAGAGTGGCATACAGTGGGAAGGAACAGTGACCGAAACAAGCTGGAATTATCTCCTCATCGCTTCCCTGGGGATACGCAAAATGCCTAGGGTATGAGGAAATAATTCCCTTGTCATATAGCATGTACTCTACCTTTAAGGTCCACTGGAGCTAACCTAGGGCACCTCAGCTAACAACAGGTCTGAGAAGAGAAGGGTTCAAGTAGGCAAGGAAGTGAGTAAATTATGGCTGCACTAGATGGAGCTACCTTCTGCCCCACCAATGTATAAGCACACATTGTTGTGGCTTCTTTGCTTAAATGGTTGTTTTGCAGCTTAGAGCAAAAGCTTAACAACAGGTAGTTTCAAAATATGTCATTCCAGACTACTGGCTGCATATTTCAGGCTGAAGCCACAAGCATGTCATCAGGGAGATGATGTCTCATGCAGCCCAGATGGTGCATTTGGGCTTCTTTCCAAAATGGTCTCAGAATGCCAGTGTGGCAGTTTCCTCAGGAGGCTGTCGAGCGGAAGTGCTGCTCTGCTGAACCAAATCTGCCTCTTCTGTCCAGCAAGTGGCCCACAACAATTCCCAGTCCGGATTCCTCTCCTCTCAAATTTAGCTCCTTAATGACACCAGTGCATTTTCCCCTTATATTTCTTATTTGCAGAGTCCTAAACAACTTCACAAACAAAGGTTACTGAAGGTATATTGAATATCAAAGGTATACAATAAAATACTGAAAAAGTAAACAGTACACAGTAGAATGAAAGGTGCCTGTCTTTAACCCTCACAAGCTTACTCTAATGTTCACAGTACCAACGTATCATCTTCATAAACCCGCACCAGGAAGCATCTGTGACTTTTGACTTTCTGCTGTAGGCTACACACAGGGAAACGGTTGCAGCTGAGTAGTAGGTTCAACATCTCAGGTTCAATTCCTAGCATTTCCGGGTATAGATGGAAGAAACCTCTGACTGGGGAGCTGCTGCTAGCCAGTGTAGACAATACTGAAGTCTGCAAACCAAATGGTCTGTTTCAATATAAGCTTCCTGTTTCCTATTCCAGCATCCAGTTTTCCACAATGTTCAGCTCCCTACCCCCAAGAAGGATGTAAACACAATAGTCCTCCCTCACTATTTGTCCACTGCCACCTAGTATTCAGAGATAAATTGCTGATAAACACAGGCATTACACTTGTTGTTGTTGTTGTTTAGTCATTTAGTTGTGTCCAACTCTTCGTGACCCCATGGACCAGAGCACACCAGGCACTCCTGTCTTCCACTGCCTCCCGCAGCTTGGTCAAACTCTTTGTTCGTAGCTTCGAGAACACTGTCCAACCATCTCATTAGCTAACATTAATCCCCTTTCAAAGGTAGCTAAGACTGAAACAAATGTTACAGTATATGTCACTTTCCTGTCTTCTCCTAATCCTTCCCTCTAGCAGTTTTCCATGCAGAAAAGCAGCAGGGGTGGGGGTGGTGATGATGAAATGGCTGGATGGAAACAGGTTAAGCAGTGTGCTTGCTGCTATTTGCACACATTCATAGCATCCTTTTGTTAAGGAAAAAAATGGAAGGAAAGTTTAGTTACACACAACCACATGTAGACTTAAGCCAGGGGCCACCGCCACGTCTTAAAACAGCAAATTTGATTTGTTACTTATGCTTTTGTGGGAATAAGTTCTGAACACATATTAGGCTCTGCTGACATGTTTCTTGCCATTGCTTTCACCATAGAATCATAGAGCTGGAAGAGACCACAAGGGCCATCTAGTCCAACCCCCTGCCAAGCAGGAAACACCATCAAAGCATTCCTTACAGATGGCTATCAAGCCTCTGCTTAAAGACCTCCAAAGAAGGAGACTCCACCACACTCCTTGGTAGCAAATTCCACATCGTTTGATGTAACAGAATGGTGAAGAACCTCTTTATTGGTTGGCAAAACAAGGAACTTCGTAGCTTTCTGGTGAAGAATCTAATTCAGCGTAAAACAACTAGAAATGTTTGTGTCCCTACAAAGATTCATTCAGACCTTCAGGTCATTTCCATATCCCTTTCATTGCTCGAGGAAGCATGGCTTCAGTTATACACACAGGGTTCGCTGAAGAGCAGCCACCACAAACTGTTTGAGTCTGCTGTTTGAGCCTGCCTATCATTGGAACTGGAGTCCTCCACCATTTTTAGACCTACACACACATAGACAAATGGGAGAATCTGTTATGGGCAACATGCACACACCACAGCTATACATGCACAAGTGTCAACCACATGCATGCACACACCCTGACTCCCTGCTACACTACAGGCAATGAGGCTTGCAAAAGGCCTCTTCTCAAATCTAATGCGCTTTTTTTTGGGGGGGGGGTAGTCATTCAAGAGTACAAGCTGGAGGTTGAAAGACTTCCAACTGCAGCTCCCTGACAATAATTAGGCATAAGTAAAGCCTTCTATCACAGCCAACAAAAAGCTTATTTCAAGCCTAATTGCAGTGGTGTGGAGTATTTTCAGGGATCAAAACTGCAGAGTTGGAAGGAGTAACCTCAGCTCCCGCCCCCGCCCCCTAAATCACCCCGATCCTTTGTAACCAGGCTTCAAATCAGTCTTCTATTGTACCCAGAAGAACCCTAATTGTAGTGGTGGGGTGTGTGTCACAGCCAGGGAGCACATGAGCCTGCTAACTCTACTGCCCCACTGCCTTTGACAACTTGGATAACACCTGATGCAGGGAGCCTGCACTACTACATGTGATTGAGAACCCTGGAAAAATGAGGATTTAAAATGGTTTTGTCATGCTGGCCACATGACCCGGAAGCTGTACACCGGCTCCCTCAGCCAATAACGCGAGATGAGGGCCGCAACCCCAGAGTCGGTCACGGCTGGACCTAATGGTCAGGGGGTCCCTTTACCTTTACCTTTAAAAGAGTAGAAGTGATTCCTCCAGCTCATGAAGCCAGTGTGCCCACCCTAACCTTCCCACCCCAAGAGTTTGATTAAATGGAGAAGCAGAATGGTTGGATACGGCTATGTTGATCCTGTCATCAGAGAATAATCAACAGGATGCCCTGCATTTGCTTCAATGCAGCACTTTGTAATGTTAATTTATCATCCCGCTTGTGGCATGGGAAATGTCAGTGAATACAGATGAATCTTATTTACCGTGAAGAACTGAACCATGAAAACATTTTCCCCAATAGCAGACAAGTTGCTACAACATTCAAAGAGTGTGCTGGAAGGTTCCTCTGGGACTGCAGTGATTTCCCTCCTCCATTACCCTAAACCTGCCACAATCCATACACCAGGCCAACTTTTTGGACACGACAGCTATATAAACACTGCCACTGCCTTATACCAGAAACCAGCTCAAATTTAAACACAGCTACACATTTATTGCGCGGACAGGCAGAGTCCCCCAGACCCCCCTGAGCAGAATAAAGACGCAAGACAATGTGCTGTAAGATTCAAATTGGCCACAACTTTATTAAGATTCAGATGTAGGGAGACCTTGGCTCAGGCATTGGGCATTATCCCTCCCAGTCCCCAGCTGGGGTTCTGGGAGGCTTCGGGGTTATCCACATGTATGGGGGTTGGGGCTGGCTCTGGAGAACATATGTTCAAGCAGAGAGAGCCCGCCCCCCGTTCGCCGCCGCTGGAAGGGGGAAGCCATGATGCCTATTGGTATGGTCAATGCTTCCCCCAATACCCCGATCTTGTTGCCGCAAGGGGGTGAGGTCTCCACCTCATGCCCCTCCCTCTAGGAAAAGAATTCCGCCCAAGGCCTGACACCGCCAAAGTTGTGACATATTGCTACGGGAAAGGCACCCTTGCCAATGCAGGAAAATTCCTTACCAGCCCTTCAACAGCGGCCTTGACATAGCAGCGCCTGTGTACCTGTGGAGAAAAGGTTAACCTGCAAAAGAACATGAATGAGGGTGTGGAGGGTGGGAGAAGCTCTGGAACCAACTGGTGCTTGGAGGTAAGATTCAAATTCTATCGTGTGAGTTGGAAAGTCCCTCCCCTTACCTGGCCATCCCCTGGCAACACCTCCCCAGGCAGGATTGGACGCTAGGCTGGGGTAGGCGGAGACCCCTGGCATCCTACCTGGGAAGGCGGTGCCAGCCCCGAACTACCAGGGAGTCACCCTATGGGATCAGGGGGCTGTGCGCGACCACGCAAAGTTCCCCCCATTTGATGTGTGGAGCGGTCATTCTGAGTTTACTACACCATCCCGTGCCTATAGCCAAACCTTATGCCTGCATTTATTCTGGCCCCTTGAGCAGGGACAAATACCCACAGGATTTATAGCAATGGAAAATATTATTTCAATGTGAATTTTGTCCAATTAGTACATTTTTGCACACACAAAATCCATGACAGAATGAATTTTTGTAACCCCCCCCCCCCCCGCCAACCGCCAATATATACATTTGGGTCCTGGTTGATCCATTTTGTACACATTGCTTGGGTGGAGAGTTTTTGCATTGCTGGTGCCACCCAGTCAGATGGGCATATGAAATAATAATAATAATAATAATAATAATAATAATAATAATAATTTGGCAAGGTGCAAATTTTGAAGGATAATTGTGTTTTGGCTCAAGTATTGTTTCAGAAAGTGCAGATTTGGTATATGTTCATCTTTAAATGTGAACTTAGTCAGATATCTCTCCTGTCCCTTGCAGGGGGGCTGGACTAGATGACATCCTTCAAGGCCCCATCAGACTCTAAAGTTGCAGTTTATTCCCATTATATTTCCTTTTGCAGTTCAGATGTTAATAGAGGGCAAGATTCCCCCCTTGCAGCAATATGTAGATTATAGCAGGGCAGTAACTTACGGCAAGTATACAGCACCTTGAAACAGTCAGTCACGCTAAGTAATCAAATGCATAATAGAGTCACTTTCAGTGAACGCTTATAAAATGAGTCAGTCTGTGATCAATTCTCTCACAGTAGAAATCTTATGGGACAAGAAATCTTTCAAGTTTGCAAACCATGTGAATGTATTTAGAACGTGGAGGAAATTCTGCAGACTTGCTATGGAACTGGAATGGCATATCAAAAGTCAGGTGGTAGTAAATAATCTTCTTTCCTCTTCCTCTTTGGTCTGTATGGTGATGCAAACAGTTTGTCTTAGCAAGTTTTCATCTCTTTATTGGATGCACTAAGCCTGAACAATGTTAAAATGGTGAGGATAGCTTACACTGTTTTTTTGGACACAGCACAAAAACCTCTCTCCAATCCTTTGCACAAGTAAAGTGGGAAAATCTGCACGCAAAAGCCTCTTTGTACTTGATTGGGTCCTCCCTGTGCATGGAGGAGTTTTGCGATATCTGGTAATTTCTGCTAGCTCTGTGTGGTGCTTAGTCTAAATTCCAAATACTGAGGCAGATATATGTTGCCCTTCCAAGGTAAGCCTCCTTTCTAACTGCTCCAAAGTGAATACGTCCCACCACTCGGAACTATCTGGAGTTATTCAGAGTTTACATTTTTAACCCTGTTGCCTAAGCCAGACAGCCCGTCTCCAAAATGCTATAAATACATAAAACAAAACCATACAAGTGTCTGTTAAGAGGGCTGAGGAGAAAGAGACTAATGGTGGAGGATTACTTTGCCCACTTTGGCCAGATCTGCCCTTTGCTGGGCTGTAAGCTTGGTGGGTGAACTACAGTAATTTGTTGTTTGCACTTTGAGCCCACCACCCCCAACCCAAAATTTTGTAGCACTATGCTCAAACTTCATGCTGCAAAAGGTCTTGTATAGTAGTGGCTAATAAAGTGAGATGAGCGCCGCAACCCCAGAGTTGGTCACAACTGGACCTAATGGTCAGGGGTCCCTTTACCTTTACCTTTATGATAGAATAAGGGGACAAAAAAAGGGAAAGGAGAGGGAGAGAGCTTGGGTCCCTATGAGATGGAACTCTGAAGTTTCATTGCACTAATAGAACAACTGTGTTGGTAGCAAGACAAGATAGAAGGCAATGGAAAATGTAGCACATAATATCCATAACTTGAATTTGGCTCTGAAGCTTGGTTTCTGGTATACCTACCCTCACATTGATTTTTCTTGAGAATGTAGGAGAGCATTTCCACCCTTCCCCATCTTCCTTGAATTGGTTAAATAACCCAACATTACAAAACAAAGCAGAATTGCTTCACTTTAAAAATTAAATGATTATTTCAAAACTCTTTTTTTGCAAATTGTGGGCAAAGCTCATTAGAATGCCATTATAATTATAGAGATGTTACTCGCTGCATTAGTATAATGTCAGAAATAATTATACATGCAAACACATATACACTTTCATACAACCTCCCTTGCCTTGCAGTCAGCATCTGGTATCAGTAACGGTATTGGTAATTAATGTGAATTTAGAGATAGAAAACTATTTCCATAACTATATCCTACATGTTCTAGCTAAACATAAACTTTTATTTCTGGGTCAGGAGCATATTAGTTTCCTAGCACAATAATATGCGTTCCTGATTTATTTATGCTTATAAGGCACTCATGGGTCCTAAGTAGTTTTTATCTGCAGAATGAGTAACGTTCAGGCTCTGTGGTTCTTTTTTCCTTGGCATTTTAGCTCCTAACAAGATACCTCAGGACTTGCTTTTCGAAGCTTGGCTCTGATTTGGAGAAGTGTACTGTCTTTAATATATCTGTGACCTACTCATATAGCAGTGAGTTTGGGCAGACCCGGTTATTGCAGCCTAGCTAAGCTGCCTATTCTCCTAATGCCTCACTAAGATGTGGAAAAAATATTGTGTAAGTTTTATTGATTATAATGCTAGAGTTTCTGCCATTTTCTAACATACCTTTCACACTGGTACCTTTCACACTGGTACTTGTGGCTTTTTGACAGATATGCCGGCATGTCTCACTCAATTTCATTCACACCAGTGGGCGTGGTGTAACACAACAACAAATGTCATTGGAGGGATTCAGTCTAGCTTCTTTGGGGAGGATGTTTCAGAGTCTGGGAGCAGCCACCGAGAAGGCCCTAATTGTTAAATTGTTATTCCTGGCCCTTTTTGCACATGGGTGTTTCTGCTTGATTCACATAGCTGTCAAGTTCTCCCTTTTTTTAAAGGGAAATTCCCTTATGCTGAATAGGCTTCCTTGCAAGGAAAGGGAAAACTTGACAGCTATGTTGATTCACCCCTCAAAAAATGGCAGGAAATAATGGGTTGCTGGTATGCTAAATATTGTCAGTTTATCCCCCTGATTTTCTGGTTTAAAGAAGTTGCAAATGGTTCCGTCCCCCTCAGAAACAATTAGCATGGAAATGAGCTTTCCACTCTCCAATAATTTTTTCATTAAAAAATTCTTTTTTACAATTTAGAATATTCATTTGAACCATCTTAAAATATCAATGACTTCTCTTCTCTTTCCATGGTTCATTTTGTAAAATCCCTGCATATTTTACATAAGCTAACCCATTCAGTATTCCATTATTGCATCCATAAAAACTTATTTACACTGTTGAATTTATGCTGCCAATGTTTTCAAGTATTCACAACCCCCCCACCCCACCCCCCATATATTCAATAAACATTTTCCAATCTTCTTTATGTACACCTGGTTCTCTTATTCTATAGGTTAGGTCAACAAGCTGTGCATATTCCATCAGTTGCTCCTTTTCCATTTTGGGGCTAACAAAATGCGGGCCGCAGTAGTGGCATACATAAATAACCTTTTTTGACATCTGGGAATTTCTGTCTGAATTACCCCTAACAGAAAGGACTCTGGGTTGTTGTTTTTTGGAAAAAGTGCTTTTAAACATTTTCTTCAATTCATTGTAAATTATTTCCCAACACCCTTTTACCATTTTGCAGGTCCACCACATATGGAAGTATGTATGTTCTTGAAATTTCCCCTCTTGAGGCCGCTTTTATGTCATGCAGAAGCTCAAATATAATTAGCGGTAAAGGAAACTTTGGGGAAAGGGAGCAACTGCCATGTGAATGCAGCCTATGTCCACGAGGCAGCATATTTTCCCATGGATGTTCCACTTAGGGAACTTAGGAATGGCTTGACACACTATGCCACCCATCGTGATATGGAAGGGCAGAACAAAGTGTTGAGCCCAGGTACACCTAGGGAATAAGGATGAGTGAGAGTGAGAAAGGAACACAGGAAATGACATCACCCTGAATCAGACCATTGCTCCACCCAGCTCATTATGGTCCAAACTGACCTTCAGCAGCTCTCCCAGGTTTTAGGCAGGGGTCTAAACTACAGGATAAAAACAAGTAAACAATTTAAACGAAACAGGAAAAAACCAACAGTGTCCCACCCCAGACACATTTAAAAGGCTGTAGGATACCTGAAGGAGTGTCTCCACCTCCATCATTCTGCCCGGACACTGAGGTCCAGCGCCGAGGGCCTTCTGGCGGTTCCCTCGCTGCGAGAAGCCAAGTTACAGGGAACCAGGCAGGGGGCCTTCTCGGTAGTGGCACCCGCCCTGTGGAACGCCCTCCCACCAGATGTCAAAAAGAAAAAGAGGACATCTGAAGGCAACCCTGTTTAGGGAAGCTTTTAATCTTTAAGAAATTAGTGTATTTTAATATTTCTGTTGAAAGCCGCCCAGAGTGGCTGGGGAAACCCAGCCAGATGGGCGGGGTATAAATAATAAATTGTTATTATTATTATTATTATTATTATTATTATTATTATTATTATTATTGGATATTAATCAGCCAAAGGCCTGGCTGAAGAGGAACATTTTTGCCTGGTGCCTAAAATATATATAATGAAAGCACTAGGGAGCCACGCCCTTCATCCCACTGCTATATAACTTGATAATGGCATATGATCTGCTGATTACTGTATGTGTGAGTTAGAGATTCCCTGAGAATTAGAGGACCCCACATTTGCCATCTGTGGGACCATTCTCAGAGGGAGGTGTGGAGGGGGGGCCTTTGTGGAGTAGCTCCCCATTTCCTAAATGCTCTCCCCAAGGAGGCACACCTGGCACCATCACTATTGATATTTTCCCCAACCCAGGTTTTGGCCCTTAATTTGGAAAGTACTTAGCTATCTGACCTCATCTTTTGCTCCCCCTCCCGGGGGGGGGGGGTTGAGTTGAGTTAGATCTGTTCTTTTATACCTATTCTCGAGGAGCCTTTTAGGTTGTTTTTTACTCCTATTTTTATACTTGTTTTAACATGTTCTTTCGTCAGTCGCTTGGAGTCACTCGTGAAAAAAGCAAAATGATAATAATAATCCCAATTGCTTTTCAAAATAGATTCTGAAAGTTTTCAAGATCTGTAAATCTAATGTTCTAATGGAACAGATCGTGCAATGGGGTAAAAGGAAAGTTAAGTTTCATGGCATTAACATGTTGACTGAACTACTTACTGACTTGTAAGTACGAATGAGTAAATACTTCTATCTTTTCCCTGCCTCCCCTCTGATGACTCTGGTTATTTGTTTCATTTTTTTTAGAACCAACCAGTGTTTTCAGTGTAAATATGATTTATTTATGATTCATCTGGTGGCTCATTTGGAATGTTTTATGCATTTTATACTATTATGTTTAGAAGATTTCACTCGCCGTTTTGTGGGGTTGATTCAGGGCATTTCATCGCTGCCCTGCTAGGATTATATACTATTATCACGTTAACATGACACAACCTTTAAGAAGATGTCCCAGGGCAGCACTTAATCTTCTGTTGACTGGGACTTGCATTTCATCATGCACTGGCTCACAATAGCACTAATATATCATTTTTTTTAGTTTTTGCAGAATCTCTCCCTCCCCCCCCCCCCCCTCTCTCTCTCTCATCTATCTATCTCGTTACCTGATCTGGGAACTCTGTTATCTGTATTCAAATACCACTGATGATGCATTTGTGTTTGAAGCCTGGTAATGTGTACAATATGTTATTGTTCGCTTCACCTTGTTTACAATATAAATGAATGCCAGTTTTATGAACACTTCAATGCCACAAATTCTTTGAAAAAGTTTTCTTAGGAACAGTAAACTTGTTTGGAATTCCACGTTGAAGATTTCTGGCAGTTTATCTCAGGGGACTACAGCTCCCATTGGGAGAATAGCACAGAAATGAAATGGCTTAAGTGAATTTGATTGGAACATTGTTTGGATCAGGAGTAAGGGTTGTAACTAATGTAGCATCAAGTTAAAGTCACCTAGTGATATACTTAGTCTTTTGGCAAATGTTTTGTGACGGGAATGTTGTTGCACAAGAAAATGCACAAGCAGGTTTCTGGGAACTTGGTTGCATGATAGAGTGTGAAGTCTGTTGCATTTATAAATATATATATATAAAGGTAAAGATAAAGGTACCCTTGACCATTAGGTCCAGTTGTGGACAACTCTGGGTTTGTGGCGCTCATATCGCTCTAGGCTGAGGGAGCTGGCATTTGTCCGCAGACAGCTTCCGGGTCATGTGGCCAGCATGACTAAGCCGCTTCTGGCGAACCAGAGCAGCACATGGAAATGCTCTTTACCTTCCCGCTGGAGCAGTACCTATTTATCTACTTGCACTTTGATGTGCTTTCAAACTGCTAGGTGGGCAGGAGCTGGGACTGAGCAACGAGAGCTCACCCCGTCACAGGGATTCAAACCGCCAACCTTCTGATCGGCAAGCCCTAGGCTCTGTGGTTTTAGACCACAGTGCCACCCACGGTTATAAATAACAAAATATGTATCTGGATAATAATACTATTCGAGTATATGTGGAATTGTAGTTGTCAGCATATATAATGATGTAATATACCTTTATTTCATTTCCCCCATTGTGTTTCTTTTTTCACTTTTCATTTCTCTTTTGTTAGGTTCAATTGAAATATTCTCAGTAAAAGATGAATATAAAAAAGCTTTGAGGGAATTAGAGAGACAAATAACTTACACACATGCATTAATTTAGCTGTTAAGAGAGCAGAACCCCTAAAAGCTTAAAAATTGTGAAGGAGGGGTCACATTACTTGACCTTAATTATCCCAAATAGCAGTGCAAGCTGTTATACTAGGGCACTGCCCCACCTACCTCGGTCTTCCCTTAGTTTGCCCCTACCTGCACACTTTCTTACAACCAGTCGGTGAGTGACTCTGCCTGTCATTGACTCTGACACCACTCGCTGTTGGTCTCGTTGCCTTCAAATCTACCAGTTCCAAGTCACCACCTGGGAATGCGGAAGGAGTAAGTGGTGGTGGACACTGGAGAAATCTTGGAGTGGGTAGAGAGATCATGCCCCGCAATGGGTCGCGTTTAGTTTGTGAGCCACTACTTGCAAAGCCTTTTTCTTTACTCCATATCAGTGGTGTCCAAACTTTTTTCAAAGAGGGCCAGATTTGATGAAGTGAGGGCCATTAGGATTTTACCCCAGGATATAAACTGCCACAGGGGCTGGAGTAAACTGACTGGCGAGCCGGATTAGACCCCCAAAACGGACTTTGGACATGCCTGCCATATATCATGTTCCTCACCAGAACCCTGCATTAATACAGTGATAAGGCATCCCTGCATGAACTAGGCGTTTAGATCTAATTCACGAAAGACTTCAGAGTACTTTATTTTAGTGCCATAAATAGAGAGAATAATCTCTTGGTGAAATAGCTGCTTGTGAAAAAACCTAAGAGGAACAATATTGGACTGCTGAGATTGAAATTATACTTCTTCTTTTTTTTAAAAAAAACACAAAGTTGTTCTCACAATAAATAAAATACAATGCCTTGAGATTTATGTGATTTCTTAAGGAGAAAAATGGCAAAGGATGATTTCATGTAGCAATAAAAAGGGACAAGTGCCCCCATTTTCAAGCTTGCACATATACTGCTGTCTTGGAATAGGAAATGTGCCAGCAGGCTTTAGAATCCAGAACAATTTATCAACAGCAGAACACTGGTGATGTATTACACTCGGGAAAGCAGAACGTTTAGATGGCTTTTGCTTTGCAGAAGTAATTTAGATAAATTAAACTGAGTCAGAGTTCCTTTGTTTTGGCCTTCAGAAGAAAGAATTTGGTCTGAAACCAGGGATTTTTCCGGGCCAGACTACATAGTATGTGGGAAATCTGCAGCTCACGGTGATGTGAGGAAAACATTTGTTTGTTAGGGTTTTTTTTAAAAAAAACACCAACCCACAGAAATCAGTCCACCAGGGTGGACTTTGTAATCTATGGTAATATGGTAATCTGAGTGCGGCCAAAATTTGGCAACCCCAAATGGATCTTCTCAATTATGGATCTTCTCAGTTTAGTGCAACCTCTGCTCGGTGCCATGTGCAGCAGAACCGCTAGTACTGCCCTAGATCCGACACCGAGTCTACTGTACAAAGGTAAAATTTGCATTTGTTATGCCCACTTTTGCCTTCAGCCTTGCCCACCAGCCTTGCCCTTGGAAAGTTGCCCAGAAGGGAATGTGGCCCTCTGGCTGAAGAAAGATTCTTACCTTGTTGTATATAAAAACTGGAAAAATGAGAGTGAGCCAAGTTGATATGTCTTCCCATCTCTGCTCTGAGGGATCTAGATGGGGGCACACGCAGATGCAACTGCTGGTTGTTGCTCTTTTTCAACTCAGAATATGGCTTTTTTTTGTCCTGCCAAAATAGACTTATCTACAGTCGACAGGATATGTTATCTATTTGGCTACAGAGTGAGATATTAGTATTTTAATTTATGTGGCGTGTCTTATTTGAGTTGAGCTGAGTTGATATAGCAACAGAGAAATTTCATTGTTCCCGCAAGGGGACATGCACAGGAGAGGATGACAGCAGATGAGGTAGCAAAGAGGGAGACAAACTGCCTTCCAACATGGGTCAGCATGAGAATCCCTTCTGCTCTTGCACATGACACTCCACGGTCCCCATGACATTGCCCCTTTAACTAGGATGATCTAGGAATTTGCTGAGCCCAAATCCCACAGTAAATGTAGCCTTAGCACACCTCCTGGACTAGTAGGAGGGGAGGAACTGAATGTAGTTCTCCTTCAGAATCTGTGCTGCGATGAATTTGGAAAGTGGTCCAAGGGTTGCCTTTGGAAAAGAAATCTTTCTAACAGCCAATTCAGTAAGCGAGAATGCACAGGGAATGATAGGGCACGATGACATCCCATTCCTCCCAGAGAAAACGGAGGGAGTTTTCCCCATAGTTATTTCTAGAAGAAGAAAATCACATGGATCTGCCACTTAGTACCTCATTATGCCCAAATCTTATATAAAAATGTACTGAACCCCCATCACACTCTAGCTCCTATGGGTCGTATGAGTAGAGTGCATTTTGTCAAATCTGAGTCCCACAAGATCTAAAGTGGGTCAGGAAGTTTGTTTTCCATAATCTGAAATGCAAGTTTCAGGCCTAAGATGCTGTCTGGGAGTCCCATAAGATCTCCTTCTTCTAAAAGTAGCTATGCTTTCCTCCCCAGCTATGGATTAGCTCAGGCATCCCCAAACTTTGACCCTCCAGGGTTTTTTTTGGACTACAATTCCCATCTTCCCTGACCACTGGTCATGTTAGCTAGGGATCATGGGAGTTGTAGGCTAAAACATCTGGAGGGCCGCAGTTTGGGGATGCCTGGATTAGCTAATTGAAGTGATTGCCAGTAACCTATACAAAACTTTGAGAAGACCATGTCTGTACCTGACTGCAAGCAAACTGCATCCATACGTGCATGGAATTCCTACTCAAGACAGCAGCCCTAGTGCATGGCTCTTCCTCTTGCTCACAAAGATGAAGATATTTGCAGCAAAATCCTCACCTAATTACATATCAGAAACTATTGCAAGACTCTGCGTTGTCACATAGTCAGTTTCCATGTCTCTTCCAGCAAGCGCCGTTGATATGGATTGCAAATAGAAAACATCATAGTCCTTGGTGGATCAGGAGCAGTTATTCCCCTTTCAAATTATTCCTTTCTTAGTCAGTTATCCGTATTCAGTGTTTAGATATAGACTTGCAGCTACTCAGAAGTACTGTAAATGCAGCATCCTGCTTATCTCTTGCAGCAACCATCAAGGGGAAACACAATTTGTTCCCGAGCTTTTCATTTAGCATTCATGTATAAGGACCCAATCAAACTGAAGTGATTACCTCCCCCTCCACAAGTAACTATTGTGTCAAATGGGACTTTGCAGCTCAAATAGCTAAATATCAGAGGGAAAGAGGGAAATTTCAAACCAAGGCATGACAATGAAGAAGACAACTTCTGGAAATGTGTAACTTAAGAAAAAGATAATTCCTCATTATGCACATGAGAAATATAAATATGTATGTGCAACTAAGGGAAAGTTAAGTAAACACAATCAGACAATATGGGATTTTTCTGATCTCTTGACCTGAACATCTTGTTTTAATTTTGTTTAAATGGGTTTTGTTGCATATTTTAATTGTAGGTGCTTATTTTAATGTTTTTATGTCATTGTTTTATTGTGGACTTTAATTATGTGTGTATATATATATATATATATATATATATATATATATATATATATATTATACTTGTAAACTGCTTAGAAACCACTTTGGCAATTAAGTGGTATATAAAATAACAAATTCATAATTTGATAATGATGATGATTTTTCATGGGGCACTCAGTGGAGAACCTTTTTCAAACTGAGGCCCACACTCCGTTCCTGCCAATCTTCTGAGGGCCACATGCAGTGGTGGGTGGGGCTAAGGACATGTTCCAGCAGGGGCAGGCCATCCTGTTTCACCACCTGAGGCAAAATGTGAAGGTGCCCTTCTTCTGAAGCCTCTCTTGCCACAGTTGTGCAGCTGTGGCTGCAGCTTCCATGTTCCAGCAAGACCTTGGGAGAAGTCTGTGAGATCTTTCCAGAACCTGGAAGCCACAGCCGCTTCTCTGGCAGCAGTGGTGATGGCAGGGTGAGGAGAAGCAGTGGCGACGAGATCTTGAGAGAGTTCGGTGAAACATCATGGGATCTAATGATATCTCACTGGAAGCAGCTGTTTCTTCTTCTTGCTTCTCTGGCAGCAGCAGGTGGGGCACAGTGGGGCTGCCACCCCTTGGGATTTCACCACCCTTGACAGCTGCCTTAGTCTGCCTCATGGATAGGCTGATTGTGTGTTCCATCCAGAAAAAAAACATGTTTGGCATGCAAAGCAGGGCCAGAGAGGGGTGTGGCTGAGAAGGGGTGTGGCTTGGGGAGAATTCCAGGGGCCAGGTAGAGAGATCTGAAGGGCTGCATTTGGCCCCTGGGCCTGAGATTCTTGATGTGTATGTGTATATATATATATATATATATATATATATATATATATATATATATATATAAATTTTGATGATATGTAAAGTAACAGTGTAACTTTCAGTTAGAAAGGTAAATACTGTAAATACCGTAACACTTCTAGGTGATAACTTCTTTGTAAGGAGTATACAATGCCCAGACTCTTTATATTTTAAATAACTTTACTTTCATAAACATATAACGGATAAGATTATTTTTACATTCTCATGCTTATTCACTTTGTTCCTTATACAACAACTGCACATATTTCTCCCTATTAATGTCTAGGTATCTTCCTCTGTCTGTTTCACTTCAGACAGATCACACTGACACACAGTGTCAACAGCAGTATCCTGATAAGTCTCTCAGGAGCCATTCTCCTAACACACAGAGCGAGAAACAGAAAGCAGTTAAAAACGACAGTTACTTGAATAACAGTCACAACAGAATGTAATGCCTGCAGTTCAGTGGTTCACTACATGGGGCAGCGACACACAGATTCCAGCAGCTCCTGGCTGTTGACTTGGTTCTTGGCCTCTGGGCAAGGACAGGTGACAGCCATGGCATAAACTGAGGGTAGATCTGCCTGAAGATGCAAACTGGCCACACATCTCATGGCTCTGATGGCTACAGATGTAGCCTAGAGCGGTTATAGCTGTAGTAATCACTGTTCCCTCTCAGAGATGTCATTCCTTATTGGGAATGACAAACAGGTTAGGAGAGAGAGGTCTTGAAAACTCTTGTTCATTATTTTTTTTAATATAAAAAGAGCCAATAGACATTTCAGTGCACTGCATTAAAAAAAGAAGAAGTTATCTGCTTATTTTCATCATATACAACAATATGATATTTGCGGACCATAGCTACAGTGTATTTTCCTACTGCTTCTGTTGTCACAGTTTGACAGGTTGTGATGATAAATGTTCAAAACAATAGATGGTTTTCCATTTCTGCTTTGACAGCAGCATTATTCTTGGTGGTTATGCTTGCAAAATGAATGTGATTGGCTAAAGCAGGTGAAGGACCTTAAAGGTTGTGATGGGCAGGCTGTGTATATTGCAGAGACCCCTGGTTGGGAACCTCCGGCATGGCCTGCTGGCCTCCCTGCCTGGCCATCAGAACAGTCCTTAGACCACACTTCTCTCTGGCTCTTCTTCATACCCTCTCTCAGTATTTCTGCCTGGCTAAAATGTGTCCCTTGACTCTGATAATACCTCTTGCTTGTCAATATGGAGGATAGGGAGCTGCATGTGTAGAAACTATGGCGGCTATAGAGGGGGTGTTTGTGATGTGTGTAGGAACTAGTTCAAAGGTACATTGTTCCATGTGGCCCTCAGAATCTTGCCCAGAAGGGAATGTGGCCCTTGAGAGTCAGCGTGGTATAGTGGTTAAGAGCGGTGGACTCGTAATCTGGTGAACGGGGTTCACTTCCCCACTCCTCCACATGCAGCTGCTGGGTGACCTTGGGATAGTCACACTTCTCTGAAGTCTCTCAGCCTCACTCACTTCACAGAGTGTTTGTTGTGGGGGAGGAAGGAAAAAGAGATTGTTAGCCGCTTTGAGACTCCTTAAGGGTAGTGATGTATGGAAGTGAGAGTTGGACCATAAAGAAGGCTGATCGCCGAAGAATTGATGCTTTTGAATTATGGTGCTGGAGGAGACTCTTGAGAGTCCCATGGACTGCAAGAAGATCAAACCTATCCATTCTGAAGGAAATCAGCCCTGAGTGCTCACTGGAAGGACAAATCCTGAAGCTCAGGCTCCAATACTTTGGCCACCTCATGAGAAGAGAAGACTCCCTGATGCTGGGAAAGATTGAGGGCACAAGGAGAAGGGGACGGCAGAGGACGAGATGGTTGGACAGTGTTCTCGAAGCTACGAACATGAGTTTGACCTGGCATGCTCTGGTCCATGGGGTCACGAAGAGTCAGACATGACTAAATGACTAAACAACAAGGGGAGTGAATGGCAGGATATCAAGTCCAAACTTTTCTCCTCCTCCTCCTCCTCCTCCTCCTCCTCCTCCTCCTCCTCCTCCTCCTCCTCCTCCTCCTCCTCCTCCTCCTCCTCCTCCTCCTCCTCCTCCTCTTCTTCTTCTTCTTCTTCTTCTTCTTCTTCTTCTTCTTCTTCTTCTTCTTCTTCTTCTGTTCAGAAAGGTTTCCCACTCCTGTGCTGAGGCGTGCTGTGCATCTAGTTGCGTTCTGTAAACCCAGGCACATTATAAACACAGGTACCCTCTACCATGCCAGTGAGGAAACCACCCAATGTCGAAAACAGCGAACAGGTTTTGCTCTCAGTACAATGGTGTTCTCAAAATCAGTACCTTGCTTTTCCATCTGAAGTGAACAGCACAAAGCTGCTCCTGTGGGAGAAAGAATGGAGGTACATTTCATTGGGGAACCATAGGATGGGGGCTAACCCTGCTCCCTGCCTCTGGTGACCCCGTTCAATCAAACTTGCTTCCAGTTGCACAACCCAGCAATCTCTACTGCATAGTTTGTTCCCAGTGATCCTGTTTCATGTTCATGCTAGAGTGTGATCAAATGTTGGGGAGCTATAATTACATAATAAATGAGAAAACTAATAAGGATATCTCTTTTTAGAATGGCTTTAATCAACCATATTGTTGACACATTTCATGACTGGAGAGGCACTTTTCTCACTCTTTATTGGCCACATGCTGTTTAAACACTCATTTCAACGACATATCTTATAATAACTGGAGGTATAGTACCTAATGCTCCCGCTTAGTTTAAAATTCCACTTTAGATGAAAAGCTCAAAAGGTCAACAAAATCCTGGCTTCCCAAGAACGTCTCTGAATGAAACACTGTATATCTTACAGATTTCAAATGTATGATCCATTGGTACACCCATCATAGCCTGGAGAGGCTATGAAAATAAAACATCTTCACATTTCTGATCTCTGGGGTAATCAGTCCAACAGATTAAGACTGTTTCTTTTAAAGTTTGTGAGTGTGTGTGCCTTAACATCCCGAGTCCTGGTTCAAAAATGTATCTGGCTGGGTTGTTTGTCTCTGGTAACCATTCTGTCTGCAGTACCATTTTCACATGGAAGCCGGCCTCTAATAGCTCTTTGTTCTTTTGGGATGTGTATTGATTTGCATAGGGCTTCAGCATCAGGCTCCTAAAATAATTCTAGCAGCAGGGTTGAAATAATGGCAAGGAAGATAGATAGCATAGGAGCAAGAGATTTGATTAAAAAATAGATGGATGATCATGTTTCTGAAAAGTATTATACTTTAGGGGGGTTGTTTTAATTGGGCTTGTATACTTCGTTATGGCACGCTCTCTGTTACATTACATTACACCCCAGATTTCCTTCAAAACAGCTGCTGCCATACAAATGGACTAGTCACTTTAATATAGTATCAGAGTCTTAGAGACAGGTCATACATTACGGTAACAGTCTGAGCACTGTTTCTGTTGCTGCAATTGTAGCCTGCAGGCACAGTCCTGTGATTTTTAATTATGGTTCTTTAGTCTTCCATGAGTCCTGCTTGAGCATTCAAAAGTGCATTCAGTGAGCATGCCACCGGAGGAGGAATCATGCTCCACCCCATAACCTGCGTGCATTCATCAAAGCCACTGCATGAGACTGTGCTCTGGTAATCAATGAATGTTCATAGGGTGAGGGCAATGTCTGTGCATGGGATGCATTTTCAAATGTCAGAACTGGGCTATAGGAAGAGAAACTTTGATTGTTTGCCCAGGTGATACCAGCCCTCACACAAACAGGAAGCCTATTCAGATTCTGTGGCTGGGTGGGCGATATTGATATGTAAGCACCTAAATGTTCCCATGGAGAAAAGAGCCAAGTCTTTGCAAGCATTCCCAACGAAGCACAAAGCCTCAAGATTTTTTTCAAGTTTTGATGCGGACACTTGTGAAAAGTTCACAGGCAAACCTGCCTTTTCCTTTGCTCTAAAACTCTGAAATGTACTGTGGACATTGGCAAATGCTGCCACACTGAAAGCACAACTCCTGACAAACGCAGAACATGGCATATGCAGGAGTGCAAGTTCTGCAGATCAAAGTGATCGAGTCAGCATACATGGGGTTAGTAAACTGGTCCCAAGCCATTAAAGGCTTGGTAGCACCTTGAACGCAGCTCACTGGCGAACCGGAAGCCAGTGCAGATCTTTGAGCCCAGCTGCAATATGCTAACAGACTTTCACTTCTGTAAGCAGTCATACTGCAGCATTCTACACTAATGACAGTTTCTGGACCGAGGGAAGCCCCAAGTAGAGTGCATTGCAGTAGTCCATTCTTGAAGCTACCGATGTCTGAACCACTGAGATCAAACCAGTCCAGGAATGGTTGCAGGGTTTGTGTGCTGAGTTCTCTCCTGCATTAAGCAACAGGATCTAAAAATATTCGTCTTTCCAAGGACTGAATCACTGCATGTTTCAATAGTGGGGTTTTCTTTTCATCACAGTAACAAGTATTATCAGTGAATTTATAAGACGTTACAACCAGGGGCATCTTGCCCATAGAGGCAAGTGGTGCGGGGCTCCAGGGCACCAAGTTCTGGAGGGCGTCAGGGAAGAGGCGGAGGCTGGACGTGGTGCCTCCCGGCATCAGCTCGCCACTCTCGCCCACCTCGCTGAAGCAGTGCTGCTCCTGGAGCCTCCACCTCTTCCCCACCAGAGGAGCCGCCCTCCAGCCTTTGCCCGCCTCCTCCAGCCCCACAAAGCTGCCAGCAGTGCCATAAAAAGGTCGGCAACTCTGCGACCCACTGCCCATGCTTTGCAAGCTTAGTTCCTTTGATAAAGAGTTGTTCTAACATTGCAGTCGAGGAGTGGTACAATGTAGAGGTGCCATCTGTGGGGACTGCATTAACAATGGGGCCTTTATGATGCTGTATCATGAGAGTGCTTCAGTACAAATGCTCCATTTCTATTCAGTATTTGAAGTGTGGTAAATCTCTCTTTTTATTGTGCTGTAAAAGATGACCTGATATTTAGTTACTCTAAATGCATACTGTGACCTGAGATGCAATTCACATAACCTACTTACCCTGAAGTACTGGAGTCAATAGAACTGCTCTGGGACAACTCTGGGGGTAAGTGAGCTGTAAATTTCAGCCTAAATACCTGTTTTCTCTTTCCCCGACCTCCTCTTTCCCTCTCTTTCCTTGACATTTAACTTTCTAGCTGTACTGAAGTAATGGATTCCATTTTACAGGGTATATTTTTATAGATGAAAGAACCGGGCTAAAATTCCCTTAACTAAAAATATAAATGTAGATTGCAACTCAGCCAGAATATATTAAACAATTTCTCATGCAACAGATGAGATAAAATTAATAAACTGTATGTTCATGTATGTTTTATGAAATAGGCCTGTAGTCAGAACAAAAACAATTAATGTCTTGTAAATCTGTCATAAAGTTTATTAGTTTCTTTATGAGTTTTATTCATTATTTTTAATGCCGGAGGTGAATTATAGACCATCGTTTTCTTCTTTTCTCAGACTCCCTGTAAATTCTTATTCCACTGGTATGTATCGTAGTAGTTCTCAGACAGCCAAGAGCAGATAAAAGAGTTTGGGAGGCATTCCAAACTCATTTGGTGTTCTACGTAGGCAATCTTTGGCTTTTAATCAGTGCCCTGTGATCAGCATTGTCAAACGCATATATAAAGAGTTTAAAAATTTGGAGAGCTACAATAGGGTATCAAATGGTGATCAGCAATCATCAGCATCAGCATCTCATTTATGTCCTGCTTGAGTGCCAAAAATGGGTTCAAAGCAATTTACAAGTATTAAATCAGTTATAGAACACATACATAAATAAAGCAGTTCCATTAAAACATCTGTAATGTAAATTTACTTACAGAATACTTAAAAGAGTTAAAAGAGCAATTAAACCAAATAGATAAGGAAGTTCATTTTCAGGGGAATACTTGCCTAACCGCCATGTCTTCAAATATGTCCTTAAGCAACCGCCGCCGCTGAGGAGCTCAAAGCGTCCCCTCCACAGGTGGGAGGGCGCCGAGCTCCCCCCCTTGGCCCGTGCTCCTCCCGCCAATGGAGGGGACGCAGGGGCACCAGCAGTGTGCTTGCGTGCGTCATGACGCATGCACCCGGGGGGCACCAGAAGGTGTTTTTGTCTAGGGCGCAAAAAGCCCTAGCACCGCTCTTGCCTGCGCGTAGTCCCCCGTCCTCTCCTCCAAGGTCAGGGAGGGAGTGTGCAGCTAGGAGCAGCGATGAATGGAGTGGCTTATATTTGGATATATTCTTTTTCTTTTTCTTCCTCTCCCCACTCCAATTTTAAAGGTGGGGCTTATATGCGGGCCAATACAGTATGTGTTTAGGTTTTCAGGCACTTTCACAAGAGAAGGTACATTTTATTAATTTTTGGAGTTGGGGACTTGGTATTTGGAAATGAGATGGATCCTTTGCTTTTATTTTTAAAACAACAAAATAAAGCTTTGCCTCTGCTTCAAGTGGTGGTAAAGTTGCAACCAGCAGCACGTTGGTGTGTCTTGTCCCATATGGTGGCCTGTTGCCACTGGAGCATCATATGAGACACAATGTCAACCGCCTGCTGATTGAAACTTGAAGAAGCAAAGACTTTATGATGTGTGTGTGTTTTAATGAAGAGAAGGCTCTGCAAGTCTCCACCCTCTTAAAATTCACCCTTCCCATGAAAACACTGCCATTGTTCAGCTGCTGTTTGCCCCACCTCCTTATCCTCCTAAGTTTCAAAAAGAAAAAGGAGAGATCTGGGCTGCATAGTTTGTCTTAGCGCTAACTTCACGTTGTGTGAATGGACAACAAAGGTGTAAAGTCATTCACATTGGAGCAAAAAACCCTAACTTCACATATGCACCAATGTGGGTGGTGAGGTCACGATAATAAAACTGTTATCTCAGTGGGCGATTGTTGTGATAAAGGCAAATTCCACAATAGGGAATTATAAGTAAAGAGACTGAAAATTAAAATTCAGTTTTGTAAATTATGTCCTTGCATAATCTATAATACTGCGAGAGGCAGTGGAAGACAGGAGTGCCTGGCGCGCTCTGGTCCATGGGGTCACGAAGAGTCGGACATGACTAAATGACTAAACAACAATCTATAATACAGCCTCATTTGGAGCTCAGGTACAGTTCTGATTTCTCCATCTCAAAGATAACACAGAGTTAAGGAGAGCACAGAAAAGAGCAACCAAAATATCCAGGGAGTAGGAGCACTTTTCCTAAGAGGGAAGGCTAATAGTTACATGGATTTTTGATAGCAGGGGGACAGCAGCAGCAGCAGCAGCAGCAACAACAACAACAACAACAACAACAACAACAACAACAACATTTTATTATTTGTACCGCACCCATCTGACTTGGTTTTTCCAGCCACTCTGGGAGGTTTCCAACATATATAAAAACATAATAAAACATTTCGCATCTGGGACAGGGGTCATGGTAGAAGTTTATAAAGTTAGACATGGTATAGGAAAAAGTGGTTAGAAATAAATTATTTTTCCTTTTTACCCCATTGGTAGTAAACACTTTTTCATCTGCATCCAGTTCCTTCTCTCCCAGGAATAAGAGTCTCTTCCTGCAAGCTGGCTTAAGTAAAGGAATGAGTTTGTGAAAAGGGTACCGCAGATGGTTTAGCACAAGAGGTGATCATGCCTCTCTCTGTACTTTGTTGTTTCAGTTTGCATATATTAAGTGCACAGATTTCAGTGGTGGCATTTGCCTCCCCGTTGTTGTTGAGACACATAAAATGAATTCTTTGCTTATGTTTGGTGATGATATTAATCTTCCACTCTAGCAATTTTCAGTATGTCATGCTCCACATCTCAATCCGTCTCTTAAAACCAGGTTGCAGGTGGCTTTTTGGAACGATACAAATATTACCAGCTGTTCTGGATTCTTCAGCTCTCATAAGTAATATGGCATATGCCTTGTATCCTCATAGCTTGTTTTGATGATGAAATGTTGGGAGGTTGAATGGATAATTAATGTTATGGAATGCTTCACCTTAAAAAAACAACAACTTTATTGCCCCTTCAGCAGTGGTTTAGTGGAGCAATAATGCAGAGAGCTACAGCTCTAGGGCGTTCTTCAGAATAATAATGTAATCTGCTGAACCACCCCGTAATTGACAGACCCTACTTGTTCAGGTAATGGAGTGAGGTGTTGATGAAACTCTGAAGTTTGTTTGTCAACACCAGAGGAAGTCAAAGAATCAGGAATATTGTCAAGTAACAGAATGGACCCATCTTCCATTTTCTTTGGTGGGCAATTTAAATGCCACCACTTATTTGCAAGATGGTTAGCATTTATGTTTTATAAGCTAAAGGGTGTGTTTTACAAGTCAAGCCTAGGCAGTCAGATGTAGGTACCACTGAGTTAAATGGAGGAGTTTAATTCTTGAAAACTTCATAGGATTGCTGTCACGCTGATTCTAATAAGCCGAGTACTTTGCTATGCACTGGTGTTCCCGTGTGTGAAAGACGGTGGAAGGAAAATGGATGAACACAGTTGCCTTTAGTCTCTCCTTGGGGACATACCGGTAGCTATGGCGTCCGTCACAATGCACTTGTGTGCTTCAGATTTTAGTACTGCACCATTACTATTCAGACTTGCCTTAGCATGCAAATTTTGCTGGTTGCCTCACTTAGATAGCCCTGTTGTTTCACTATTCCATCCTTTACCACAGCCATTTGTGCCACCATAAACATCTCTACGTGCAGCTACCTTTGAAGGTGACCCGAAACTACAATTATTCCAGAATGCTAGACTGGTGACTGGGTGTGGCCGCTGTGACCACATAAGACAGGTAGTGAAAGGCCTACACTGGCTCCCAGTACGTTTCCAAGCACAATTCAAAGTGTTGGTGCTGATCTTTAAAGCCCTAAACGGCCTCAGCCCAGTATACCTGAAGGAGCGTCTCCACCCCCATCGTTCAGCCCAGACACTTAGGTCCAGCGCCGAGGACCTTCTGGCAGTTCCCTCACTGTGAGAAGTGAGGTTACAGGGAACCAGGCAGAGGGCCTTCTCAGTAGTGGTGCCCACCCTGTGGAATGCCCTCCCATCAGATGCCAAGGAAATAAGCAACTCCCTGACTTTTAGAAAACATCTGAAGGCAGCCCTGTTTAGGGAAGTTTTTAATGTTTGATGTTTTGCCGTGTTTTTAATATTCTGTTGGGAGCTGCCCAGAGTGGCAGGGGAGGCCCAGCCAGATGGGTGGGGTGTAAGTAATAAACTATCATCATCATCATCATCTATACTGGTGTAGGAGATGAGATCTCGGATCTTTCTGGATGCTGCTCTGAAAGCTCTTATGTGTCACACATAACATCCTCCAAAGCACCAATAAGGCCGCATTTTGTAGATCTCACTGTTTGTCTGATCTTCTCCCCCCCCCCCCCCCCGCTACCAAATCCTGCTTAACAAAACACCCATTTGTCTTGAGGAGTAGGAGCTAGCAAGCAAATACTAGAATCTTGTCAGCTAATTCCTGTGGCATTTCTGTCTACCTTGCTACCACGCTGGGATCCTTCATTAAATATATGATGACTTTTTAACTAGGATTAAAGATATCCCATGACCTTTAAATGCATTTATTCCGTTGCGCAATTAAAGTGCAGAGCTGAAATATTCCACAGTGTTAAAATGCGAAGCACCTGTGCTTTGCTGTGGGCCATGCTGCATCAGGGCTGCATGTGCCCTGCATGATGCGCCCATTTCTGTATCCTTGGCATCCCAGTAATGTGCTGTTATAGCCCATTATGTGTCATTACAGTCCTCAAGATCCTCATGTAGGCGTAAGTGTTGTGCAATGTAACCGAGATGAAAAAAGGCTTGAGGGGAAAGATGTTACGTGTGTGTTGTTGCTTTTACAGATGCCCTTGGGAACAAAGGAAACTGCCTTGCACAGAGTCATACCATTGGTCCATCTAGACTGGCATTGGCTACAATGACTGGAAGCAGTTCTCTGGGGTTTAAACAGGAGTCTCTCCCACCCATACTTGGAGATACCAGGGACTGAAATCTGGATATTCTGCGTGCAGTTTACCACTAAGCCAGTGTTTCCCAAACTTGGGTCTCCAGCTGTTTTTGGACTACAATTCCCATCACCCCTGACCACTGGTCATGCTATCTAAGGATGATGAGAGCTGAGGAACCTGTGGACCTTCATACTCCCATTGTGACCAGTTGTCAAAGCTGATGTGTGCCATTGTCCAACAACATATGGAGGGGTTGAGGGGAACAGATTCCTCCACTGGTGCTCTATAACATCCCATATCTAGCATGCTTTGGGAGAGTGTGTGTGTTTGTGTGGATGGATGGATGGATGGGGCAGGGATGGAGGTCACGACCCACATAAAATGCGTAGGATATTTGGAGAAACTTCCGCAGCACGGCTTTCTTCCTGCTGAAGAGGGATGGTGTTGAGAAAAAGAAAAATCTCCATCCTTGTCTGTGGGGTAGCACGGAGAGCAGCTATGAATGAAAGATCCTCATGTGGACGATGCCTTCACAACGTGAGGGATAACTTAGTAAAGCCAAAGAGAAAATCCTCCTGACTGTGCAGCAGGGGCAGCCACTTAATCATTTAGATTTCTCCCCGGGAGTGAAGAACAAGTGAACTGTCCGTCTTTGCACCTTTTAAATCATATTGATGTAGCAGATTGCAAAAGGTTTCCCAGATGCATCAGAGTAAACATTGTTTGGTGCTGTCAGCTTGCTTTCTGCTCTTTCTTTACGGGTTACAGAGTGACTGGATTGCAGCTGAGGAGGATGGACTCCAGAAGGCATGATTTGTGCTAGCCGATCCAACCTTCCTTCTTTTGTTTTCTTGTGTAAAGAATCTGGCTACAAAGCTTGGTGTCCTTACCAAAGGGTCCCCGAGAAAGGGGAATAAGAGGCTGGGTCAGAATTATGGGATGGGTAAGCGAAAACCTCTTTTGAAAATGAAGATTGGCAATTAGCTTATAGACTTTTTCATATGTGACAATCAGGTGCAAGTGTTTGTGTGAAAGGGTGTATACATGTTGATTGGTAAGGCTCAACTTATGTGTACACAGATACACAGACCGTACATTCAGTGAATGTTACATGTGAATAATGGTACGTGTGTACAATTCAATCATTTGTATACATGGTTATATCAGGGTGGGTGGTGCTGTGGTCTAAACCACTGGGCCTCCTCTTGGGCTTGTCGATCAGAAGGTTGGTGGTTCGAATCCCCGTAATGGGGTGAGCTCCCGTTGCTCTGTCCCAGCTTCTGCCAACCTAGCTAAATATTTACTGCTGTGGTGGGAAGGTAAACAGGGTTTCCATGCACTCTGGTTTCCGTCACAGTGTTCTGTTGCTCCAGAAGTGGTTTAGTCATGCTGGCCACATGATCAGGAAAGCTGTGGACAAATCTGGGCTCACTTCCAGAGCTAGCACAGGCAGGGGGCCAAACTGCATCAGTGTCTCCTTGCGGTTTCACTGCTCTAACATAACAGTCTTGTTTTCAGAGTCATCCACGTCTACATGTACACGACAGCATTAAAAACAACAGGGCTTTGCCCGAAGGATCTTCCATTCCGGTATCTGATATTTTTTAAATATATTTTTATTGGATTTATATCCTGGCTTTCATTGAAGAAGCTTACGATGGCATGCATGGCTCTTCCCCCCACCTCTCCAATTTTCTCCTCTAAACTACCCAAAAAGTAGTGACAGGCCCAATGTCACCTAGTTAGTTGCCGGGGGTTGCAGCCAATACTAGTCCCACTCGGAGTAAACCCATTGACATTAATGGACATGACTCAGTTCATTAGTATAAAGAGAGATTTGAACCCAAGACCTACACCACACATTTAAAGAAATATCATACCACTGTAATTTGTTAAGAGTGCTGAAAGTTGTTAGGAGACACCTATTCTCCTCACATGGGACGCAGGTGGCATTGCCTAGGGCTTGCTGATCAGAAAGTCGGCGGTTCGAATCCCCGCGATGGGGTGAGCTCCCGTTGCTCGGTCCCAGCTCCTGCCAACCTAGCAGTTCAAAAGCACGTCAAAGTCCTAGTAGATAAATAGGTTCCCATACAGCGGGAAGGTAAACGGTGTTTCCATGTGCTGCTCTGGTTCACCAGAAGCGGCTTTGTCATGCTGGCTACATGACCTGGAAGTTGTACGCTGGCTCCCTCAGCCAATAACACCAGATGAGCGCTGCAACCCCAGAGTCGGTCACGACTGGACCTAATGGTCAGGGGTCCCTTTACCTTTATTCTCCTCACAGAGCTATCATTCCCAGAGTTCCCTAGGAAGGGATTGTTAAACCGCTCTGGGAATTGTAGCTCTGCAAGTGGACTGGGGAGCCTCCAAACAACTTTCAGTACCTTTAAGAAACTACAGTTCCCAGGATTCTTTGATGAGAGCCATGACTGTCTAAAGTGATATGATAGCACTTTAACTGTAAAGTGCAGATGGGGCTGGATTCTCTCCAGCTTCAGTCCAATGACTACACTCTACGGCTCTCAGGTTCTTGACAGAGAACAGAGGGAATGAAGAGGTGAAAGAGGTGATAGTAAAGGTGAAAATGAGCAGATGTAGTTATATTTTCAGTGCCAGGGAAAATGTGGACTTTGAAGTGGGATTTGAAGGAAGAGAGCATGAGCCTTTCATGCTAAGAGTTTACAATCTCGTGCTCATCAGCATGCAGCCCGGAGTCCTTAGACTTCCTACCAGGGACAAGCCAGGCAAAGAAGATCAGGAGATGGCTCCTACAGTATGAGGCTGACTTTTATGTCTCGAGATTAAGGTTTGCCTAATCCAAAGGATTTCAGAGTTGGTAATAGCTATGCAATATGTCAGATGGGCAAACCGTAAATCCCTAGCAGGCTTAATGCTAGTCTGTAAGGTGACTGAGGATTGTGTGCTAGACCTTCTCTGCCTCTCCATATGCTACTCTCCCTCTGGGTCTACTGGTAGTTACAAGAGGGGGCAGTCAGGTGGACAAGCAACACCCACACACATTAGGAAAAATGGGATAGAAAGAGATATGGAGGGTCACATGTACGCACCTCCATCCTAAGAAAATAGTACTATGTTGCAATCAGAGAAGAATGCAAAGTAAGAATTTTGATGAATATAAAAGGTAAAGGGACCCCTGACCATTAGGTCCAGTCGTGACCGACTCTGGGGTCGCGGCGCTCATCTCGCGTTATTGGCCGAGGGAGCCGGCGTACAGCTTCCAGGTCATGTGGCCAGCATGACAAAGCCGCTTCTGGCGAACCAGAACAGCACACAGAAACACCATTTACCTTCCTGCTGTAGCGGTACCTGTTTATCTACGTGCACTTTGACATGCTTTCGAACTGCTAGGTTGGCAGGAGCCGGGACCGAGCAACGGGAGCTCACCCCGTCGTGAGGATTCGAACTGCCGACCCTCTGATCGGCAAGCCCTAGGCTCTGTGGTTTAACCCACAGCGCCACTGATGAATATAGAATAACCCTAAAGTAATACCCTATAGGCCTTTTTTGCCACCAATGGTAGCATGATGGAAAAATGAAGGGAGCCAATGAACACCCAGGCTCTTACTCAGTTTAATGATCCTGGAGCAAATCATTCCTACACATCTGTGTTGTTGTTTTTTCAAGGCTACGATGTACACATTGGCTTTAATATACAGCTTAACTTTCCAGGAAGCCCTAGTGGCATTTGAGTTCTAATGTAATGGCCTTTTTGGCACCGACCTCCAGTTTAATATCTTAAATCAAAGGGGAACATATATTACAATGCCAGCCAGCTGCCTGAGCTGCGGAGCAGTCCCAACACTGGGTATGAACTCAGCTGCTGCAGGGACTTGACATGCACACCCCTTGGCTTGAAATTGGAAGTGCTGTGGCACTTACCACTTGACTAGTTCATTTAAGGATTTCATGTACTGTGGTAGGTGGGAAATCTTGAAAAATGCAGGATATTACTGAACTACTGCAGAGGATTCCTAGTTTCTAAGTATGTGGGGTCAGGGACAGAGCAAGAGTAGCAATAGCTCAAGGTTTTTGAAGAGAGAGGAAAAATTAGCATGATAGCATCAAAGAGCATGAAACATCAAACATCATCATGCTGCTTGCCAAGGTTAATTTTTTAAAAAATATAATAGACTTCTTAGTCTGAATGCTGAGCATGCAGCCTCAGCCTTAGTATCTAATTTTCAACTTTGGTTAGACAAGTTTCTCCATTCACCTTCCTGCTTTTCCACCCAAAAGGAAGCCTAAAGTCACTGTCAATAAGTACAACACAGTCAATGCAAGAAACAAATGCTTGGTCACTGTTCAGGTAGTATATTGTATATGTGCACATTTGCGGGGGGAGGGAATCAAAATTACAATCCATACAAAATGATAACTGATATTTAAACTTGAATAAAGCAGTTCAATACCATTCCAAACCCATAATGGCAAATCAGTAGATCAATATAGCACACTCTTTCTATAGGTAAAATAAATAAATCAGGCATTTCCTTAAAGAAATGTCTTCTGAGAAATTTCAGCTAAACTCCAGGGAAAATATATCATGCCTAGATATCAAGAGCAAACCACACTTTATTTATTATTTACATTCTATTGTCAGTCCGATTTTTATCTCTTTCACAAACCTGACACATTAACCTGGGGTGTGTATGGGAGATTCCAATTTACAGGTAAATACAACAAACAACAACAACAACAACATTCATGAGGAATGGATGTCATGTTCCCCACTCAAATATGTTGCATATGGAATTGTGGTTTTCTCCCCTACAAATCTGGAAATAATTTGATTGCTTAAGGCAATTGGTCTGAAGTCCCATACCTGGCCGTATGTCCAATATCCCTCAATGGAGCTTACTTCTGAGTAGACAGATATAGGGTTTTACTGTTATTCACAACAGCAAAAATACAGGTGTTCTTTTAAAAAATGTAGGTGGGGAAAATTGCAGACACTCGTTCCATTCCTGTAAATTTGATTTATCGTCACTCGAGGCAGCTAGCTATGAATCCAAATTTCTGTAGCGATAGCTGTGTACACCTGAGTAGGAGACTGGACACACAGAGTGGGTGTGAATGAAAGCTGCCTACAGTGTTCTTTGTCTTTATTTCGCCCCCTTTATTTCTTTATGTGATGGATTTAATTAGGTATTCTCTAGCAGCCTCTCTATGTTCCGCACAACACAGTAGCCTTCATAATATCAGTGAACTCACAGTGTGTGGCTGTAATTGACATGTTAATGAAGCTGTGCCTGGGGAGGGTGCTACACTAGTTCCTACCACCTTACAAGAGGAAAGTTAATGAAGAAATGTTCTTTTGGCAACGACAAGGAGAAAGAAGAAAATGTAGGATTGGGTTTTAGCATTTAGGTGTCTGCAGGTAGGTGCTGCAGGGTAGAAAAAAATAGGCAGTAGTTAGGCCAAAAGCATAGTCCTCATGTATTTTAATGTGTTTCTCCTAATATTACTGTATGCATTTTTTGCCTAATATACACATTTTGCCATAATTTCCCCATGTTTTGGTTAGAGAGCTGCATTGCATCATCTGGAGATGTGTGAATTTTGAAGGATGGTTGAATTTCAATTCTTGTGTGCAAATTGGGTAGTTTCGCATTGCAGTGATAACTCATTTGAATTTCTGCTCCATTCCTGCCCTATACTACCTGACAAGCTGCCACCAAATCCTGTATAAACTTGGAAACAGCCTGTAAGACAATGAAAGGCAGAACAGTTAGTAAAATAAAAACGGAAGGCCCTTTGATGATTTTAACAATGAAAAGGCGACATACAAATAAAAATATGTATGCCTGTATGTTTATATGTTTTCCCACCTAGGACTGGGAATACCAGTCCCACAAGCTTCGGCAGGAAACTGACACCATTGCGTTCTCTATTTAATACTAGGAATAACTAACACCGCTTATTTTGTGGTTAAATATCAAATAAACCCATGAGCTTTAATCCTTGTAGAAAACCCGCCTCACTTATAATCCCTTTGCTCTTCCCTCTTAACATAGGTAAAGGGACTCGTGACCATTAGGTCCAGTTGTGACCGACTCTGGGGTTGCGGCACTCATCTCGCGTTATTGGCCGAGGGAGCCGACGTACAGCTTCCAGGTCATGTGGCCAGCATGATAAAGCCGCTTCTGGCGAACCAGAGCAGCGCACGGAAATGCCATTTACCTTCCCACTGTAGCGGTACCTATTTATCTACTTGCACTTTGACGTGCTTTCGAACTGCTAGGTTGGCAGGAGCTGGGACCGAGCAATGAGAGCTCACCCCGTCGCAGGGATTTGAACCGCTGATCTTCTGATCGGCAAGCCCTAGGCTCTGTGGTTTAACCTACGGCGCCACCCGCGCCCCTCCTCTTAACATATTTGGGCACAATTCACAAAGATAAGATGATTTCATTCGGCATCGGCGTACTTGCTTCATGCTGGATTGTAGCCACTGCTTTTCATCTGACAATGTTTTCTCCCGTGGAATGGAGTTTGGGAACCTTGCCGGAATAAAACCTCTAAAAAGTACAGTGGTTGGATTTCTGAAAGTGTAGGCTGATGGAGTAAAATCGATTAGTAGCACCAGTAGAAGGCAAGGGTGGTGGGGAGCTGCCACCCACTTCACCTCCTGATAGGTGAATCACTGCTGCCTGCCATGCTGACCTCCTTGCCACTTAACTGCTCTTCCCTCTCCTTCCCACTCTTGGGAGGGAAGTGCCACTGCCCCATCAGGCCATCCGCTACTGAGTAGTGCACTTAAGCATCTGTTATATATATATATATATATATATATATATATATATATATATATATATATATGAATTCTGCTGGTTTCAACATGGCATTGTCAAATGCTTTGGAGAAGCTTCATTTCCTACCAGCTTGATTAGTCTCTCATGCTTTCCAGCCAAACAAAATCACATAATTGCGCATTCTAATTTGGTGGTTACTTGAATTCACACTGATTATGTGATTAGATGTAATGACAATAATTACTCCCTGAAAGTGGACAACGGTCATTTGAAGAGAGAGAAAAAATCACAATAATTTTAACAAGATAATACCTCCCGCACAAGGACAGGCAAACTTTGTCTGCTCTGTTGTGAATTTATTCCGATATCATGGACAACAGCTTGAAAGGTTCAGGCTCCGTTTCCAAGAGATTTCCTATGCAAAAAAGGCAAGTGGAACTTAAAACAGTCGTGCAACATCTGCAAGAAGATTAGCCAGATGTCTCAGTGTCCCCTGCAGAAGAATTCAAAGAATTTTCCCTCCAGAAGGAAACAGAGCAAGAGACGTCATTATATCCCCTAAGGACTGAACATTTTACTTTAAAATTATTGGGGAACATTTCTGTTATTGTAAATGGTACATGCAGGCGAAACGGGAAATTCCTAAAATCAGTGTTGAAGAAATTCATCACTTGCAATCCTATACATATCTACTCAGAACAACCATTGTGTTCAATGGGCCTACTAAGAGGAAAGTGCTTGTAGGAGCACAGCCATATTAATGTAATCCTGGATAAGAGTCTTTAGGATTGCCATCTTACAGAAATCTTTGGCTCCTAGGTATATGGACGGTTGAGCATGGTACTAAAAATCCTTGGGTGCTTCCTTTGTTCTTTTTCCGCCATACACCCTGTTGGAAGTTCTAGTTCATTTACTTAATTTATTTAGAAGTCTAAAAGCAGCATACGTTCATTCTATTTTGATTTGATCCAGACATTCAGGAAATCTAACATCTGTAGATTTGGGTTTATGTCCATTTACCTTTATAGAGAAGTGAACCATCCATGTTGGAAAAATGTGGTATGCCTATGAATACCTAAAGCTGGGGGGGGGGGGTCAGAGGCTTTATGTCTGCATGCTCTTTAACATTTCATGGGTGAAAACAAGAACACTACTGCAACCACGTATTCCCCCCCCCTGAATTCATACCCAAGTTCCTCCTATTGTTGCTAAGGTGAGCAGTCTTCTCCACCCACACTCCACTGTATTTCCTTTCTTTATAAGAATTGTCTGTGAAGGGGGGATTTATTTTGTTTGTATTTTAATGAGTAACTACTCAATTGGCACAACTCTAACCAATATGCAAACTGAAAATACACGTTGTGAATTTTGCAATACATTTCGAAAACCAAATAATACAGGCAATGTATGGGGGGTGGATGCATAAGAATCTATACGAAAATGAATTGTTTAGAAAATCGGCTTGCAAAAATTGTGTACATTAGTCAAAACTGCACACAAATGCGTATATTAGAAGAAATTCGCACTAAAATGCTGGTGAATTTTCATAAGAATTTTTTTCAAAAAGAATTACAAACTGCTGTAGAAATGGAGGGAACTTAATTTAAGAAAGGGGAAAACGAGAAGTTAAACCTGACAGATTCATTTCTCCTTGAGCTGTTTGCACTCAGAACACATTTTTTTTGGGGGGGGGGAATTATCCCGATCAAAAATTATTGGTGTCAGAGGAAGTTCCTTTTTTAATATATGCATACTAGGGAAACCTACATGTTGTCCTTTAGATTGTCAGATGGACCAGGGTAAAATGGATCTCACCACCTTCAAGTTGTACATTTTGGGTTCATTTGTGTGCACTGGCAAGCATAAGTCTGAGCCAACACTTGTTTTTATTTTACATGTAGGTCAGTTTCTGGTCCGCCTTTCATCATATGATTCCAGGGCAGTAACAACAAAACAGTACTACAATAAAACCAATTGTACACAACTGAGAAAAGCAGTTTGAAATGTAAGATTAGCAAAAGAGATAAACTCTGTTGCCTTTGATGGAACTGACTCCTAGGTAAGTGCTTTTAGGATTGCAACCTAAAACTTGGTAGGGCTGCTAAGAGGGCTGATAAAAGTCCTTCTTTGACAAAGGGCATTATAACTTTCACTTTATAATTTGGGGCCCAAAGGTTAGATACACTGATATGCCCAAAGCCACTTGTTCTGGTGGGAAGTGGCTCTCAAATTCTTCATATTAATTTATGAATTGCAATTTTGTAGAATGAAGAAAGTTTCCATTAATGGAATGGACGGGCTCTTCTGCTGTCTTCGAGTAGTCTCCAAATGTGAAGTTAATCATTGTGACATATTCCTTTTGGGCATTTTATTTTCATTTCTCCCCCAAACCTCTGCTTGATTTACAGTTTGCCGTCACTTATAATGCACACCAGTGCTCCTCTTAACAGTCTAGTGGCCTCATTCAAGAGGAGTTGACAGACTTCCAAGGCCTGTCATGATCTGGTAACTCTCCTCTGATTCATAAGGGATTAATTGCCCCTTAGTGCTGGCGAGCTATAATGCTGTCACCAAGGCTGTAGATCTGTCACTTTGATGCATAAGATAATCAAGTCTCATAATAGACTCTCCATGCATGCGAATAACTTGGGGAAAAAATCTAAGCAGGAAATGACAAAAACATGTGGTAAACATTTATACTGGCAAATGTCACTGATCACACTTTTCACTTTTTTAATTTTGGTGGGTGAAAAAGGTACAAATGGATATGTTAGTATTCTAAACTATTTAGATCAGGGTTGGGGAACCACAGGCTTTGGGAACAAAAAGCAGCCTCTGCATCTGTCCTGAGGGACTCTGCTTAGGTCATTCCTCCTCCTTGGGCCACACCCCTCTCCCTAGCCCACAGCCTCACCTACTACAAGCTCTCATTGACTGCTTTTGCCTGGCTGGAATGTGTCCTTGAACTGTGGCAATCCTTCTTGCTTGCTTGAGGATAGGGAAATGTAAGGCAAAAAAGGTAAAGGACCTCTGGACGGTTAAGTCCAGTCAAAGGCAACTATGGGGTTGCGGTGCTCATCTCACCTTCAGGCCAAGGGAGCTGGCATTTGTCCACAGACAGCTTTCTGGGTCATGTGGCCAGCATGACCAAACCGCTTCTGGTGTCATGGGACACTGTGATGGAAGCTAGAGTGAACTGAAACACTGTTTACCTTTCCATCACAGCGGTACCTATTTATCTACTCACACTGGCGTGCTTTTGAACTGCTAGGTAGGAAGGACCTGGTACAGAGCAACAGGAGCTCACTCCGTCACGGGGATTCGAAGCAGCGACCTTCAGATCGGCAAGCCCAAGAGGCTCAGTGATTTAGAGCACAGCACCACCACCCGTGTCCCTATAGGGAAATGTAGGTGTGGGTATGAGTATGGAAATCCCTGAACTTTGCAAGGCTAGGATGTGGCCTCCTGTAAAAATGTAAGAGTCACATCCATTGTTCTTCCTATGTATGTCTCTGGCCATGATGATGATGATGAGGATGATGATATATAACTTGTACCCTGCACATGTGACTGGGTTGCCCCAGCCACTCTGGGTGGCTTCCAAGAAAATATAAGAGAGTACACGATACATTGACAGCTTCCTGATATAGGGATGCCTTCAAATGTCTTCAGATAGTCGTATAATATTTTTTTAAAATGCAAACAGAACTGTTACCCTGATGGGAAATGGTGGTGGTCGTGGTGATTTACTGCCTCAGCTCACATTGTTCTCCCAACCCTAACCCCTTCCCCTTCCAGGGATAAGCACTTGAAGAGGTCACAGAACAGGTCTGAGATGGGGAATCTGGCCTGGGAAGAGGCCTGAGAACCCAATAGAGAATCCACATTCAGTCTCAGGGGCTGAGGTTCCCCACCCCTCTATAAAAGGATACGATTAATGGAAGTGAATGAAGAATCAAATTTAGCTAGTAATTGAAGAGGGTGTGTTTGAATTAACTATTTGAAAAAGAGTGGAACAGAAAGTGTTTAAATGTTTCATTTGACAAGTTTAAGCTGTTAAATGTTTTAACAATAGCATCAGCTTTAGAGGCAGGGGTATTTTATTGAAAATAAAAGTTCTGGCTGCTCCAGGATCCTTAACCACGTGGTCCGTGTAAGATGAGATAGCTGTGGCAAAATTAGACCCATCATAAATCCTCTCTGGTGTCACAGAAACATCAAAGATACAATGATGGTTAAAATGCCGTGATACATCATGCCAGGATTGTGCAGTCATTACCTGGCATTGCAGGTAGATACGTCATTACAAGTGTTTAGAATTAATGCCAGCACTCCAGAATAATTTCTTATTCCTTATGTAAAACTGTAAATATGCTGCTGAGATGTGACACTTTACATCAAATGTTTATATCTTTATCTTCATTTGCTTTTGAGTGCCACTCAGGTGAAGGAGATGCATAAGCTGAGGTTGGGGGTGGGGTCTCTTTGTTGTGGCAACTGCCTCATTGTGTGCACACCTAGGAGTAGATGAGAGACGTAGGGCTGAGGGACATGCCTTTCCCTAACTTGTAAGTGTACTTTTGACAATAAAGAGTTAATTCCTCACTCTGGACATTCCATGCTTGATAGCACCATGACACTTGTGGTCATCAAGTAATGCCGAATCAGCGATTGGCTAATCCAGTTCAGTGCTGGTTGTTGTCATATTTTCCCAGTGTAGGTTGCACAGAAGTCTTCAAAAGGCAAGAGATGGATGCAGTTTTCTGTATGTTGTGAAGAAACATTATATCACGTTTTACTTCAATTGTTATGAAAGCTATGCCCTTTGTTATATACCAGGCACCCCCAAACTTCAGCCCTCCAGATGTTTTGGACTACAATTCCCATCATCCCTGACCACTGGTCCTCTTAGGTAGGGATCATGGGAGTTGTAGCCTAAAACATCTGGAGGGCCGCAGTTTGGGGGTGCCTGTTATATACTATGGCCCTCCTATTCTGCATTTTGCCAACAGTCTTCTCCCGAAACTGATCATACACTGTGACCTTATTTTCTGTCTTTTAAAGCTTTCTTCACAGTGGCTATGGGATTTTATGTAGAATTCTATATGCCTTTTTCCATGTGCAGATTTAATTGCATTTTGTTAATGACTTCTTTCTTCTAAACCTGTGGTACCTTTTCCTCTTTGTGCTTGAATGCTGCCTACAAAGATTGTGTCCTATTGGCTTCCGATTCGTCGCGCTGGTGAAGTTGGACGCAGGGACTTCGTGCTCCGAAGTCCCTGGCTTCGTGGAGGGGGGGGAAGTCCACAGAGCGAGCGGACTCCCCGAAAAAACACCGGGTAGAGAGTCCCGGTGACATAGTGCCCAGCTGTTTGCTCCGGACGCGAATCCTCTGCTGCCCGAGAGCTCAGTAGAGCAATCGAGAGCCAGCGGAGTGGAGTCGCGGGAGCCATTTTTGGGTTTCATCTTACCTCCTTGAAGTGAAGCTCCGAGTCCTCAGCCTGCAAGCGGCGGATTCTTCCAAGGAAATAAAAGACTTCTTCAAAGTAAGTCAAATCTCCATTCGGATCTTAAAAATTTTAAATTTGAAGATAGGAAGAGATTCTAAAGTAACGGAAGCCGGTCTCTTCCAAATGGACAATCGGGAGGCGCATTAAATATTCCTAAGCCGAAAAGGGAAAACTTCTTTCAAGATTGCGGACCCGAGAGAAAGAAAGACTTTTCCAAACCTCCCCAGCCCCCGGTGTCGTTGCCCCTTGAGGTTCAGCAGCAACAAGGGGGAGGACGCTTTGACAGCTGTCAAAAGCTGTCAAATTGTTAAAGGACTAAGAAAGATGATTTTATTCCTGTGAATTGGAAAAATTGATTCAAAAGGTTTTAAAAGGATTTAAGTGGACTGTAAATTTGAAATCTGATGAGGTTAAAGACAAAGGATAAGAACAGCCAAGATGGAGCCGACAACGTGGTAGAGAGGAATTTTCCAGTACCCTTCTGCCCTTATCTCTGGTCTGCCTGTGGTTAAGTGAACTATGAAAACAAAATTCTCTCGAGCTTTCCAGGAGGCTGTGCTGGGCTATCTACAAACATGGGAAGATATCTACAAGGAAAGGCAATGCTTCAATCCAACAGAAAAGGAGAATGAGGTGCAAGAGCAAGATTTAGAGGACAATTTTGATTATGAGATTGTGTGTGAGGAGCAACAATTTGAGGACAATTTGGAGACTGATTCAGACCATAAAAAATATGTGTTGGATGATGAAAAACAAAGATCAGAACAAAGAGATGAGGCCGACAAGGAGAAGCAAAGTGAAGAGAAGATTGATGGAAGTGAAAATCCTGGAGAGACTGAAATGTTGAATGGTGTTAGTGAAGGGAGGGAAAGGCAGAAAGAGGGAGGAGCAGAGGTCTGGAAGTGGATGTGGGAAAGAATTGGTGTGGGGTAAAAATTCTAGTTTAAGGTATTTTTTTTGGTTTATGAACAACGGTGTCGGAATCTTGGCCTGTTAAAGGATATGCTGATCCAATTGGGAGGAGGGACATTGGGGGGGGGAGGAGAGATTTTTATAGTTTAAGGTTAAGAGCTTTCTGGAGGGAGTAAAAAGAATGGCTGAGGAAATATGCTTAGAGTTTGTTTTTGAATAATTTTGGTGATCAGGAGGTGTTTGGGTGGAAAACTGCCTCTCTCCCCCTTCTTACTCTTGGTACCCAGTGGCAGGGGGTGCCTTGAGGGGAGAGGGAAGGGTGGAGGGAAACCCAGACACAAAAATGGAACCTTTTGACTGCTGGACCCCTCGGGCTACCCCAGTGGCAGGGGGGGGGGCTCAGAGGGGGACAGCATGAAGAAGGAGGAGGATTGTGTTAATATTATAAGAATAAGATTCTGAATTGGATTAGAAAACCCGCCATAATTATGTAAAGAGGTTGGGAAATCCAGGAGGAGGAGAGTCGTGGAAGCCATTAATATTTTTCCTTTTTCCTTTTTTTTCTTTCCTTTTTTTTTCCCTTTTCATTTTTGCTTTCCCCCCCCTTTTTTCCTTGTTTTTCTTTTTTCCAGTACAGTGAAGAAATAGCTGGGGGATAAGCCAATCCCCAGAGATCCTCCGCCTTTGTCCTCTCAGTGGCAGGGGGGGGGAAGAGGGGGGAGTAAGGAGGGGGGAGGTCAAACCCAGCTTAAAATGGACCCCTTTGTTCCCCAATACCCATGGGTCTCACTGGTGGCAGAGGTGGGCTTGTGGGTGGAGGGAAAATGAAGGGACAGAGTTTATGTTGTATACTTTGTATGTGTTTTCTTTTTCTAAAAATTAATAAAAAATATTTTTTTAAAAAAAAAACATTGTGTCCTATTAACAATAAGGCAGACTGAGCAGCCTAATTCTTTGCTATTTCAGTTTTGCTGGCTCTCAAAATGTAGGTCTGTTCCTTCCCATTTTCTGCAGATGTTTTGAAAGAATACACAAACAGTCTGCATTTAAATTCTGCACATTTGTCATACATTTTCATAGAATCATACATTTACTGAACTGCAGAGTTGGAAGGTACCCCGAGGGTCCAACCCCCTGGAATGCAGGAATAACAGCTAAAGCATCCATGACAGATGGCCATCCAACCTCTGCTTTATAACCTCCAAGGAAGGAGAGTCCAGTTTCTCATGAGGGAGTCCATTCTTACTGAGAGAAAATTCTTTCTGATGTTTAATCGGAATCTCCATTCTTGTACTTTTTGGTACTTGCTTATTACATAAAATTTGCATTTTTGATACATTTCCCCATCAAATATGTGCTTTGGACTCATTTCTTCCATAACAAAGCTTTTTGTGTGGTGGAAGTGCACCACAAAATCCACATAATCTGACTGGGATTTCATTCCAATCTGCAAGTACATTCTGCAGTGCTGATTTGGGCTGCTCCACTATGAAAAGCATACTGAATAAACTCCTCTTCCAACTCTAGTTGATGGTACCGCTTGGATATAGTGGACATCTATAACCCTCAGCAGTCATTGATCCACTGTGACCACATTTCAATAATTACATTTCAACTATACTGGTTCTTATTTCTTCATCCTGAGCATTGCCATAATAACCACTCTTCGAGTATACAAAGATATAGCTAAACCTTCCATGTTCCTTTTCATCAGGCATCCCCAAACTTCGGCCCTCCAGATGTTTTGCCCTACAATTCCCATCATCCCTGACCACTGGTCCTGTTAGCTAGGGATCATGGGAGTTGTAGGCCAAAACATCTGGAGGGCCGCAGTTTGGGGGTGCCTGCTTTTCATCCTCCATCTGAGCACAAGTGGATCAAAGGGAAAGGGGAGTTAAATATATTTGGACTCATTCCAAGCTTTAACCCTTGTGAAAATGGACTGGTTTATGTCACTGATTCCTGAGCATTGCTCAAGAGGATTGGAGCTTCTGTCTTACACTGACTGGAAGAAACTGAAGGCGGCTAAATGAATGGATATACTTGCAGAGTTCACACTGCACCCCCCCTTGCCTTTAAAGGTAAAGGTACCCCTGACTGTTAGGTCCAGTTGCAGACAACTCTGGGGTTGCGGCGCTTATCTCTCCCTATAGGCTAAGGGAGCCGGCGTTTGTCCATAGACAGCTTCCAGGTCATGTGGCCAGCAGGACAAAGCCGCTTCTGGTGAACCAGAGCAGCGCACGGAAACGCCGTTTACCTTCCCGCCGGAGCGGTACCTATTTATCTACTTGCACTTTGACGTGCTAGGTGGGCAGGAGTTGGGACCGAGCAACGGAAGCTCACCCCGTCGTGGGGATTTGAACCGCCGACCTTCCCATTGGCAATCCCTAGGCTCTGTGGTTTAGACCACAGCACCACCCGCCTCCCTATCCCTTGCCTTTAGAATGCCACTAATACACAGTAAATACAAGAAGACAACCTTTCTACCTAATCACCTATGAACTGCGGGAGCCAGGGATGGTGTATTGGACCTCCTTCCACACAAACCACTTGTTCTGCTACTGAGCGATGGCTTCTTCCTTATGGCCAGAATGCACAGGAGCAAACCATTCTGTTGTCAACTAATGAGATGCTGGAGCTGAATTTGGGAGTACTCCGCACCTGATTTGTGAAGGAAAGTTTATCACCATCTGATCTTAAGTACAATGCCGGAAGCAGGGAGGGGAAAAGCTTTAGCTATGGTTTCATCTTAACTTTGTGCTCCTGATTTAAAGGGAAATAAAAGCTGTAACAACAATAATAAATCTGAAACATTACCATTAGATGCAAGGCACAAGCAAGAACGGTCTACAAAAGCCCTGATTCCTTTCTTTCTCCCTGCCTAAATTCCCATTGAGAAACAACTTGCATCCTATAACAATAGCAGCTTTCATATTTAGAAAAGGAATGCAATTTTAATTTAGCCTATAATGATACTTTAATAGGCACGCCTGTTATTAGCCGTGTCAGCCTGATTGCTTTCCTGACTGCAGTTTTCAATTAAGCATAATGTGTCCTATTCATGTGCAGAGGAGAAGAGAGGAAAGGGGTGTGGACTATTTTTGTTGGCAAATCATAGACTTGAATAGGCACTTAGAGAAAATACATCTTGTAAATCTCTTCTGGGTTTCAATGAGACTGATTTTTCTAGAGTTAGTGAAATGCATCTAACTTGATTAGAGGGCCTCTCCCTGATACATCCTCCACAACAGTGGTTTTAATTCCACTTCATGTCTTCAAACGTCCATCATGGGACCACCAGGGAGGGGAAGAGGGATGAAGGACATCAGGCTTCTAATATTTGCCTCATACATTTTGTGATCACCACACAAAAAGCCAAAAATTAGGGGTATGCAAAAGATTCAGAAGAATTGGCAAGGGTCCACTTCATACAGATTTGTCTGAGCCAAAATAAGATCTCTCCAATGTGACCCAAATTGATGAGGCGACCTCTGAAGCAGTAGAGATTCAGATGTTTGAAAAACATTGCAGTGCATCTGCAAAAAATAAATGAATCACTTATGCTTTTTGCCATATAAGAAAAATGCCAGGGTGAAGAGGGACAACTCGTTTGTGACGGACAGGTCCACCCTCTAATCAGAAAAAAATATTTTTCCAGGTCTGTCCAATCACAGTGCTTTAAGGCAGGGATCTTGAAGTAATGTATCACCTTGTTCTTTTCAAATTAGTTCTGCTTGTGGTGTTTGCTTGGAAAATACTGTTTGTCTTGTCTCTGTGCCAAATGCTCCTCATGGTCCCACCCCCTTCATGTGCATAGCCTGAAGAGTGGTGGTGCATAGGACCTTCTCAGTGGTAGTGTCTGGTTTTTGACCTCTCACCTCATGGGCGTAGGCATGGGGGCAGGGGGCAGTTGCCCCCCCTAGAAGCAAAAGGCTGAGGGGCGCAGCGTGGCGGCCCCAGGCTTACGCTCCCCGCGTGCCTCCGGAGCTTCGCACGGGGAGCGAGAGCCTGGGGCCGCTTCCTCGGAACAGCTGGGAGGCGCGGAGGAGGCAGCCATAGGCTCGCGCTCCCCGCGCGCCTCTGGAGCTTCGTGCGGGGATCGGGAGCCTGGGGCCACTTCCTCTGAACAGCTGGGAGGCGCACATTCCCACTGTGGCCCCTCCCCTCCCCGTGCCTTGGCCCTGCCCCTTGCCCCCCTAATTTTGATCCTGGGTATGCCCCTGTCTCACCTGTTAAGAGATCTGCGTGTATCTCTACACTGCTTTCCTTTAGGTGATCACTTAGCTATATGTTTGTCTGGGCTTTCGACCCCATAGCTAAAGGAGAGTCCAATTGTCCACTGTTTCGAGTCTTATTGTTTAGTTTTAGGGTTTTTATTGTTGGTTTCCCCCCCAGCTGATTTTATTTGTGTGGTTGTTATTGTTCCTTCAGGAGGAACAGCAGGATGTAACAATAAATCACCACCACCCCACTGGGGATCTTTGCCCAGTGTATACATGACTGCAGCAAAGCAGGAAGGAGACAGGCAAAAGTACAGCATTCTCATTCCATGCGGATAAGATAACATGTCACCATCTCCACTCTTATCTAGTTCACCGGGATTTCTAAGTTAAAAGAGGAAGAAGCAAGGTCCAAAAGACTTCAATTTAATCACAGGAATGCATGCTTTTCTATACAGAAATGGAAAAAAGGGAAATATTTTTGTCTAGTTCAAAATGTATCCTATACCAAATTAAATTTCTAAAGCCATAAGTGTGCAGTGGCATTATATTAGTGAAATTAAACCATTTGCAATTTTGTGGAAAGTAATAGGCATTTAACTATTCAGAATGAGCAGCTGATGAGCATTACACCTCTGCAGATGTAGCAGATGGATCCTCCATTAGTTCGACTGCAGATGTCATATTATATCTGCATACCTCCTAGTAGGCTGCTGTGTTTAAATTTAGATCCTTGCTTCACAGTCTCGGAAATATTCACATGGAGACAGCCTAGGATACCGAGGCAGTATTGACATCTTTAGGACAGTATTGATGAGTCAATATGTTTCTGTTAGTCACAGTTGCTTGACGACTCCTATATATATGCATGGAAACACCTAGGGGTATTGTTGACAACTGCAACACCCAATGTAGATATAATCTAAGGCAGTGTTTCCCAACCTTTGGTTTCCAACTGTTTTTGGACTACAATTCCCATCACCCCTGACCGCTGGTCTTGCTAGCTAGTGATGATGGAAGTAGTAGTCCAAAAACAGCTGGAGACCCAAGGTTGGGAAACACTGATCTAAGGAACCCCTTCAAGAAACTATTCTTCTATGGGGAGGGGGAATACTGTTTTCAATAACTGTAATTACGTTTCCACAATCCAGAATTTTTTAAAAAATACAGTCATACATCGGTTTAAGTACGCCTTGGTTTGAGTACTTTCAGTTTAAGTATTCCGCGGACCCGTCTGGAACGGATTAATCCACTTTCCATTACTTTCAATGGGAAAGTTCGCTTCAGGTTAAGTACGCTTCAGGTTAAGTACAGACTTCCAGAACCAATTACAATCATACTTCGGGTTAAGTACGCTTCAGGTTGAGTACTCCGTGGACCCGTCTGGAATGGATTAATCTACTTTCCATTACTTTCAATGGGAAAGTTCGCTTCAGGTTAAATACGCTTCAGTTTAAGTACTCCATGGACCATCTGGAACGGATTAATCCACTTTCCATTACTTTCAATGGGAAAGTTCGCTTCAGGTTAAGTACAGACTTCCGGAACCAATTGTGTACTTAAACCGAGGTACCACTGTACATGAAACCTTAGCAGGCAGGAATAGCGCCAGACCATTGTTGATCATGGCTTCATGCTGATAATGAAAAGAATAATGCTTCCACCATTTCAATAGAAGTTGATGAAAGCAAATTTTCGCTTGAAAAGCCTATGTCTATATTTCTAAGGCCCAGATGAATCCAGGGCTCCTCTTTCTTTTCCATTGTGCTTCAATGCATCTTAGATCCTTCAGCGGCCATTATGAACTTCTGCAGGAGGTGTTAATCTCACTCATACAACACTCAGCAGTCCCTGTGGAGTCATTCCAAGTGCATGAATGTTTATTGAACTGCCCAAAAGTACTTTGAAGCACTCTATATCGTTACTCCTCTAAGGCCCAACAAGTTGGAGGAGGAGGTACTGCTTTGATTCATTCTTACTGTGGTCAGCTGCTGTGTGAAGGGAAGAAGGATGGTGAGGAGAATGCGCTGGGCAGTTGCCCAGGTACTTCTGATGGTTCTGATGGTTATTCTGCTCCTGTTCCTTTTATTTCCCAGGAGGCAAATTCCACCTCTGATAACAAGTCAGAGAAATAGCCTCAGGTTAATGAGGTGATGCGGTTCACCCAGCAAAGCCATCTTGCAGCTTGACTTGCTTTTATATAACTCCTTTCCATAGCCATCTTGTTAATATTTTACATTACCAGACAGAGATGGACAAGCACTTGCATTTTTTATTCTCTTATTGAATGCTCCACCGCTGCACAATTTTCTGTTAGATACTCTGAGCATTGGGAGTGCATGGACCACTTGATGTGCTTTTTGTGAAATCACCATGATAAGAACCCAACCATTTTCCGAATTTATAGAATCGGCGAAAATAACTGCAGCAATAAGATATCAAACAAATCAGAAATTAAGGTCACAATGGATATAGTTTGAAGAGTATATGAGCAAACACTAAAGATAATACATTGATATGCTTAGATTAAGTCTGTAAAGCTGATCTAGACAAAACTAATAGTTTAACAAGAAAAGTAAGGTTGAGATATATAAAATGCAATGTAAAAAAAGAAATTTAATGAATAAAAGATGACGAGCACTGGTGGAGGGAAGTCACAAGGGTGTAGTACCTCTTTTATGCATTTTTTTGCTTTTTTGCTTTAACTTTTTTGTTTGTCTTTCTGTTTGCAAGTGTATGTGTGATACTGCTTTATATATTTGATGAAGAGAGAGAGAGAGAGAGAGAGAGAGAGAGAGAGAGAGAGAGAGAGAGAGAGAGAGAACCCAACCATTGGCAAGATGCAGTTGATTGTGTGAATGGGTGCCACTGAAAAGTGTGTGTGTGTGTGTGTGTGTGTGTGTGTGTGTGTGTAGGTGGGTGATGTAGAGTGACGTTCAAATGTGGCGCTTGATTTGCAGTGGCACATTATTGAACTACAGCATTCTAAGAGATGAACACATAGGTGTGAATTGTTTCATTTGGTAACTCATTCAGAACACAGAACATTTTTTGATCACTGGCAACAGCAAAATAGTATTGAGTCATATAAAATATGAGGTAGACATAGGTTGTATTTACAGGTAGCAAGCCTGGAGGTGTTTAGTGCAATGCTTGAGACATCAAAGGCTTTTGTCACCTGCGAGAGAAGGGTGCCAGTAAGAATGGGTTGTGACTGTGCATTGAACAACGTATGATTCTAACTTCAGGGAATATACTTAGCATTAGTGCTAGAATATTGCATTTAACTCTTTGTCTTTTGCTTCATTGGGGATATGCTGGTTTTCTGTAACTTTTCCTTGTAGTACATTTTTTCTTTCTTTCTTAAAATGCATCTTAGTAAATGTTTTGTTTCAAAATCCTGTTGTGGTCTACTCCCTGTTAGCCATGAGCTCCCTTTCCTCAGATGGTGGTAGTAGTAGTAGTAGTAGTAATAATAATAATAATAATAATAATAATAACCAGTCACTCTGGGCTGCTCCCAACAGAATATTAAAAGCACGATAAAACATCAAACATTAAAAACTTCCCTATACAGGGCCGCCTTCAGGTGTCTTCTAAAAGTCAGATAGTTGCTTATTTCCTTGACATCTGATGGGAAGGCGTTCCACAGGGCGGGTGCCACTACCGAGAAGGCCCTCTGCTGGTTCCCTGTAACCTCACTTCTCACAGTGAGGGAACCGCCAGAAGGCCCTTGATGCTGGACCTTAGTGTCTGGGCTGAACAATGGGGGTGGAGCCTATATTCAAAACTTGACAGTGCCAAACTACCGAAGGCTGTTCACAAAAGCAAGACTGAATGTATTCCCCTCTGCAGTGCTGGAGGGCAGGATGAGAGGAGTACCCTACCAGGAAAGACTGTGCTCGTGCACCCATGATGTAGATTCTATAAAACACATTGTGCTGCACTGTGGGAAGTTTGAGCAAGCTAGGGCTGAAGTGATTTCACCCCTGCTAGCCTTGCTCCCAGGAAAATCAGAGGATTTCTATATCAGGTTCCTATTGGAAGACCGGTCAAATGCCAGAACACTAGCAGTGGCAAAGTTTTTATCGGTGGTCACAAGAACTAATGTTTCCTATTCCGAATTTGAGTAAGATGTCTGAGTGGTTTGAGGGCGGGGTGTCCCAGCTGTGTATCGCTTGGTAACGAATTGATGGGTCTATGGACCGTAATAAAGATTGTTGTTGTTGTTACTTAAACTGAAGCGTTCATAAACTGAAGCATGGGTGTAATTGGTTCCGGCAGTCTGTTCATAAACTGAAGCGTTCATAAACTGAAGCGAACTTTCCCATTGAAAGTAATGGAAAATGAATTAATCCGTTCCAGATGGGTCCGCGGCGTTCATAAACCGAAAATTCATAAACCGAGGTGTTCATAAACCGAGGTTCCACTGTACTGGACCGAGATTGTTTAGGGCTTTAAAGATCAGCACCAACACTTTGAATTGTGCTTGGAAACGTACTGGGAGCCAATGAAGGGACCCAGAGTGGCTGGGGTCGGGGGGTGACCATCACATATGTGATCCATCCTACATTCCACATTGATTAAGTTTCTATCCATCAGCAAGGAAATGGCATGTAAATTACAGAATGTATTCCCCCCCAAAAAAAAATAGTTCTCGATGTTTTTTGATATGACATTTAAGTCAAAACATGCCACAAAATCCAAAGAAGTGTGAAATCCAGCAGATAGCTAACTTCCAAGCCAAACATTAAACTGGAATAGATCAAGTCAACTAACATCGGAATTCACATAGATTGAATGCAACAGACTCCTGTACACTCTGCTGTGACAGCCTTGGTACAAATACAGTAAAACTTTCCAGGACAATTGCGCATATATCCTGTGCACATTATTAACTCCAATGTGGCACATGTGATCACATGATTAATGATGTTACAGGAGAAGGCAATTATTGAGAGGGGAATGTGTTGTTGATGTACGCTCCAAGCCTCTGACCAGCTTTCAAAGAGCTGCCATGATCACAAAAGCAAACAAAGGCTTCTTTTTGTTTCCCTTGCAAATGAAGTGGAGGTCAATATCAGCAATTACGTCGGCTTGAACTCCTGTACCAGCCTCATCCTGCCCTTCACAACTGACATTTTTGAAGTCCAGCTTCTCCCGAACTGTCAGCCATTTCAATTATAGCAGGTTGTAAGACCTTACATTTACGACACCCAGATTACCCAACAAAATGCTTGTAAATGGCTTGAGCAGGCTTTGTAAAGCATTAGCATTCTCACCTTTGACATTCCAAAACATGGGCTCTTTGCATTGATGTTACCACTACGACATTATGTTTACGCTCTTCTCTGCTTCATTGGCAACCAGCAATTCATCATTGGACCAAACCAGGCTTGAATAAGCCACACTCTTGGACCTGAAAGCAGAGTCTCTTGTTCCTATGTCTGGGGGTTGGCTGCACTGATTTGTTGATGGTGTACAATGACTTTGCATCATCTTTGCAGCTTGTGCTCAACCAAGGTAAACACAGCTTACTATTCATGCATAGTGGAACCAAGTGTTCAATAAACAACTTGGTTTTGCTGCCTATCAGGTATGCAAAAATGGGCTTACAGGCTGACTTGTGCATAATTACAGTGGTACCTTGGTTCTCAAACTTAATCCATTCCAAAAGTCTGTTCCAAAACCAAAGCATTCCAAAACCAAGGCACGCTTTCCCATAGAAAGTAATGCAAAATGGATTAATCCGTTCCAGGCTTTTAAAAACAACCCCTAAAACAGCAATTTAACATGAATTTTACTATCTAATGAGACCATTGATCCATAAAATGAAAGCAATAAACAATGTACTGTCCTATAAAATAAATAAAACAGTATTGCAAATGAAAAATTTTTAAAAGGAAATTTTCCCTTACCTGCACTGATGATAGTCATTGTTTGGATGGGGGCCTTTAATCCATTTCCGTAGTCACACAATCAATTAATCAGTAGAGGAACTGGGATACACACAGTCACAAAAAACAAATTAACTGAAAAAGCCCCAAAACAAAAAACGCAAAATAAATAGCAAAAACAAAAGCACTAAATATAAGCTCCAAATATCACCTCAGAACACTGCAATCGGAAATGGAAGGCTTGAATTACAATGGGGGGCTGCAAATTAGCAGCACAACAGGGAACACAGGGGGACTCAAAACGGAGCACGTTTGGCTTCCGGGGGGGAAGTTTGAAAACTACTTCCGGTTTTGCAGCATTCGGGTTCCAAGTTGTTCGTGAACTAAGCTGTTTGAAAACCGAGGTACCACTGTACATATATGTGTGGCACTGGAAAAATAATTAAATAATTCAATACTAACTTGAAATGGCAGGAGAGAGCTGGAAAGTTTTCGTGGCTCATGAGAAGACCTTCGTGGCTCATGAGAAGTCCAGAAGACTCCAAGGGCTCCAAAATGGCGTGCGGGAGCTCTCCCTATTGGATAGGAAGCTGTATTTACTGCAATGGCCTCCCCACTTACGTGCATTTTCACTTAGGCCTTTATTGTTAAGCACTTGGCAGGCCCAAATGCATGGGCTGGGGGACTGTGTTGAGTGGGGTGTGCATCAGCTCCATGTGGGGGCTGGATAATGGGAGAATTGTGGTGATTCAGGCAGTTTCCCCCCCCACTCCAGAATCAAAGGGCAATGTCATTAAATCCATCTGACACAAATCAGGGTTTCCACAAAACCACATGTTGATCCATTGTTTCTTTCCTTTCTGTGACTTACAGCTCTGAGTTCTTCCCAGTAGTGTTTCTGCCTAGGCTTTGCAAGGAGTTAAGCTGTCTGAAATGTTGCCTACAGAGCATCGAGGTTTGGTGGTGGTAGATAAAGTGCAGCATCCGATGATTTTGTTTTTAAAAAACAACAGTGGAGGATTTGATTTTAAGAAGTTAAACACTTCTATTAAGTTTTATTGAAATCCTACGTTACTCTGCTTTGACATTGACAACCATCTTCCCCTTCAGTAAACAACCCAAAGCTCTTCAAAACTGAAGGCAACTTTGTGGACAGTCTCACACTATGAGGCCCATCAGAAGAAACCGACAACACTGAAATGGAAAGCTTGATGTGAAGCTGCAGAGTTGTTGTTTTTTAATGTGCAAACAACATAAGCTGCTTATCCATGCTCATTAATTGCAGTGGTTCTACTCTGAGTAAAACTGAGTTGAGTACTAATCTGGTTTCTTGTCATCATAGAATCGTAGAATTGGAAGAGACCACAAGGGCCATCCAGTCCAACCCCCTGCTGAGCAGGAAACACCATCAAAGCATTCTTGACATATGCCTGTCAAGCCTCTGCTTAAAGACCTCCAAAGAAGGAGACTCCACCACACTCCTTGGTAGCAAATTCCACTGCCGAACAGCTCTTACTGTCAGGAAGTTCTTTCTAATGTTTAGGCGGAATCTTCTTTCTTGAAGTTTGAATCCATTGCTCCGTATCCGCTTCTCTGGAGCAGCAGAAAACAACCTTTCTCCCTCCTCTATATGACATCCTTTTATATATTTGAACATGGCTATCATATCACCCCTTAACCTTCTCTTCTCCAGGCTAAACATACCCAGCTCCCTAAGCCGTTCCTCATAAGGCATTGTTTCCAGGCCTTTGACCATTTTGGTTGCCCTCCTCTGGACACCAAGCAGTCAGGTTCAAGGAAATTGGTAAGAATATTGCATTTCGACAATAAAACGTTGGCCTAGCTTTATGCGCACGCCATTGTGCTGCGGAACTTATTGTTTTGCTCTTCCTTGTTAGCTTTGCACTCGCCCTAATACAAATGAACATCTAATGCACTGAAGGGAGTGGAATAATTGCACAAGAGAATCAGGCTGTTGCAAAGGTGAAAGCAATAAAGCCTGGTATTATACTTTCATTTTGTGCAAGGTATTAAACCTAAAACTGCTCTTTCACTTGGCGAGTTAGAAGCTGTGCTGCAGCAGCATATCCAAAGCTTCTTTTTTGGTCTGAAATATGAATGTGAACTAATGCTCACTGATGGTGCCCTCGGTGCACTTTGAGCTGTCAGATTCATTTCCAGAGCCGTCCCTTCTGCTATGTGCATGGCCTTTTGATGTGATGTTGTTGGGAAAGGAAGTGGGAGCTTCAATGAAATGCATTAAGGAAATGCAGGAAGCCGGGACAGTAGAGAGCAAATATGTATTTTCACACATAAGCAAGCATGTGCACACATAGATGCAGACATGGACAGAGATATATGCATGTGCAGTGTTAGAAACTGGGATACAAAAGCTAGGAGCCACATTGCTCCTGGGACTTTGATTGTAGGAGCAAAAACAATGTCTATAGTCACCACTTTTTTATTATTTATATAGGGATTTCTTTTTTTAAAGACACTACAGGTTTTCTGTTTTGAAAGCCAGATTTTGGCACAAATTTAACCCAGGCAGGTTTAATAACATGAAAAATAATAATAGTTTAGCAGGGATTTTTAATACAACTATGTGAGTGTCATAGCTACCTGGCAAGAGCACTGGGGGTGGGAATCCCATAATGAAGGCTCTGTCATTTTCAACAGTAAACAGTTTATCCACCAATTTCCCTACAGGGATATTTTTGGAAGAGAGCCTGCTAGGGGAGATGCAAAAGATTCCTTGCAAACAATGATGAGGTGAGGTGGGGGAAATGATATAACAGTAAGCGCAAAGCACTGATGCTTCCTGGTGCTTTTGCAGGTCCTCTTTGAAGGCAGTCTGATATCCCCAGCCACATTATAAAGGGACAAAAGAGGACGTATTAGCACACAAGCATTGCTGCCTATGACTTCTTTAAAGTGTCCAATACAGCAAACAAAAGTGTTGTTGTTTTTTTAAAGTGAACAAAAATAATCCAGTAAAAGCAAAAAATGTAACCTGTTTTTAAAATCTAGTGTGATGACTTAGCATTCTAAGGTCATCAGTTAATAATATTTTATACAAATTGGTATAAATTAGGGAGAGAAGGAGGAGGCAAGTATCGACCGACATCACCATCACACCATCACACTGAACATGCGGAAATGCCCTAGCTTACAATGAACACAGGAATTCTGAAACTCATGATCAGTAATAATATTTACCTCCATTGAAAAGCATAAGCTCTCTTTCTCCTAAAAACATCATATATAATATATGCAGATCTTAGAAATAAACATAAAAGGGAGTTTCTATTATTAGCTGGTGTAGTAATTTATTAAATTTAATCTAATCTATTATTAGCTTCTGTAGTAATTTGGTTATATTTTGAAATACTAAGTACATTGTAAAAAAAATATTATCTTTACTTCTAGTCATTTCAACAACAACAAAAAGCACACTCAAAGCAAAGAGTCACTGATTTCTAGTAACAATTATACATCTCTGAATTATTCCAAAAGCAGAAACACCAAGCCTAAAGAAATACACACAAACTTTGGGCAGGATTTTTTTTTAAAAAAAAGGTAAACATATATACTGTCTGTGTATGTCTTTGTGTGCTATTACTTAATGTAAAATAGAGGGACACAAAGTTAATAGCAAATTTTATAAAGAAACTAACTTGTAGTAATTTTGCCTCTGCGCCGATCACACTCACACACTTATCAACATGGTTCACCCTGAAAAGAAATAACTGACATAGTTTGGTCTTGCATTTAAATAATGGCAATAAAAGTTATCATTCTTTCCAGGCATTCATTAGACCTCATACTGCTTTGGAAAATAATTAAATGAAGGTATTGTCTGACAGATCCTATTAACTAACATGGTCAGTGCACATGTTTCATCCAATAAATTGTTCTTAAAGTTCCCACAACACAAACAATATTGGTATGCTAGGCAAATTGAAACCTATAGAACAAGCTTGCTTTTTTTTTTTTGGTATGGCAAAGCATTACAGGTAACAGGAATGAATCTTCTCCCTGCGCAGAAAGCACAAAATGGTTATGTAGATTTGTGCTGCTGTCTGACTAAAGATCAAGAGTGGAGATAAACTTTGCAGAAGCTTCTGGGAGTTGTAAAAGAGGGCTGCCTGTGAATAACCTGGCTGGCGCAGCCGGAGCAGGGGGGATCCTCACGAAACGCAAAACGGCAGCGAGAGAAGCCGAAAGGGGCGAGGCTTTGCTTTCCTGCCCGGCCATGTAGAGGCCAGTTCGCTGCTCCGAAAAGGAAAAAGAAGGAGAACATGGGAAGGGAGGGAGCTTCACCTGAAGGAGGGAGGGTGAAGAGGAGGAGGAAAAGGCGGAGGCCTCCTGCTGCTGCCTTGTGGGGCGAGAGGGGGAAAGGAGGGATCCCTACCAAAATGCGGGCAGATGCTTCCTTTACATCCCGCCCTGCCCCCTTCCAATCCGATTCTCCTGCGCCTTCCTTCACACACGCATGCACACCGATTGCAAGGCATTCTCCCTGCGCCTGTCTTCACACCCCACCCCAAACACCTGATTCGCCCAGCAGCATGACAGAAGAAGAAAAAGATGTGTCTTTTGCTGCTGCTCTGCTGGGCGAATCAGGTGTTTTGCGGAGTAGAGCATTAGCAAAAGATGCACTTCTTTTGCTGCCTGCAGACTAGCGAGCTGCAGCCAGGCAGGCGTGGATATACCTAGGCCCAACGGGCGTTCCACAGGGCAGGTGCCACTACCGAGAAGGCCCTGTGCCTGGTTCCCTGTAACTTGGCTGCTCGCAGCAAGGGAACCACCAGAAGGCCCTGGTGTTGGACCTCAGTGTCCGGGCAGAACGATGGGGGTGGAGGCGCTCCTTCAGGTACACTGGACGGAGGGCAGCCAGTGCACAGAAATCAAACGCACACTTTTGAGCACTGGTATTATGTGCTGGAGATGTCTTCCTTATAAAAAGAAACTCGCCATCTTTGGCTGGAACAGAGATGGGGAACCTCCCCTCCTCTGCCCAAGAGTCCAATTCCTTGGAATAATCCATTTTAGACCAAAGCCAACAGTTGATGGAGTCACTCTCTTTCTGTCCACCACCCTTTCCCTATTTCTATTTTCCCCTTCTTTCTCTCCCCTTCCAATCAGGCCCCTGGGGAAGGGACAGATTGCTCTTGCCAGCTCTTTGTAGCCTACGGGTCCCTGTTTTACAGAGGACTTTTGTAATTTGGCCTTGTGCTACAGGTTGTCTGCCCTTATCTAGAATCTGCACTAGGGTGTGGTTATTGTAAAGTGTTAAGAAAAAGAAGAAAATGCAATTCAAAAATAAAATACTTCAGCCTGCTTAGTCATCATAACTTATGGGGAGTGGGAAATAACAACATAAAGGGCATGCAAATTATTTCTAATGAATATCAGCTTGTCGCTAAATTGTTTTCCCTTTGAAGTGCTGGTATTAGCTGAAAAGTCAAGTTGCTGAGTTTCAAAACCACGCAGGATGTTGTAAATAATGCAAAGAAATAAAGAACTCCATGGCTCTGTCTGTCTTTTTCTTCTTCTTTCTTTAAACTGTCTAATGGCAAGCTCAGCTTTGTTTTTAATATACCTGACATTTAGGAAATAAAGTATCTGGAATGGTGTACCTGTGTATTATTAGAGAAGAGTGTGCAAAGTATATTGGATCCATAATAGCAATGTTTTATCTAATGACAGAACTGTGTCAGCTAAAGCAGTGTTATTTGAAAGTGCACTCTGATATTCAAGTGAAGGGGCCTGGGATTTTTTAAATTAGTCATTTTTATTGTGCCCTAAATAAGTGTGTTTACTTCATAACAATATCACAGCTTGTTATTGTGGTTAGTTGGTTCCCCTTACCTAGATAAAAGTCATTCTTTGGTTAATCACTTGGCTAGTAGGGTAGAAATGGCTCTTTGTATTGCTCATCGGCATGTATTTCTTGATCAAGAGCTAGGATATCATAGTGGCTGAGAGCCAGCTTGAGGTCCAGTGGCGGAGCTTGAGTTCCCATCGCCCATAACCATACACATAACCATTGCTGAATGGGCTACCCTTACTGAGAACCAGTCATGCTTGTGTTGTATCTTAGTTTAGTCCTTTTTTGCACAAGGTATGAGTTTAGGTCGACAGTACTGTGCAATGAAGCTTCAGAGCTCTGTATTGATTTCCTAAGATTGCAGGGTATTGTGTTTTCAATGTGTGAAAATACAGGATTGAGTCACTCCCTCATTTTTAAACCGTAATTTATTTTCACTTATTGCTGTGAAAGCTTTATTCTCTTACTTTAATATTATCTAAAGAGGCACTTGTTCCCTCTGGATATATCCTGTAATAAGCTGTTTCTTCGAATGCTTGAAGAGTTGAGAAGCCCTAAAAGCTTTGCTTAAAATGAATTAGAATAACCATGTTATCATGTTTGGTTGCTCTTGTATTTCTCCTTCTCAAAAAATGCTTTGGTTTGTATGTACAAACTTCACTCCTCCCTCTTTAAGGGAGGGAAAAGATTGACATCAGCAAGCAAGAATTATCAAAAGAAACATAGCTAATTTCCCCCTTTTCGATTCCTGGAAAATGACCATCACACTTTTGGAGTGGCACATTATAAGGGAAGACCCTGAGTGAGGGGCAAGCTGGTCAGCCAGGAAATATAGGTCGTAATTACTGATCTTTTTATTTAGGAGCCCTGAGTAAGTTTCTGAGGAACCCTACAGTTCTCCAGAACACCAGGTGGGACACAGTTGCTTTTGCCATTTTTTAAAATTACTGCTTAAAATAGATTTACTTCTGCTATGTCTGGGCTTTAGAGCTCAGGTGTGAACTTAGTTCCAGAATGCCTAGCCGCTTTGGATGAACAGCCTAATCCTAAAGAGGTATGTGATGCGGCAACAAAAATGGAGGAAATGTTGCAGCGTCTGCGACTTAGCTTAAAGAAAAGGCAGGTGAGAGGTGATATTAGAGGAGTTTATCAAACTATGTACGACATGGAGAAAGTGGGCAGGTAAAAAAAAAATTCCCCCTCTCTCATAACGCTAGAATCCATGGACATTCAACGAAACTGAATGTTGGAAGATTCGAGACAAATTAAATAAGGTACTTATTCGCACAGTTAAACTATGGAACTCTCAAACAGGAAGTAGAAGATGACCACCATCTTGCATAGCTATGAAAGAGATTCGGACAAATAAATGAAGGATAAGGCTATCAGTGCCTACTAGTCATGATAGCTGTGCTCTCCCTCCACAGTCAGGAGCAGAGTGTGCTTGAGAGTTCTGCTTGAGAGTTTCCCATAGGTATCGGGTTGGCCACTGTGATAACATGATGCTGGACCATTGGCCTGATCAGGCATGTTCTTATGTAGTATTCAGGGTTTTTTTAAGGGGAACTCACAGGAACTCGGTTCCCGCACCTCTCAGGTGAGCTCCAGCACCTCTCAGGTGAGCACCGTTGCCATTCTAAGAGAATGAGGCAGGAGTTCATGGTGAGTTCCAGCACCTCTTTTTCTAGAAAAATAGCACTGGACTAGTATCCAACCTGTAGTATGCCAAAATCTGTCCTCACATTTCACAGAATTCTTCTTCTTTGGCGATCACTCGTAGCCGAGTAAGATTGTCTTCCATAAACACGGTTTTAAAAGTGACTCCGTAAGTGACTGTGGAGGCCAATTCTGGAGCCACATGTCCTTCCATTGGGGACTTAAGTTGATCATGGTGAGGGTGCCTTCCTCTTAGTGCATTTCTCCCTTTCATCCTGAGTTTGAGTGTCTTCAAAGTCCATGACACCATTAGTAAAGGTTGTTCTCCAATTGGAGCACTCGCAGGCCAGTATTTCCCAGTTGTCGGTGTTTATACTACTTTTTTTAAAAAAAAATGCCTTGAGAGAGTCTTTAAACCTCTTTTGTTGACCACCAGCATTATGCTTACCATTTTTAAGTACCCTGTCTGCATCAAAAGAAGTTTCTGTTTTTTTTTTTTTTGCCTCTTTCTCAAGACACTTTAGAATTTCTCTATAATTTTAGTGGGTGTGGGGTTGAGCTTACCTTATCTTGTGAAGAGGCTGTGGACATCTCTCCAGCTTATCCTCCCACTTTGGTCCCTTCAACCAAAGGGTCACCAAGAGAAAACCATAATGGCATGAGGATGTGCATAGCTTGGCGACCCCCAACTAACGACACGTGCTCTGCTATGCAGCGATGCTTCCATGCAGTAATGTCATGATCATAATGCCAGTCCATACTGTAGAAAGCATGGCCTGTGGTGGTCCATTCTCATGGGTGCAGCACTCTTCCCACCCAACCCAAATGAGCATCTTCAGGGCATTGTGGAGACTGCAGCTGGGCTCACATTTGGGTAGCACTTCCTTAGAGATTCTGTTTCTGATAATGGGGTTCAATATGTGGAGGCACACATGGATCAGTTTACTTAGGGCTCTGCACACTACAGTGGCTGCGTAGGTAGCCCCATCTTGAGGTACAGTCATACCTCAGTTTAAGTACGCCTCGGTTTCAGTATTTTCAGTTTAAGTACTCCGCGGACCTGTCTGGAACGGATTAATCCACTTTCCATTACTTTCAATGGGAAAGTTCGCTTCAGGTTAAGTACGCTTCAGGTTAAGTACAGACTTCCAGAGCCAATTGTGTTTGTAAACCGAGGTAGCACTGCACTGATTTTCAGACACCTCCATAAACGTGGAGCTTGGCTATGACTCCTGCAACTGTTGGTGGGTCCTAAGAACCTTGGGTTGTGACCACCATAACGTATGAACCAGCCTTCATTTAGCAAAGATGGCCACTTGCATGTATGTGACAGAAGTCTAAAACTCACATGTGCGTTTGCACAACTCTTCTGTTTTCACGTGGGCCTGTAACGTGTGTTGATTTTTTCATTGCTGCGATGCTGCTGACCAGCAGCTACACACATTCTGGCTGTATGCTACTTTTCTTCTAAAAGAATGAATGCCCTAACGCATCCATCACTTTCTTATACCCACTTCCATTGCATCACACATTGTGTACTTCGACTCAGATCAGCAGACATCTGAAAACGAGTCCGCCCAGATCTTGTATCCGTTTTACAACGTAAAATTTACACCAGAGGGAACTTATTTCTTTTATTTTGTTTTGAACTACTGTTTGTAATGTTAATGCTGAAATCCTTCATTCCTTTTTTTTTTAAATGGAAATTAGCAAACCGAGTGCAATCATGTAAAACTGATGAGGGTTTTGATGGAATGTTTATAATCAAGAGCTGTGAAAAAGCTGTTGAAACTTTATATTTCGTAGATTTTTTTTTTTAAAGAAATCATGAAAAAGTTTTTCCTGTAGCAAATGCAAGGGAGAAAATGATGGTGCGTTTAAAGCATAATGCTAGATAATGAGCATAGTGCAATTCTGAACTGTGGAATTAGAAGGGATCTAAGAGGTCACTTGTTTCTCTAGTTCTCTAAGATATTTTCACTTACAAAGCCTTCACAGGCTTTCGCCAATGGGGCCTTCCCCCCAAAATTGTATGTAATCCAAAAAAAGAAAGAAAAGGTTGTAATCCAAAAAAAGGTTGCAAACCAGGACACACACTTCTGGGTTTGACGTACAGTGCTACCTCGACTTACAAAGGCGATCCGTTCCACGGCACTCTTCGCAAGTCGAATCCTTCGTAAGTCAAAGTGTCCATTTTGCGCATGCGTAAAGTGTGATTTTGCACTTTGCACATGCGCAGAACACGCGTGCGCCGAAAATACTTCCAGGTTAGCGGACTTCGTAAGTCGAAACCTTCGTAAGTCGAGGCATTCATAAGTCGAGGTACCAAAATGTATGCAAACCAAGACGTATGCAAACCAAGGTACCACTGTAATAATACATTATCAGAAAGAAAAGAAAGCAATGAATTGTAGATTTGATGTGCTCATGCAGTTTCTGATCCAGGATGTGTTGTGCATCTTGAATGCTACTTCAATACACAGATCTCCTTGGTTGTATTGGGCTAATGAAGCATTATGGGAGGGGCAGCAGAGAGTGAGATGTGCATGAAAGAAAAACATGCCTCTCTTTCTGAAAGTTTTATCTTCGGTGTGCACACTTTTTGGTTTGCAATTAACAGGACTGTTTAATTCTTACATGACAATCATTCGGGACCAGCTGGAATGCAAGGTGCCTTGCATGAATGTAATCAACATGTGTTATTTTGTTGATGCAAATAGCAGCCCCAAGGGGAGCCTAAAGCAGCATTGGTGCCTGGAGCGCTGGGGAGGGGAAGTTTAACCCTGTACTTCCTGCTGTGTTCCCTGCCTAAATAGCCCTCCCACCTACCTAAGCTGTTGTTTGCTCTGGAAGGGAAGCCTCGATTGCTCAAGCCCCCCTGTGGTTGCTATTTTAAAAACAAATGTGCACATTCATTGTATTCACATAGTTAATGCTGTGCTTAGCTTGGCCCTTGGTGTGTTTAGACCTAGTGAGCTGGCCAAAATTTTCTGAGCTATAAATACATGTGATCTGAAATGTGGGGGGGGGGCAGTGGTGGAGGGAGCTGCTCCCCCTGCCCTTTCTAAATGTCACCCCTAATGAAAAGTGAAAAAATATCTATAATCCATTCCGAGAAGCTAAAAGTGATCTTGAAAGCCTGGCAATGGAGAAGAACTTTTGACACCAAGCAAATTACTGAAATGTGACAGAATGATAGAGGTGAATTGGAAGCGAATTATATTCAAACAGATTGTAATTCACCTCTACCCACATGACATTGCTTTCAGTGGTGTATGTGCTTAGATATTTGAATGCGAGTCAGCACACAAGAGGTCATAGTGGAAGGTCAACTCTCAACCACTGAGAACTTGAATAGGTGGCCTTTGTAAATTATAAATACAGGAGAAGGAAAAGAGGGTGTGAGCATAGATGGTGTGCTAAGGAGACAGACTGGATGGTACTCTTCAATGCATTTTGGTAGTGAATAACCATAAAAGCAATGAGAAGAAAAACTCCGCCTCCCCGAAAAAGATGAGTGTTCCAGGAGATTATTGTGTCTTCTGGAGAATTGATGAATAGCAAGGAATGATCAAAAAGGGTAAGGTAAATCAAAGATGTGTAGCAGAGTTGCTGCCAAGTTCCACCTGAAGTGCAATTTATTATTATTTCAGTGTGCATGACACTTTATACAGTACAAGAGGACAGGTCACTGTCCCGAAGAGCTTACAGTCTAAGGGCCAAATGACATATAATAATAATAATAATAATAATAATAATAATAATAATAATAATAATAAATTTGTAACCCACCCATCGGGCTGAGTCTCCCCAGCCACTCTGGGCGGCTCCCAATCGAGTATTAAAACAATACAGCATACCATGTCAATGACATGAATGGCCCTTGAACTCGTGTTTTTCTTTGCTTAACTTCACTTACTAAAGCTGGCCTCTTCCCTTTTGTGCTTTAGGATGTTGTGCTGTATTTTGTATCTTGCTAGGTGGTTTGTCATGCGTGCTTTAACTGAGATTCTTGCGTTGTAGGAGGTTGAACTAGATAGCCCTCGAACTCTTCAGTTCTACAATTCTGTGATTCCGTGGTTCGAGTGTTGGACTCAGACCTGTGAGAACATGGTTTAAATCCCAACTTGGCCAGTCAACGCCTCTCAGCCCAGCCCACCACACAAGCAGTGCTTCCCCCCCCCCTAAAAAATGTTTGGGGGTATTCACATTTTGACTCAAGAAAAGCAACATTTTATAGTTCAAATCAAGGGGAAATAAATGCAGTAAATAGACGAAAGTACAACAACAACAACAACAACAACAACAACAACAACAACAACAACAACAATTTATTATTTATACCCCGCCCATCTGGCTGAGTTTCCCCAGCCACTCTGGGCAGCTTCCAACAGAATATTAAAATGCAATAATCTAGATCACAAAAGGAGGGCAATGACAAAATGTTTCTGTGTCAGAGCAACTTACAAGGATTCACAAAATGTTTAGGGGTATGCGTACCCCTGCAACGCCTCAGGAAAAAAGCACTGCTCACAAGGTGGCTGTGGAGAGTAGATGCATGAGGGAAAGAGCCATGTAGACCACCTTGAGCTCCTTGTAGAAAAAGGTGGGATATAAATAAATAGTTTAACTATCTGCTGTGTGTGAAGATGGTCCTTTGTCTGTCTTCTAGCTTCCACCATTCAGTTTCATTGAATGACCCCTGGTTCTAGTATTATAGGAGATAAATTTCTCTGGGTCCAACTTTCTCCACACCCTTCCTGGTTTTATATACCTCTATCATGTCCTCCCTTACTCAACTTTTTGCTCCTCTAAAAAGCCCTAAGTGTCACCACCTCTCCTCTTCATAGCTGCCAAGTCTCCCGTTTTTCGCGGGAAACCCCCGTATTTTAAACCGTTTCCCGCTGGCAGCCCGGATTGGAAAAAATCCCGTAAATCCCCCGGATTTCCTACCTGCCAGGGAGGGAGGCTCCATTTTGGGTCCTGGCGCCGCCCGATTTCCGGTGCCCATACATGGGTAGCAGGGCACCGGAAGTCGCTTCTACGCATGTCCGGACATGCATAGAAGCGACTTCCGGTGCCGTGCTGCTGCTGATCCCACGTTTTTCAGTGGGAGACTTGGCAGCTATTCTCCTCTTATCAGAATTGTTCCACCCTGTATTGTTCTTGCTTTGGAAGGAAAAAGCTATGTGGTAGGGAAGCAGAGCTGAGTTCCATCAGTATGTCTTCTAAATATTTTTTTATTGGATTTTAATTATTCTGAGCACTGTAGGTTTGTTTGTTTTTTGCAAGTCCCCCCCCCTAAACAGATAGATAAATTACCTTCAGCTGTTTGAAGATGTATCACTGCAGAGACGTGACAAAATGAAATGTGCTAAATAATATGTTAAAAGCGCCAAGTTGTTATGCTGGTGAGGTAATCCCTCATTAACAGCTTTGTAATATTAATAATGATGGCACAAGAGGAGAATTTATAAAAAAGCAGCTTACCTTTTTTCAGAACAGCCCGGCGTATCCCGGGAAGCACAGCCTGCTGAGTTTGACTTTGGTAGAAGAAAAATATATCTGAACCATTGTATGAAAAGGGAGCTATAAAGCGAGCCTATAATTAGTGTGTAATAGAGATAAACCGGCAGGAAGTATGTAAGAAAAATGTGTGGTTTATAGAAATTAATTCTGAAAGTGTTGACAACTTTGTTAGAGAGTAGAAGGTGAAAGTAGCATGGAAGAGAAATATTTTGTGTGTATTTCTCTGTTTGCAAAATTGGTCATGCAAGAAGAAATGGAAATGAAACCCACTCAGGGTTGCATCCAGTGCTCAGAGTAGACTCACTGAAATTAATAGGCTTGACTAAGTCAAGTCCACTGATTTCAATAGATCTGCTGTGAGCATGATTTAGAGCATCTCCAGACTGGAATAGGGGATCTTTGGGCCTCCAGATGTTGAACTGCCATTCCCATCAGCCTTGACTACTGGCCATACTGCATGTAGATGGTGTATGTAGTTCAGCAACATTTGGAGGGTCAAAGGTTCTCCTCCCCTGCATTAATGTAAGGAAAAACACATAAATGATCACAGAACCCACTGCCACCACACACACACTGACACACACACACACTGACACACACACACGCACACGCACATACTCATAATAGCAATATTTAGGCTAGAAGAACCAGAAACTGTCTCCAGGATTAGTAATACTCAAAGCCAGGGGTGCCAACTTAAATAAAATACTGGGGGGACGGGACAGGTAACCCCCCTCCCCGCATAAGCGATCACAAGACTCACGGTGCACACACACCATTTGAATGGCAATCCCCATCAATTTTGGGGAGGCAGCCCCTCAAACATTTTATTGGGGGACCAAAGGGATCTCAACCCCTAGGAGTTAATGGATGTGACTAACAATATACAGTTATTGAGCTGAATAATTTCTATGGGTCTACTTGATTAGGATACATCCTTTCACTTTTACTGTATCAGAAATGGATTACAGCCTAACATACGTTGCCTATCATTTATTTATTTTTAAAGTTTACTACTCTTGCTCAGATTGATTTGTTTTATAACTTCCTAGCTTCACCCAAAGAAGCCACGTAACTTTCTCAAAGATTATACATCTCATAGTTTAATATTATTCCAGTTGAGGTATTTTTCTTCTTTTCCAATCCTTAAAAAGAACAAACAGTCTGTATTATATATTTAAAAGAGGTTTTCTTTCTTTACTACTTGGTCCCCTATCTTTTAAACATTAATATTTGATGGGGTTAAGGGAAAACCATATTGCAAAATATCATTGATATTTATATAAAAAAATCTCTTGGCACTAGAACACATCCACTAAACTGCAGGCTAGGTTGGTGCTGAAATTGGTGTGTTTGCCTAATTTTGACTCTCTGTGAAATATATTTTCATTGTGGTGAAATGATGATTCCATGTTGGATTTCTGAGCAGTGGGAGTGGATTCTCAAGGTTGGTTTCTAATGAAAAATTGCAAAGTGGGACGCTTCTATCCAAGGCAGATGGAATGACCAGGTAGAAAACATCTTGCACAAGGACAACCATTGTCATTTTATTTAATCCTGGGATGTAATTCTACAGTCCTTGCATTTTGAATTCACTCTCAAGTATACATCTATTGAAATCCTGCCCACATATTGGCAGGCGACAATATATTCTTTTCTGTTTCATTCTGTAGTTCTGTTTAGATGAAGTGTTTGGCCATCCCTTCCAAAAGTAAAGAAAAATGGACTAAAAATCCTATACGGTACATGCCAGTAAACCATTATTTGTACCTGCGTTTCACAGATAATTTTCTCAGCTCTAATTGATGCATCTTATACTACAAGATACATGTTAATGTGCTGAGACAGCTTTTGCAAAAGAATATGGGGGATCTGCCTTATACAAAATCATACCATTTGTCCATCTAACATAGAATTGTAGAGTTGGAAGGGACCCCGAGGGCCATCTAGTCCAACCCCCTGCAAGGCAGGAATATGTCCTATATGGGGATCAAACCTGCAACCTTGGCATTATCAGCACCATGCTCCGTGGCTGTGAAGGGTCAGCAGCAGGGGTATTTCACCTGCTAGAAGTAGCCAACACAATGTCCGAAATATGTTGCTGGAATAGTTCTGAAATAACAAGCTGCTTCTTAGCATTTGCTTCATCGGAATTCTTTGCTGAATTTCCCGACTATGCCACAATCTACTGGCGTTTGGTTGGCTGGGGCGAAAAAGAGGGCTGTGTTCCTGCCCCGCCCCCAGCAAGTGGAGAGCTGCTCTTGCTAAAGCAAAGCCCTTTCCACTTCAGTTTTTGGAGGGGGAAAGTGCTGGTTATGGTCTGTAAAATACAATAATTTTTTTGCTTCTAGGGGGGGGGCAGCTGCCCCCTCCTGCCCCCCCTGTCTACACCCATGACCTGGGCAGTTACCTTTCCACCAGGGATGACATTGATGCCAAAATTCAGCATCGCCTGAGCTCTGTGAGTGCAGCTTTCTCCCGAATGAAGTGCAGAGGACTGGGACATTTGTAGGAAAACCAAAATGCTTGTTTACAAAGCTATTGTACTACCAACCTTACTGTATGCTTGTAAAACATGGACCACTTATAAATGATGTTTCCTACTCCTTGAACGATTTCATCAAGGGTGTCTCTGAAATTTTTTACATATCTCTTGGGAAGACAGTTGAACTAATGCTAGTGTACTGGAAGAAGCAAAGATCACCCGTGTTGAAGCAATGATTCTTCAACATTAACTTCGTTGGACTGGTCATGTTGTTCAGGTTCCTGATTATCATCTTTCAGAGTAGCTACTCTATTCTGAACTTAAAAATGGAAAGTATAAAGCTGGTGGTCAACAAAAGAGGTTTAAAGACTCTCTCAAGACAAATCTGAAAAAAAAAGTAGTATAAACACCAACAATTGGGAAACCCTGGCCTGCAAACGCTCAGAAGTTTATTTTATTTTGTTTTCATCCTTTATATTTTAACTTTTATCTTCTTCCTTTACCTTTCCTTTTTCTTTCTTTGTAAAGTATGTGTATGTAGTTTGTACCATTTGTAATATGGTGTATTGTTGTGTAAGTTCGTGTTGTATAATAATAATAATAATAATAATAATAATAATAATAATAATAATAATAATAATTTGTTATTTATACCCCGCCCATCTGGCCGGATTTCCCCAGCCACTCTGGGCGGCTTCCAACAGAAACATTAAAATACACTAATTTCTTAAACATTAAAAGCCTCCCTAAACAGGGCTGCCTTCAGATGTCTTCTACAAATCTGGTAGCTGTTTTCCTTTTTGACATCTGATGGGAGGGCGTTCCACAGGGCAGGCGCCACCACCGAGAAGGCCCTCTGCCTGGTTCCCTGCAACTTGGCTTCTCGCAATGAGGGAACCGCCAGAAGGCCCTTGGAGCTGGACCTCAGTGTCCGGGCAGAATGATGGGGGTGGAGACGCTCCCTCAGGTATACAGGACCAAGGCCGTTTAGGGCTTTAAAGGTCAGCACCAACACTTTGAACTGTGCTCAGAAACATACTGGAAGCCAATGTAGATCTTTCAAGACCGGTGTTATGTGGTCTCGGCGGCCGCTCCCAGTCACCAGTCTAGCTGCCGCATTCTGGATTAGTTGTAGTTTCCGGGTCACCTTCAAAGGAAGCCCCACGTAGAGCACATTGCAGTAGTCCAAGCGGGAGATAACCAGAGCATGCACCACTCTGGCGAGACAATCCGCAGGCAGGTAGGGTCTCAGCCTGCGTACCAGGTAGAGGTGATAGACAGCTGCCCTGGACACAGAATTGACCTGTGCCTCCATGGACAGCTGTGAGTCCAGAATGACTCCCAAGCTGTGCACCTGGTCCTTCAGGGGCACAGTTACCCCATTCAGGACCAGGGAGTCCTCCACACCTGCCCGCCTCCTGTCCCCCACAAACAGTACTTCTGTCTTGTCAGGATTCAACCTCGATCTGTTAGCCGCCATCCATCCTCCAACCGCCTCCAGGCACTCACACAAGACCTTCACTGCCTTCACTGGTTCTGATTTGAAAGAGAGGTAGAGCTGGGTATCGTCCGCATACTGATGAACACCCAGCCCAAACCCCCTGATGAGCTCTCCCAGCGGCTGCATGTAGATGTTAAATAATGTATGTTAAATAAATATTATTTTAAAAAAAATAGCAGAAGGCACTTTTGGCGAACCCTCACCATGATCAACTCCCGCCCGGAAACCTATGTCCCCACTGTGGAAGGGCGTGTGGATCTACAATTGGCCTCCACAGTCACCTATGGAGACACTGTTAAGATCGTGTTCATGGAAGACACATCCCTAGTATCTATCTTATTTTATTATTTATTATATTTCTATACTGATACTGCCCTTCATCCAAGGATCACAGGGTGGTTTACATTATAAAAACACAATACATCTCTATACAGGATACCTCTATCAAGAACAACACCCCCATCAGCAAGATCACAACATATAATGTGCAAGCTTTCAAGTTTTATAAGACTAACCCCCAGCTCATCCTTCCACACATTTGGCTGGAATGCATCCTAGCTTCCCCAAAGTGGTGGATTCAATGCTAATGCAGCCTTTTAAAAAAATAGATTTTCTGTAAAGCTTTTGTGGCAAAGAAGATAAATACACAGGGTAATAAGTGGTGTAATGATCTTAGGCTCTTCAGCTTCATCCTATGCAGCATCTCAGAAGGCTAATGTAATTTTAGAGGAAAGAATACTAAGATGTATCATTTATCTTTCTCACCCATTCCTCAGCTATCACCTGCAATGTAGGACATTAACATTTGAATGGAAACTTTTGTCAATCATGAAGCGAGATGAAGCGTGATCCGTTTTCAAACAGTGGAAGTGAAAGGAAGGAAACACAAGTATCCTAGTTCACAATTACATTATAGGTTTTCATACATATTGAAATAGGCATAGACGGCACACTGAAAACTGGATTTATTACAGCTTCTTCCCAAATATTGATTTTCTGTGTGTGCATTACCTGGGAGGAAGATTTGCATTGTGGTGGGGTTTTGTTGTTGTTGTTGTTTTGCTATTCCTTTGTGAAGAACTTTGAGTGAAACAACAGGATGTATATGAAAGTAGTGCTATATTATAAATAATACCCGGGTTCAATAATAGGTGCAGTGAGGTCTTCTTCTTTCTCTACCTCTTTATCTCATAGGGTTGTATCAAATCCTGCAGAAGCAAGACTGCTAATGTGGTTCCCTTCCTGTCCTCCTTTGCTTGTCCCTGTGCTAGTTTAAGTTTGTTGGTTCGATTTTCTAGGAGGGTGGCTTCCCATACATTTTGGTACCAGTGGTCTATGTTCACTCCTGATAGGTTCTTTGCCTGTCTAGTTATGGTATTTCTAGCTGCTGGTGCAACTCTTAATTTCCTTTAAGATCTAACACTGTGGGTGTAATTCCCCTTAGGTGCCCTGCCCACAGAAGCCCTGCTCGGGGCATTATTAATATCACCATATTAAATTCCAGTAAGTTGCGTTCAGAGTAGACACATTGGACTCAACGAACCCAAGTTAGTCAATGGGTCTACTCTGTGTAGGGCTAGCATTGAATATTATCCACAGCACCTGTAAACTACCCTGAAATCAACTGATATAGGGACATGTATCTCTCTCTCTCTCTCTCTCTCTCTCTCTCTCTCTCTCTCTCTCTCTCTCTCTCTCTCTCTCTCTCTCTCACACACACACACACACACACACACAGAATCCACACAAAGCCTGACCAGTTTCTATTGAAAAACATTTTTAAAATATGCTGAAAATATCTGCTAACAGTATTGTGTACATTAAAATATTTCTTCTGTATCCATCGATTCTCATTATCAATGTAAGTACCAATTTTCAGATAGCTGGCTTGGGAATGCAACTTATTCTTCTCTACAGTAACAGCCTTTGAAATTGCACCCCTCACATCCTACGTGTTACTGTTTCTTCCAAGGAGACAAAAATGCACTTAATTCTCAGTGTTTTGAAAACTCACACCTTAAAGTGTCAACAGCCTGATGTATCTTTTAGCGAAGCGAGAAGCTTCTAATAATATAGTGTTTATCTAGTAGGCTGTTCCTCAGCAGCTCTAATCAATACTGGTGTTCTCATTATTTTACCTCTTATCGTGGTGCTGGAAAATTAATGTGAAGTAATCATGGAATTGCTCTGAATTCATTGAAATGGATTATACCAGTTTGGATGTATGGTTCCTTATACACAGACAGCCAATTAAAGGTTTTGCTCAGAATGCCTCCCCTTCAACCTCCAGCAACTCCTGTAAGATGCTTGTCAACGTAGACAACACCTGAGTTGATGGGCCAAAGCTGATGGACCAAAGGCAACTTCCTATGTCCTTATGCAGACCATTCTGAGATAATTTTATTCCGGGGTGAGGATTATGCTGCTGGGGATCGAATTGACTATATAATTAGAGATGGGCAGCCTAAAGCCTTTGGCTTGCATCTGGCTGTCTTGCCAAATGCAAGGTGGTACTTTGAAAATGAGATTCAGAGGCAATACAAACACAAGTGTGTGAGAAGATTAAAGATTTTATTCTAAACAGCAAGCATTATGTACATTACCAAGCAAGCACTTTGATCTGCCACTTGGAAGCCCTCAAGAAGTGGCAATGTGACTCCCCAGGTAGCGTCAGGTTGCATGGCACCATGGCCGTCAGTTTGTGCACAAGCTTCTCAGAACTTGGCCCAAAAACATCTGATTTATAGATAGTTAACCTGCTAGCCTGTGTGACTTGCCTGATTGGCTATGTGCTACTTGCTACATGCAGATTATTCATTAGCCACCTCTCCCAATGCCTCACTTTCTTCAAACAATGCATCGAAACAAGGTACCCAGCAATATCACTTCCTTCCCTTTCAACAGATTATGGCATTAAAGGCCATCAAAGAGTTTAGAGAGGGGGAAGCAAACAGGAGCAGGAATGATAACCATGTTAGACACTTATCTCCTCGAAATACAATTATCTTCTGGATAGATTGCCCATACAATGGCCCTCGGCTTCCAGTCTTGTTTCTAATTTCAGGCAAGTGGTGGGAGCCCAGAAGGGAGAGAGGGAGGTTGAGGAGAGGAATTGGGTGTCATAGATAAAATGAATGCAGTAATGGAAGGAGAAGAGGTGAAATCTCCTGCAAGTGGTCAGTTCACATCTCTGGCAAGAGCAAATTGTCCTTTCGTCAAGGGCAGGGAGGAAGCGGGAGGTGAGATGGGGAAAGAAGCAGGTGTTGGATGAGAGAAGGGGTGGCAAAAAAAAAGGAAGAGGCATCCCAGCCACTTTTAGATCCAGCCCCACCCACCATTGTCTTCAGCCCACCCACTATTGGCATGTGGCTCTGGACAGATCCCCCAACTCTTATATATGTAGGGAAGTGGTGCAATTCAAGGGATTTCCCTTTTGTTGTAGGAAATGTTGAATCTGCTTCTGGCATGGTCACTTCCCATGCAAGCAGAGAGTGTGCCCCAGATTCATGGGCAATGCCACAGCGAGTTCTAGGACACAGACTTTGAATACTGTTCTGCTTCTGCCTCACTTGCAACTAGGGCAGAAAACTAAAACTAAAACACCCTTGACATGCTCCTAATGCTACCTCTATTTTTCAGGGGGGGGGGAGTTACCTGAGCTAGCTGACCATGTAAAAATCAGAATGTGTAGCAGCGTGCTTCTGCAAGTTATGAATATGGTCTCCTAAAAATCTCTCATTCCTTTTCCTTTAACCATGTCCTTCTCAATGCACTGAACCGTTGAATGGCATTTTGGACATTTTTCTTTAACAATGCCTATACCCAAAGAGAAATCCTTTTGTTTTGTTTTTTATTATCATTAAGGGTTTTCTTGGTTTACAAAGATATGTGCAATGTCTCTCTTAGCATTTTTACAAATCAGTTTCATTTGCCGAGACATTGGTGAGGAGAGGGGAAGGAAAGTAGATGGGGGGAGGGGGTGGGGGTGGTGGGGTCGGGTGACAATGTTTCTATTTTGCTTAATATGTGTGGGGTTTTTTGTCAGCATCGCTTGTGTAGGTTCTCTGCTGTTCACTTGTGTTCCTTTGATGGTGAGAGATGTTGGGGTTGGCCTAGGATATGGTTGTTCCTTTGTGGTTGGCTGTGGTGGTCTTTGTTTTGTGTGTGAGTGGGGTGGGTGAGTGTTTGGGTCAGGTTAACCATATTGATTTGTATGCTGTTGGTGGATTTTGGTCATTGTCTTGTTGGGCTGTGTATGTGATAAAGGGGAACCATAAGGGGTGAAGCCGTCTTCTTCTATTTGTCCCCGTGTCAGTTTCAACTTATTGGTTAATTTTTCTAGTAGGGCTGTTTCCCATACTATTTGGTACCATTGATCCATGCTTACTCCTGACAGGTCTTTCCAGTGTCTGGTTATGGTGCTTCTGGTTGCTGAGAGTAAGTGGGTTATGAGTTCTTTGTGGTGCAGGTGGGCATTATTGTCCTGGAAGATGTTTAGCAAGGCCAATTCTGGGGTAAATTCTAATGTTTGTTGGGTTATTTTACCTATTTCTCTTATGGTTGTTGTCCAGAATAGTTGGATTTTGGGGCACTCCCACCACATGTGAAATATGGGAAATCCTACTTATAATTATTTTTTTCCTGTTACAATGTAGATAGAGGTGACTTCTTGTAGCCACTGTGCTCCTTAAAAAAAACCCCTCAAACTCCTCAGTTGACTCCTGATAGACATTATCTGTCTTTTTAAAAAAGTTCTTTCAACTTGTGAGTTATTTGCTGAGTTTGGAGGTAAGAGTTTCCCCCTATTTCCCCCTTAAGAGATCCAAACCCCAAGGTGTTGCTGGCAGACACTGAAAAAACATATGGCAGGGTCAGCAAGGATAAATTGAGAGATACAGAGACACGGAGAGGGAGGAAGTCTCTTATTGTACCTGGGTAAAAGGTAAAGGGACCCCTGACCATTAGGTCCAGTCGCGGACGACTCTGGGGTTGCAGCATTCATCTCACTTTACTGGTCGAGGGAGCCGATGTACAGCTTCCAGGTCATGTGGCCAGCATGACAAAGCTGCTTCTGGCGAACCAGAGCAGCACATGGAAACACCATTTACCTTCCCACCGGCGCGCTACCTATGTATCTACTTGCGCTTTGACGTGCTTTCGAACTGCTAGGTTGGCAGGAGCTGGGACTGAGCAACGGGAGCTCACCCTGTCACAGGGATTCGAACCGCCGACCTTCTGATCAGCAAGCCCTAGGCTCTGTGGTTTAACCCACAGCGCCACCTGCGTCCCTATTGTACCTGGGTATGAACTACCTAATCAAAAGAATACTGTCTCTGGTTCACACATTGGATGAGGTGGCAACCTTGTATGTTTATTGCCATCTCCTTATTGTCATAGTGTCATAGGTCTGGTTGCCAAAGTTTGGAACCAAGAAGCTCAACAGTTGCATAAATATTTGACCACATAGTTCAGGCCTGGGTCACATGAAGAGAGCTATGAGTGTTTTTGTTTTAGTACCGCTTGCTAAATGAAGACAAACTCTTGTCTCTAAGCACCTACTGTACTGTTCTACAAAGTTCTACGTGAATATGGAATAGGAGCTAGGAGAGAAAAGATGCATAAATAAGCCTAAGTGACATGTCCCCACTAACTTTCCGCTGGGGCAGTGTTCTCCAGCCGTGTTTTATGTGTATTTCTCAAGCAAACAAGTTTGATAACAAAATCAGAATTGCTGTTGGATTTCCTTTGGAGCTCAGGGATGTAAATCATGGAACCTGCTTTAAAAGCCCATGAAAAATGGATAGTTCTTCTTGCTTTCCTCATCCATTGGAACAGAATGTAGCAGAAAAAGTTCTGCTTTCTTGTAGATTTTTATTTGCAGTAGGATTTTATTTGCCTGGGAACAGTAATGACTCTTGAGTGCTGACATTCCAGTGTACTAAAAGCAAAGGCACATGAATCCATTTTTTTTTTCTAAATTGAACCCAGCACACACAGAGATTTCATTAGTTCTAATTATAGTAAGTTTATTTAGATTCCCATGAAAATAGCTTAATAGGTTAGAAACTATTGTGCATAGTTGATTACTTTTTTCCTTTCCTTTCCTTAGTCAAAATGAGCAACTTGAGAGCTGCACAATGGCACATCAACAAAATACATTTGTCATTTCGACATGCTGCTGCTTAAATGTAGATAGCTGTGGACTCTGAACTCCTGGTCTAGCTGCTAATTAGTTCTTAGCACTTGTAAAGTCAGAGCACATCCTACAATCTCAGAAGTGGCGTTTTTTTTCCCCAGGAAGAGAATTGCACCACTCCTCGTTCAAGGCAAGCTAAATGTAATGAAGCAAAGCTGAAGGAGATGTTCGCTGCTGACAATTACCCAGCTTGGGTTGTTACTGAAATCAGTTTTACGTTCAAGGGACATAAGTGTAGGTTCAAAAAATTATGGTGGGCTTAATCTATTTTTGCAAGTTTCAGCAGCAGGAAAACATATAGGTGAGTGCACTTCGTTCAACTAGTGATGATTTAGAACAGCACTTGGTTTTCCCATGCATTCCAATGGAAAAGAGCAGTTGTATTGATTTGTCACATCTGCCCCAAGTAAATTTCTGGAGGAGCAGGAAACAAAACAAAAAGTACACTTCTCTGATATTGGTATAAATAAGCAAAGTAGTTTTTCCCCACAGCATATTATTTCTTAAAATTTAAATATTTTATATTTTGCTTTATTAAATAAATGTTTTTATTTCATTTTTTCTAATATAACAACACAAAAAATTAAACATAACCCCCTTCCCATCATGAGAACAAGGTACAGATATCCGCCAAATACATCCCACCTGACGCACATGTCAGATATATGTCATAGAGGCATGCTCTATTTCCACAAAATTGTTTTGTTTGTTGTCGGTTCAGTACTTTTAATGGTCAGCTCTTCCATGATAGCCAGAGTACAAACCTTTTGTCCCAAGCAGACAACTGCAAATTATCCAAATCCTTCCAGTTTGGAGCAATCAAAAGAATTGTGATCAATTCTTTGTGGAGAACATCCTTTTGTTCATTTTTTTCAATGGTTAATAAAGCCACTTCCTAACCAATGAACTGACTGTTTTTTGAGCAAACTTATTTCCTGAAGGATTGCAGTTCAAAATGTATTAACCAAAGTACACGTCCACCACATATGGTACAGTACATCATCCCCAAACATCCACAGTCCCTCCATCACAGTGGTGATCCTTGAGCATTGACCCAATTACATTTTTGTGAATTCAAATGCCACCTATGTACTATTTAAAATGTGTTTTCCCCAAGTTGGGCAGATACATAGTGAAGTGGCTTTTGTATTGCACCAATCTGCTTGACCAATCTCCATTAAAAAAGAAAAAGAAAATTCCCAAAGTGGTTTGCAATTTTGCTTAATTGAATGGTTCCATTTCTGTATAAGACCAGTGAATCCAATGTAATTAGAACAGTTGATTTAGTAGTATTTACATTTTTGCAAGTCAACTTCAAATTGGAGAATTTTATTAATGATTATCTGAAAAAATTAATCCAGCTCTTGCCTTTCTCACTGGAAAGATCATGAAGACACTAACTGATTTAAGTTTCTTTGAAGCCCCCCAAGCCAGTGGTCTAAGCAGCATATGGTTGGACACAGCTGGATGGCGACTGACATAGTTTCTAAATGAGAGGAAGGACCAAGGACAAGGGAAATTGACTGGTGAACAGATGCTATCGCTGCTGTTCACACTGACCAACAGAATTGAGTTCCTGCCTAGACTGACCCTAAATCATCTAATGAATGGAGTCAAAGAAAGGTCAGGACACACTATTCCAATTACTTCCCCCACTCTCTGTGGTGATTTCTGTAAGCGAGGTAGTAAACATTTGAACAGAATCACCAGAGTTGTAGTTTATAATTCTTCTATGCGACGATGAGTCTTCATCTTCAGTAAAGCTTCCTCTTGTCTTGCTCTGTGCCTATTTATACCTGCCTTTAAATATTCTTTAACATGGTCTCGTTCAGGTGGAACCTTCAAAGATTGATCAAAAATTTTCCCCCTACTTTCATGGGCTCATTTAAGCCTGCAGGAGAGGGGTTCAGTTTTTTGCTATTATTTTTTTTTTTTAATGGAGAAATCATTTTCCATGAATTTTTCAAGGTGGAAGGAAGTTTGCATGTGGTTATGTTGATGAACTATATAGGGTGACCAAGCATTCCTTCCCCACAATACTTCTTTCTTTCTTTCCTTATTTCTTTCTTTCTTTCTTTCTTTCTTTCTTTCTTTCTTTCTTTCTTTCTTTCTTTCTTTCTTTCTTTCTTTCTTAAAAAGCCTTGCAGCTACTCATAGCACCATAACCTGAGGCTGTGTCTAAGGGAATAATAAAATGTCAAAACATCACATGGCTCTCAGAGGCATTCTTTGGTAGAAGGACTGTGGGTCAGGGTGGCAACACCTCCCTTACATGAAAAAATGTCCTGGGATACATTCCTGGTTTCTCTCAGGTAGGAAATGAACAAAACAAAACGAAACGAAACCATGCCTAAAACCCTTGAGAGCCTCTGCCAGTCATTGTAGGCAATACTCCAGTTGGAGTGCTCCAACTCTAAAAAAAATTATTAAGATTTTATTGGGTTACAGAAGTACAACATCTCTGCTTTCAGTTCACAGAGTCCTTTCTACAGATCAGTTATATACAATGTGAGACACTGATGTTATAGACAGTATAAGGTTGGGGGAAAAGACCGAGGGAGAGAGAAGGGGTGTGGCAAACTTTCGCTCTTTTACATAGTGTATGTGCAAGGTTTTTCCATCAGTGCCACATGGGTAGGTTCTCTTTCTATTCATTTGTTAGTTTTCTTTGGTGTTGAGAGAGATTGGGGGGCCCAGGGCATGGTTGGTTGCCTTCAGCTGACTGGAGTGAGTTTTGTTTGTGTGTGTGAGGGAGAGGGGCTGTCCGGTGAAATTGGCCATATCAATTCATATGCTGTCAGTGGGTTCTTGTCATTGTCTTGTTGTGCTGTGTATGTAATGAAGAGGAGCCATACAGGAGTGAAGATGCCCTCTTTTGTTTGTCCCCATGCTATTTTCAATTTGTTACAGGTAGGTACCGTAGCTGTGTTGGTCCACCGTAGACGAAAAATTCCTTCCAGTAGCACCTTAGAGACTGCAAGTAGACAAATAGGTACCGCTCCGGCGGGAAGGTAAACAGTGTTTCCGTGCGCTGCTCTGGTTTGCTAGAAGTGGCTTAGTCATGCTGGCCACATGACCTGGAAGCTGTACGCCGGCTCCCTCGGTCAGTAAAGTGAGATGAGCACCGCAACCCCAGAGTCGTCCGCGACTGGAACTAATGGTCAGGGGTCCCTTTACCTTTTTAAGGTGCTACAGGAAGGGATTTTTGTTTCAATTTGTTAGTTAGCTTCTCCAGTAGGGCTGTTTCCCATATGCTTTGGTACTAGTGGTCCATGTTCACTCCTGACAGGTCCCTCCGGTGTCTAGTTATGATGTTTCTGGCTGCTGAGAGCAGATAGTTTATGAGTTATTTGTTGTGTGAATGTGCGGCAGCTTCCTATGTTAAGCAACTAACAGGACACTGTTTCAGCAAAGAAGATGCAGCTCCCTCCCCAACCCAGCTGGGAAAGCAGAGGAACTTTGAAAGTCAGCTAACTCTGCAAAGATGCTGCAAGGAATTTTCTGGCACAATAAGCTCTTTTCACTTAAAAATTAACAACAACAACAACAATTTATTTATTATTTATACCCTGCCCATCTGGCTGGGATTCCCCAGACACTTTGGGCAGCTCCCAACAGAATATTAAAAACACAATAAAACATCAAACTTTAAAAACTGGGGTGCCTTCGGGTTTGCCGTCCAGGGCAGCCAGGCAGCTAGCTACGCCACTGGCGCTCCTGAGCTTATCCTGTGCGTTCTTGGAAACCGGGAGGGGGGGAGCTTGTTGCAGCCTGAGAGGGAGACTCCCGGGATGCTTCAGCAATATCTTGACCCCTAACCCTCCTCTGTTTCAGCCTTGGCATATGAACTGCTCTCTGTCACAGGTTCCTCTTGTTCACTAAACCCTCTTGTCCCATCAGTATCCAGCCCCTCCTCCCAATCTTCTCTCTCTGTCCTCTCCTCAATTTCCCACCACCAATCCCCAGGCTCTGAGCCTTCCTTCTCTGAGATCTCCCACCACTCCTTGTCATCCAACCAGGCCCTGACACACAGCCACTGCCCCATACATTGCAATTACAAAATACAATACAATATACTTTATCTGACCGATAGTCAGAAAGACAATTACAAAATATACAGTGGTGCCTCGGGTTGCAGATGCTTCAGGTTACAGATGCTTCAGGTTACAGACTCCGCAAACCCAGAAATAGTACCTCGGGTTAAGAACTTTACCTCAGGATGAGAACAGAAATTGAACGGCGGCAGCATGGCAGCAGCAGGAGGCCCCATTACCTAAAGTGGTACCTCGGGTTAAGAACGGACCTCCAGAACGAATTAAGTTCTTAACCCGAGGTACCACTGTAATTTCATTGCCACTATAACGGTGATGACTATAAATACATTGAGTGTAATACAGTAATTACAGCAGTCAGCCTTCTTTTTTAGATCTAAGAACTTTTCTACTGTCTCTAGTCCCCTTCAGCCAGTCAAGATTATCTTTCTTTAAATACGAACACCTCTTCTGCTGCCTTAATAATATGCAATTCCCTGATGTGTTCCATCATTGAGCACTTAATTATCTGTTAATTAAATCACACAGTTTAGAGATTTGTTAGATTAAACAGGGATCCCAAATTTAAAAGAAGAAGATGAAAAGGTACTTGCATAACCCACAAACTGGGTCAAAGAAGATCCAATATAAAACCAATCCCAATGTGAGAATGGAAGGAGCTAGGTGTATGAAGAGACACAGTAGTATGCTGCACTAACCCTGATAACAATGAGTGACCCAATGGCACATCAAGACTGCAACAAAATAATATTTTGTGAGCATGCCTCTCCTCCTGAGAGCACTGCAAGGCTAGAAGGAACTAATTAGCAGTACCGAATCATGCAGAATTCATCTGATGGAAAGGCACCACAGGAGACAGGAGTTCCATTTTCACTGGAATTTTGATAGTAAGTACAGTTTTGTTTTTCCGCCTTTCAGTGCATCAGGGCTGAGTGTTATTAAAACTGCATTCTGGAGATCCATTATGGTTCCTCAGAAGAACCCAACTTGCCCTTAACTGCCAGCCTTATCCAACAGTCTGCAGCTATAAGAGATATATGGGGGAAGAGCTATGCATTTTGTTGACACGGAGAGGCCTAGTGGTGTGGGCTGGGTCAAGTGCCCCAGCCTGAGGTTGGTTGTCCATTGCGAGCCATGGGACATGCAGCAGTCAAGGCCAAAGAGTAAGTTGGAACTAAATAAGACATCGGGATGTAAGGGCAAAGAGCAAGTAAGAAGACAAGACTGAAGGACAAGCAGAGTGGCAGGAACACACCATAACTCAGGAAGGCCTTGTTTCTCAGTCAACTGAAACAGGAAGCCTTCTTAGATTCCATATTGTCCACTATGATCCAGTGACCATCCTCAATAGGCGGAGTCAGTCCATGGCCTGAAGATACTTTGCTGAGAAGCTTTTCAGTGACATGGGGCAGCTACTAACAAATCCCACCAGTTCTTGACAGTAGGGCTTTCAAGTCATCCCAAGAAGACTACATACCCCAATATCTTCTGGAGCACCCAGAAGTTTATCCATAGAAAGGTCGGTGCAGAAAGGGTCCTTTGATGAAAGAAAATCTGAAGACCACTGGCAAATTTCTATAAATAAATTCCATTTATTGTGAGCTTTTAAAGAAAGTAGGCTGTTCATAATTGATCTTTGTGGGCCTATAGGGTACACTTCCAGGCACTGCAATAAACTTTCCTTCTCTCTTTTTGGTAGACCCTATCTCCCAGTTAATTTAACATCCCAATTTGTTTCCACCTGGAGTCCAATATGAAGTAAAGTTAGCAGTTAATGGCACATCAGCACTCACGAAGCTGTGTCTGGGTGACTTTTGAATAACTGTAGACTGTAGAAAATAGATACTGGCTTGCGGTACAGGAATAACTATACCCACAGGCTAATGGCCAAATCTGCTTTAACAAGCAATCCAGATTGTTACAGCACAATCCTATGCATGTACAGTATACTCCGAAGCATAGGAGCCAAAGTTGAAATTTCCAAAATACTCTGGTTTCTAAAGTGCCCTTGCTTCTACCAATGGAAGTGACTTTTCAAGCTTGTGTGTTTCTAATGGATTTTTTTTCCTTTTTACTGTCCTCCTCATGAGCAATTAAAGTAATTATACCATACCTGCCTTCCTACTCATTTCATCAGCTCTCATTCTGGCATGCCTCCCAAGCCCTATCATTAAATCTTTAAAAACCTCTGCAAGGTTTTATTTCCACAAAATGTAGCTATTCTGATCTGAAGTGCATATAAGTTAGAGAACTGAAAGCTTCTAAAACTTCTGAATACATGATCAAAATGTTTAATTCAAGGCTATTCACCGACAAAATGCTAAATCACAATTATACCTTTTCATAGACCCATGACTGTTCATTATCCCATCTCCCTGCCATACCAATCATTAATAGATCAAATTTCAAGTTACCTTTAAAATGCAGGGCAAGTTGCTTATTGTGGTAACATTTATTATTGACTTGTAGTTTATTTTTTTAATTGTAGGTTTTGTCTTGCAACTTTTTGTTAACTACTCTTGTCACTGAAAACCACAATCCGTCTGATTTTAACTTGTAATTGCGGCTGTATTTAACAGAGTAGATTTGGGCAGAAAAACAGAGCAATGTATTCAACGACGTCATCCTGTTTACTCAAGGACTTGTGCAACAGAACTTTCTTCCCCTCTCCTGTGCCCATGTGTCCCCCATCCCGACCCCACCAAATTTGTTCTGGGGCAGGCATGTCAAACCTGCGGCCCTCCAGATGTTTTGGCCTCCAACTCCCATGATCCCTAGCTAGCAGGACCAGTGGTTGGGGAAGATGGGAATTGTAGTCCAAAACATCTGGAGGTCCGCAGGTTTGACATGCCTGTTCTAGGGTGTTGGGGGGAAACCAAGATCAGATTGGGGGGGGGCACAGAGAGGGAAGAGAAAAAGAGAAATTCTATTGCACTAGCAGAAATATTTTTTGGGAATTGAATGATTTTGTTGGCAACAATCTGAAATCCCCATGACACAATTGATAAACAATAGTTTGTTTTGATTGAGTGCATGCAATTTCCCTTTTTGGGAAATTTGCTACTCTTATTATTTGTGAGAAATAATATGAAATATTATTTCATAATATTAATATTATATTATAATAATAATATTAATAATATGAAATAATATGAAATATTATTGACTATGCTTCATTGACTATGCAAAAGCCTTTGACTGTGTCGACCACAGCAAACTATGGCAAGTTCTTAAAGAAATGGGAGTGCCTGATCACCTCATCTGTCTCCTGAGAAATCTCTATGTGGGACAAGAAGCTACAGTTAGAACTGGATATGAAGCTACAGTTAGAACTGGATATGGAACAACTGATTGGTTCAAAATTGGGAAAGGAGTACGACAAGGTTGTATATTGTCTCCCTGCTTATTTAACTTATATGCAGAATTCATCATGCGAAAGGCTGGACTAGATGAATCCCAAGCCGGAATTAAGATTGCTGGAAGAAATATCAACAACCTCAGATATGCAGATGACACAACCTTGATGGCAGAAAGCGAGGAGGAATTAAAGAACCTTTTAATGAGGGTGAAAGAGGAGAGCGCAAAATATGGTCTGAAGCTCAACATCAAATAAACCAAGATCATGGCCACTGGTCCCATCACCTCCTGGCAAATAGAAGGGGAAGAAATGGAGGCAGTGAGAGATTTTACTTTCTTGGGCTCCTTGATCACTGCAGATGGTGACAGCAGTCACGAAATTAAAAGACGCCTGCTTCTTGGGAGAAAAGCAATGACAAACCTAGACAGCATCTTAAAAAGCAGAGACATCACCTTGCCGACAAAGGTCCGTATAGTTAAAGCTATGGTTTTCCCAGTAGCGATGTATGGAAGTGAGAGCTGGACCATAAAGAAGGCTGATCGCCGAAGAATTGATGCTTTTGAATTATGGTGCTGGAGGAGACTCTTGAGAGTCCCATGGACTGCAAGAAGATCAAACCTATCCATTCTTAAGGAAATCAGCCCTGAGTGCTCCCTGGAAGGACAGATCGTGAAGCTGAGGCTCCAATACTTTGGCCACCTCATGAGAAGAGAAGAATCCTTGGAAAAGACCCTGATGTTGGGAAAGATTGAGGGCACTAGGAGAAGGGGACGACAGAGGACAAGATGGTTGGACAGTGTTCTCGAAGCTACAAACATGAGTTTGACCAAACTGCGGGAGGCAGTGGAAGACAGGAGTGCCTGGCGTGCTATGGTCCATGGGGTCACGAAGAGTCGGACACGACTAAACGACTGAACAACAACAAAAATATGAAATATACCTGGAGGAGAAATTCAACTCAGCATGCATTTAAAGCCAAATCTACCAAGTTTTCACTATCTGAAACAATATGCGGATGAAAACACAGCTGTGCTTTGAAATTCATATTTATTTGAATTTGCAATGCAGTTCTCCAACCCAACTCTCCCGCAATGCATATTGAGGGGAAAGTATGCCTTAAACATAGGCTATCAATACAAAAATGTATTGTTTCAGATTGCTTGCAAAAATGTACACATTAGATAAACTTTCATATAAAAATTGTTTATTTGGGGGGGGGAGGGAAATCTCACTAAAATGCTGATGCGTTTTCATGAGGATTTTTTTAAAAAAATTGTAAATGGCTGCAAAATGTGGAGAGCTGAATTTAAGATTCTAATAACCAGAAACTGAGGGAACTGAAATGGACAGATCCATCGGTCCCTACCTGGAAATGGATAATGACACATTATGCATTTGTATAACTGCACAAGAATGCCCTATTAATGACACATAATATGCCATTCATCTGCAAAGTCCTAAAACAGTATAAGGAATCAGATTCCCTGATCAAACTTGAGTTTGATTTCCTATAGCTAGGATTGTTTTAACTCACACGTATGCTACACATTTGGACTATAATCCTATACATGCTTACAATGAGGTAAGTCTCACTGACATTACTAAAACTTACTTTTGAGTAGACATGCATACAATTGCACTGCATATCTGGTTGGGCAGTGATTCAGCTGTTATGACTTCTCTCAAATAATGATGAGAATTCTCTGGGTCCTCCCTTCCAGCCCTTCAGTATCTGGAGTTTCTTGGCTGAGAGCCATACCATACCACAGTCTTGAAATTGACTTATTTTAATAGTAAAGGGAATATATGGATTTGACATAGCACAAACTTCCTCCCATGATTTCTGATTGATGTTGAGTTTTTCACACTCCTCTCAAACTTCTTGGGTCATACTCCAAGCTTCAGTCTTTTCGAGTATGATTGGGAAGAAATGCTTTCAAGATCTGAGATGGTGGTGGAGGAGGAGGTTATATTAAATTTATGTACCGCCCTTCATCCAAAGATCTCAAGACTACAGAGTAGCTTACTTAATTAGTCATAATTTTAGGAACTGTAAAGACATAGTTTAAATAATATCAATGAACTGAACTGAGAGCTGGTTTATAAGTTGCAGATAAATGGACAAATACAAAGAAGAATAAACATCCATTTCTGAATTCCCCTTTTCTATCACAGTGTATGAAGTGGGATTCTGGACATGCCTATCTATGTTTGAATGTGTAAATGTGGATTGAATGCTCAATTTTTCCATCCACTTCCATCCGCTCATGAAAGCATCACGAGTGTGTACATATGCTCCATACGTGTACATATGGGGGACATGCACAGTCCAGCCATTTCTGAAGGATAATTAGTTTGGCAAGTACTGAAGCTGGACCAGTATTGCTCTCCTATTCACTATTCACTATCAATAAAAAAATAAAAAAGATTTAAAATCCATCGTTATCGTTTCAAAGTCCAGCTTTTTCAGCCTCATCAAATTAAATAACAAAATAAGCCACTCGATGTCTATTGCAGGCTGACTAGGATTAATTATATATTATGGACCAGGTTGGTGTCATTCATTTTGGGATTTCAAAAGTAGTGATGCAGTACAACTGTCTACCAGAGACATGTAGTCAATAGAAGTAAGATAGATAGTGCTCATAAAAGCCTATTGATTATGGAATACATTGTTGTTTTCACATGGGCAGTTGACTAAATTCTCTGTTTTATACCTGACACTCTTATATGTATAAGCTGTAAAACCATTCCCATTTTAAGGACAAGGGTGCTATTGTATTCTGTATAAGGGTGGGGGGAAGGCTCAGCAGTATAATGTTTTTATGATAAAAGCCACTCGATGTATCTTGCATAGACATCTATAAAGGGATTGATGGCTGGTGGAAGCATACAACAGAATTTTGACATCAGATTTTGACATCCAACAGTGATCAAGTAATCTCAGGGTGTTTTGAAATTAATTTGATATGCTTTGAAGCATACCGTATATGATAGCTATACATATTAATCTCAGTTGAGGGACGCCTGCCATTTTACTTTTGAAAAGATATCAGTGCATGGTTGAAGATTCCATCAAAATATAATGTTAAACTGTATTATACTGACTTTGACTTCTGAGGAGAAGTCTACAAAACTTGTAAAGCAAGCAAGCGAACACGGTCCACCAGGCATACATTGTGACTTCCTGTGGGCTCCATAAACCTGTAGTTTTTGCTTCCTGTAGGCTGGAGAAAATGCTTTTGGGGCAAATCTCTGAAGCATGTGAGGCTGAGGATCTCAAAGTTGTAGGAGCGGCCAATGCAATGTCCTCCAGATGTTGTTGGACTATAGCACCTATTATCCCTGTCCACTGGTCATGCTGGTCTTCAGACAACATCCATAAAGCACCACATTATCTATCCATGGAACAGTGTATGGGGACTGGACATGACACATCCTAATTAAAGTATGCAGTCCCAGAAGCTAGAGACATTTATCTAGTTACTTAATCAGAGGGTTTAAAATACAGTGAACTATAATGTTTTGTCTAGTGAACACAGAGTACTAGGAAGTATTGTCCATAGCTATAACTTTTAGAAGACATCTTAAGGCAGCCCTGTTTAGGGAAGCTTTTAACATTTGATGAATCATTGTATTTTAATATTCTGCTGGAAGCCGCCCAGAGTGGTTGGGGAAACCCAGCCAGATGGGTGGGGTATAAATAATAATAATAATAATAATAATAATAATAATAATAATAATAAAATCATCATCATTATTAAGTAATATTATTTATTATTTATTATTTATTATTATTATTATTATTATTATTATTATTATTATTATTATTATTATCATCATTAAAACAAACAAACAAACACTCTCACCTCATTAAAAAAAATCTTAGAGTAATCGTTCTTTACGTGAAAGAGCTGTGTTGGGTGAATATTGTGAGATGGCTCCAGGGTCTGTGCAGCTTTCCGCACTCCAAAAATGATATATAAATGGGTTTGCAATGCTCTTTATAGGCAGACGGAATGTCCAAGATTAGCACTGCAACTTTCAAACAATGAGCTTTCATGTATACCTTCTATTTTTCTCTTGCTTTGTCCACTTGCTTTACCTTCACAGCAGGTTTGATCTGCTATAGCTTGATTTGCATCATGCAATGCATCCCAGCAAAAGAGAATGAAAGGAGCCACCTTCCCTTTCTGAAGATCTCACACTGCCCATCAAATTTCAAGTGGGAAAACCAGTGGTGCTTTTCTACCCGCCCTTTGTAACCCTGTTCCCTATTTCCCACTGGAAACCCAGGTTAATTCTGCAGATGAGAATTCTATTTTAACTATGCTTCTGTTGTATTAAGTGGGTTGAATCTGCAAGAAACTGACAGTGATTACATAGTCTAATGTAACAAATGAGAGCAGGTGCTGTTGTAAATAGTCCCTGATTAACAATTTCATTTAAATGTTATAACAGATTTCTGTAGGGCAAATTACTCCCACTGGTAAAGAGGTGTAGCTACTTTTTTGTAATATAATTTAGAAAACCTATAATTTAATTATGCTAGCAATAACAAAGATCCTCAGTGTGCCAAAAACTTCCAAATGCATTGGCCCCCCACCATAGAAAGGAGTGTAACAAAAATGAATGATTTGTTATTCACAATGTTTCTGAAGGATCTCAAAAGGGAATAGTGCCTTTTGATGCTCTATTCTGTATATATTGAACTGCACCAGAGATGAAAGACTGAAAATGGGATAGGGACTGTAATTCACTATTTCAGTTGATACAGATGATATTTTTCTTATTCTACCGTAGTTGTAGATAATTTCTGTCAGACTATTTGGACTGCAATGTTTAGGACCGGGGTGGGGAACCTGTGATCTTCCAGATATTGCTAGACTACAAATCCCATCATCCCTCACTGCACATGCCAGCTAGGGAAAATAGGAGTTGGAGCCCAAGAACATCTCAACAGGTTTCCCACTTACCCGTTCTTGAAATTCAGAGGGGCGTTTTTTTCTAAACAAACATGTCAAGGGTCAAGCTAGAAGTGTGATTCTAAACACATAGCTACACTGACATCAATAGAACTTCCTAAATTCACTTATTTGAAAGCAGTGATGGGTGAGCTCCCCGCAGCTTGTAATTAGTTCTGGTTTCCTTTTCCTTTTTAATAATATTTTACTGGTTTACTGGAAGTAAACCAAATAAAATGAAAACATGAATCCAAAGAAGGCTAGCAAAATGCATTACATACCTTATAAATAAACTGAACCTTGTTATCAGTAAAGGTCCCTCTTCATAGCACTAAATTGCACAGAAATCACATCCTTCCCAAACCATCTGTGTTGACTTAAGAAAGGCTGTAGTGAATAATTGTTGTTTATATAAGAAAATAAGCAAAAACCATTTATCAATATTCTGTTCAGTTGTGCTTGTTCACCAGATGCATGCACTTGTTCAGTCAATTTGTCCCAAAATGCTGTTATTTTCTGAGATTTCTCAGTGAATTATTGGAAAGCCCACACCAGGGTGAGATTGCTCTCAGCTCTACGCAGTGATTCCCCACTTTCCTAAACCTCACTCTGTCAAGGGTGATGTAAGCAGGAATAGCGGTAGTTGGACTAAAGGATTTCCACTTCATTTTAGTTCCACATTCATAAATTCATTCATTCATTCTTTATCTTCCATTTCCACATTAACCTGCATTTTTTTAAAACAAATGTATTTAAATGTATTTAAAAATGCATTTTTCTATATCTACGTGTAGTGCTGGATTTACGTATAAGCTAAACAAGCTATAGTTTAGGGGGGCCCCCATATCTTCTTAATTGTATTTCACTATTAATATAATTCTTCTTAATTGTATTTCAGTTCAACAATTACTTTGATAAAATACATTTTTTGTTATGTGCAAATGGCTTTAGATACCTATTAGGTCAATAAATTACAATATAGCTTCTTCTTCTTCTCCTTCTCCTTCTTCTTCTTCTTCTTCTTCTTCTTCTTCTTCTTCTTCTTCGGCAATCACTCATAGCCGAGTAAGATGGTCTTCCATAAACACGATTTTAACAAGTGACTGTGGAGGCCAATTCTGGATCCACACATCCTTCCACAGTGGGGACATAGGTTTCCGGGCAGGAGTTGATCACAGTGTGGATTTGCCAAGCGTGCCTTCCTCTTAGCATGTTTGTCCCTTGTGTCCTGAGTTCAAGTGTCTTCAAAGCCCATGACACTTTTGGTAAAGGCTGTTCTCCAATTGGAGCGCTCACAGGCAAGTGTTTCCCAATTGTTAGTGTTTATAGTACTTTTTTGGGGGGGGTAGTCTTTAAACCTCTTTTGTTGACACCAGCATTACGCTTTCCATTTTTAAGTTCGGAATAGAGTAGTTGCTTTGGAAGACGATCATCAGGCATATTCAACACACAAAAACAGTGACAATTTGTTGTTGACAAAGGACAGCTGGACATATAAAGGGCCTCATTACCTTCAGTAGCTTACGGCCTCATCAAACCTAAATCCGGCCCTGTCTATGTATATTTTTCTCTCAATGTAAATATTTCTTTATGTATTCTTTAATTCTAAACATGCATTTAAACACACATTTAGGTTCGTTTTTTGTCCCCCCCCCAAAAAAAAGCAGCACAAATTTTGGAGAAGCATGAAATCCAAAGTATAACTGCATTCCAATCCACACACCAGCTTGGGAAGTGTGAGTGAGGTGTGTTCCTAGTAGAATTCAGAAAGAACGCATTCTTAAGCATCCCTCGGCAAAGCAAACTTTTGCTTCAGCAGATCATCCAGTCTTTTGAACATGTTCAGAAATTCAGTTGCTTCCAGGGAGCCTAGGAAAGGGATGTTCCCAGTGCCTCTCTGCTTAATGAATTGAACTGAGGAGCAGAAGGGAGAGAACATGAAAACTTCATTTTGCATGCTGGGAATATATGCAATAGACTCTTCTAAATAATAACAGAATTCTCTAAGAATTAGACTTATACAACTTCTGAAGCCTTCCACAACAAGCTTCTCTGTAGTTCGACCCTGTTTTCCTTCTAATGTTTTCCAGACTGGGAAAGTTTGTTTTGAAACCCCCTATTTCCCTAGTTCTCCAACCTCAGTTGGAGAATCCAAGATGTAACTTTGAAGTATTTTGGTTTTACTGTACCAGGCTTCAAAGCAGCCTGGATCTTCTGGGCTGTCAAAGATGGAGCAAAGGTATCTGCTTCCTTTAAGGGTCGTTGTCAAGGCATTACTGTGGTTACACAAAAGCAGGCTAAATACAGATTTAAAAAAGAAAAGCAATGGCGCACCAATGTATTGATGTTCATGATTGTTCCTAAAATGATTGAAATTTGAAGTGAATTCCAGAGGAAAATTGTTTCAGAAATAACAGCAGAGATGCTGAGGGATTTTCTTGTTTAGTAGTTAACAAAAAAATACATATGGTATATTCTCGAGGAGTGGATAATGGTCTAGAGAGCAAAGAGAAGCTGAATCTTAGTGAAGTTGTGGAGATTCTAATGCTGGGTTTTATATCAAAAGCTGGAACACAGAGGAAAGAGGCAACCATTGTAGCTGAAAGAGATCTAGCAGGGCAGCCTTTTTGTTTATAGCAGGGGAGGAATTTATTGATGGCTTCAGAGGGGGCAAAGAGTTGGAAACGAGAGGAAGACTTTGCAGATTCATCAAAGTAACACACCGGAATGGCAGGCAGCTCTGGAGTGAGCCTGCCTTTGATCTTGGGAAGACAAAAGCAGCCATCTCAGAAGTCTGCATGAAGAGGTTTTGAAGATAAGAGCCTTGTGCTGTGTATGAAGCTGGAAAGAGGACTACAAAGCCCACACAGATTTGCCTTCCTCCTTCCTATCCTGCTACAATGTGCCACATCCCCTAGGTCGCATGTGCTCTTGTAAAAGGCCACTTGCCACCAAAACCCCGGCAAGATGAGCTCATGTCCAGGTATCCTAAATCTGGACATGAGGAAATCCAGATTTATGGTAACTTAAACGGAAAGGGATGAACAGACCTAAATCCACTCCTTTCTGCCTACCAAGGTGGCATTCAGACAAACTTTATTACGTTTTCTTGATCTTTACTTGGTAATTTCTGTGTTTTATGTGATCTTTCACATGGTATGAAAACACTTCTGGAAATCTAGTGGAAGTTTAGCATTCATTTCCATGTTGAGACAAGAATTGTAGCCCAAAATATCTAGAGGTAGCATGGTTGGGGTAACCTAGCTTAGAAGCCTGACTTAGAAACTGGAACCTATCTATTTCTTTAAAAACTCAATAAAGTATTTATAATGACAGTACATCAAATATCCATCAGTAATATATCACCATAAATAATTATTCCTCACATTCAAAATGCCATCAGCATATGCAGCTTAGAGGTTTTTTAATACAGCTTGCAAAGCCTTTTTATCAGCTTGTCCAATCATTTAGGATAAGAGTCAATATTCATTTTCTGAAGGGGGAAAAAAAGCAGCAGCAAGAATTTTTATGGTACTTCTAAAGTGCTTAAAAGAGTCTTGAGCCTTTACCTTGATCTTAATTCATCTTGAATATAGCTGACTAAATAGGGTTGCCAGAGCGTACACTTCCGGGCAGTGGTTCACCTGTGGCACTCAGTTCTTTAATCTGTAAATAGTGAGAGCAGTTCCTCTAGCAACATGAACCTAGAAATATCATAAAAAAATTCCTTCAGTAGCACCTTAAAGACCAACTAAGTTTTTATTTTGGTATGAGCTTTCGTGTGCATGCACACTTCTTCAGATACAGTGAAATGGAAGTTTCCAGGCACTTATGTAGAGAAGGGGTGGGGAGGGGTGGGGATGGGGAGGGGGGATCACCCAGAAGGGTGGTGGAAATGGGTGATTGACTGACTGATAGCTGTTGATGACCGCAAACGACTGCAAATGGTTTTGCATGAAAAAGCAAGGGTTGAGATGGCTGAAGATCGCTTATCATGTATAATGAGATAAGAACCCGATATCTCTGTTCAAACCAGGTCCCTCCATGGTTTTGAGCTTGGTGATAAGTTGCAATTCAGCAACTTCTCTTTCCAGTCTATTTCTGAAATTCTTTTGTAGTAAGACAGCTACTTTGAGATCTTGTATAGAATGTCCTGGGAGATTGAAGTGTTCTCCTACTGGTTTTTCTGTCTTCTGGTTCCTGATGTCAGATTTATGTCCATTTATCCTTTGGCGTAGGGTTTGGCCTGTTTGTCCAATATAGAGAGCTGAAGGGCACTGTTGGCATTTGATGGCATACACAATGTTAGAGGATGAGCAATTAAATAGTCCTGAGATGGTATGTTGGATGTTGTTGGGGCCAGTAATGGTGTTGTCTGGGTGTATGTGGCAGCAAAGTTGGCATCTGGGTTTATTGCAGGCTCTGGTACCAGTGTCCATGTTAAGTCTGGTGGTTGTATTATTGTGGGTGAGGAGTTGTTTAAGATTGGGTGGCTGTCTGTAGGCAATGAAAGGTCTTCCTCCCAGAGCTTGAGAAAGGGAGCTGTCATTGTCCAGGAGAGGCTGTAGATCTCTGATGATGCGTTGTACTGTTTTAGCTTGGGAGCTGTATGTGATGACTAGTGGTGTTCTGTTATTTTCTTTTTTGGGTCTGTCTTGCAGCAGGTTCTCTCTAGGTATCTGTCTGGCTCTGTTGATCTGTTGTTTAACTTCATCAGGTGGATATTTTAGTTCTAAAAAGGTTTGCTGTAGATCTCTTAGGTGAGATTCTCTGTCTGTAGAGTTGGAACAGATGCGGTTGTAACGTAAGGCCTGGCTGTATACGATGGATTGTTTGGTATGTTTGGGATGGTAGCTAGAAGCATGTAGATATGTTTGTCGGTCAGTTGGTTTTCTGTATAAGGTGGTGTCTATACGTCCATCCTGTATTTTTATAGTAGTGTCCAAAAAATGTATTTCTTGCATAGATTGGTTCATTGTTAGGTTGATGGTGGGGTGAAAGTCATTGAATGTCTGGTGGAAGGTTTCCAGGGTCTGTTGTCCATGTGTCCAGATAATAAAAATATCGTCAATGTATCGCAGGTACAGGAGAGGTTTGAGTGGGTAGGAGTTAAGGAAACGTTGTTCTAAATCTGCCATGAAGATGTTGGCATACTGTGGGGCCATGCGGGTGCCCATGGCTGTGCCGCTGATCTGGAGGAACAGGTCATCACCAAATTTGAAGTGGTTGTGGGTAAGGACAAAGTTGTGGGTAAGGACATCTTCATGGCAGATTTAGAACAACGTTTCCTTAACTCCTACCCACTCAAACCTCTCCTGTACCTGCGATACATTGACGATATTTTTATTATCTGGACACATGGACAACAGACCCTGGAAACCTTCCACCAGACATTCAATGACTTTCACCCCACCATCAACCTAACAATGAACCAATCTATGCAAGAAATACATTTTTTGGACACTACTATAAAAATACAGGATGGACGTATAGACACCACCTTATACAGAAAACCAACTGACCGACAAACATATCTACATGCTTCTAGCTACCATCCCAAACATACCAAACAATCCATCGTATACAGCCAGGCCTTACGTTACAACCGCATCTGTTCCAACTCTACAGACAGAGAATCTCACCTAAGAGATCTACAGCAAACCTTTTTAGAACTAAAATATCCACCTGATGAAGTTAAACAACAGATCAACAGAGCCAGACAGATACCTAGAGAGAACCTGCTGCAAGACAGACCCAAAAAAGAAAATAACAGAACACCACTAGTCATCACATACAGCTCCCAAGCTAAAACAGTACAACGCATCATCAGAGATCTACAGCCTCTCCTGGACAATGACAGCTCCCTTTCTCAAGCTCTGGGAGGAAGACCTTTCATTGCCTACAGACAGCCACCCAATCTTAAACAACTCCTCACCCACAATAATACAACCACCAGACTTAACATGGACACTGGTACCAGAGCCTGCAATAAACCCAGATGCCAACTTTGCTGCCACATACACCCAGACAACACCATTACTGGCCCCAACAACATCCAACATACCATCTCAGGACTATTTAATTGCTCATCCTCTAACATTGTGTATGCCATCAAATGCCAACAGTGCCCTTCAGCTCTCTATATTGGACAAACAGGCCAAACCCTACGCCAAAGGATAAATGGACATAAATCTGACATCAGGAACCAGAAGACAGAAAAACCAGTAGGAGAACACTTCAATCTCCCAGGACATTCTATACAAGATCTCAAAGTAGCTGTCTTACTACAAAAGAATTTCAGAAATAGACTGGAAAGAGAAGTTGCTGAATTGCAACTTATCACCAAGCTCAAAACCATGGAGGGACCTGGTTTGAACAGAGATATCGGGTTCTTATCTCATTATACATGATAAGCGATCTTCAGCCATCTCAACCCTTGCTTTTTCATGCAAAACCATTTGCAGTCGTTTGCGGTCATCAACAGCTATCAGTCAGTCAATCACCCATTTCCACCACCCTTCTGGGTGATCCCCCCTCCCCATCCCCACCCCTCCCCACCCCTTCTCTACATAAGTGCCTGGAAACTTCCATTTCACTGTATCTGAAGAAGTGTGCATGCACACGAAAGCTCATACCAAAATAAAAACTTAGTTGGTCTTTAAGGTGCTACTGAAGGAATTTTTTTATTTTACTTCGATCCAGACCAACACGGCTACCTACCTGTAACTAGAAATATCAGCCTGTCAAGGAGACAGACACTGATTTGTTTGGATCAGACAGTGAGGACCTTTATTTATACCTCCAGCAATGCTGCTTGGTTTTGTAGCACTTGGTAGCCCTCTCCAGGCATTGTACTTCACCACAAGAATAGCATTGTGTGAGGGAAAGCAGAGATGAGCATGCAAAGCTCCTCTTTTACTGTCCCCATCATCCTCCATGAGTTGGAGAGTGAATGTCTGAAGCAAAGAGCTCTTTTGTACTTGTGGAGGCTCCCCATATAATTTGGAATCTTGATCTTGCAGGGTTCTATATTGCGCAGTGCAGGGGTAGCCAACATGGACTCCATGTTGTTGGACTACAGCTCCCATTGCCAGCAACCATTGGCCATGCTGGCTAGGGCTGATGGGAACTGAAGTCCAACAATATCTGGAGAGCACCATTTTGGTAACCTTTGGTGTAGTGTGTCTCCACAAGTACAGTCATACCTCGGTTTAAGTATGCCTTGGTTTGAGTATTTTCAGTTTAAGTACTCCGCGGACCTGTCTGGAACGGATTAATCCACTTTCCATTACTTTCAATGGGAAAGTTCGCTTCAGTTTATGAACGCTTCAGTTTATGAACAGACTTCCGGAACCAATTACACCCATGCTTCGGGTTAAGTACACTTCAGGTTGAGTACTCCGCAGACCCGTCTGGAATGGATTAATCCACTTTCCATTACTTTCAATGAAAAAGTTCGCTTCAGGTTAAGTACACTGAGGTACCACTGTAAAGAAGCCTCTCTCAGTTTCCGTTCACCCTCCATGGTGAAAATGGGGAAGGCTCATGCATGGCCCTGTTCTCTACCACAAAATGATGCTCATGTGCAGGGCTAGTGTAAAAGCTTCTAGATGGCACTGATATATGTGGGCATGATACACCACCTTATTCGAAAGCAGTCTGGTACAGAGATTTAGTACTGATGCTGGTACTTCTGTGGTACTGGCACTCCTTATGGTATTTTGAAAGTGCTTAACAGAGTCTTGAGCCTTAACCTTGATCTTAATCCTTCTTGAGTAAAGCTGACTAAATAGGGACAGATTTTTAAGCGAATACACTTTAAGGCAGTAGTTTCACCTATGGCACTCAGTTTTTACATTTTTAAATAGTGTACAGCAGTTCTTCCAGCAACACGAACCCAGAAGTATGAACCTGTCAAGGTTACAGACACTGATTTGTTTGGATCAGGCATTGAGGACCTTTAGTTATACCCCCAGCAGTGCTTCTTAGTTTTGTAGCACTTAGTAGCCTGCTTCGGGCATTGTACTTCACCACAAGAGTAGCACTGTGTGAGGGAAAGCAGGGATAAGCATGCTAAATTCCTAACGTGTTCCATTTGTGCAGTTGAAACTGAATGTAGGTCTAGGCCCAGTCTCAGGGATAATGATTAGGTTATTAACTCCTAGCTGAAAATTAAATGTCAGAAGACAGCCTTTTAAAAAGCATATATGATGGAGCATTAGCACAGTCCAGGGTCATCTAGGTATTCTACCTTGGAGGTATTCTACCTTGGAGGAACCGATTTGACTTTGTCCTTCTCTCTGACCTGTTTTAGGGATCACTATATAGAAGGTTCAGAATCTGAATTCAAGCTTAAGGTCCAATATTAAGAAAACTAGAAACGGCAGCTGAAGATTCTGCAATACCATGTTGTGCCAGACTGTAACATTTGCATGGTTGTGAATCTGATTTATCAGTATTAGACAACTTTCCTCTAAGGAGAATATTCATACTGCTGGAGCTTTACACTGCTATTTTAGAGAAAGTTCCTCAATCTTAACCTTACGTGCATTTGTGAGAGTGGGAACTTGAGTCACTATTTATTTTTCTTCTCTGTCTCAAAGGAAATTTATGCCAAACTCTTGATTCCCCATTTTTATGAAGAAACCCCAAGGATGAGCTCTTCAGAAGCTAATGTTTTAATTAAGTCCTGATCGGCGCTAAATTATTTGCTTTTGTCTATGCATTTGATGTTTGTATGGATTCCCCTTCCCTGAAGCATCATACTGCAGGTCACCAAAGTAATGGATGCCAACCAACCCAAGCCTATTCTAATGGTCAGGGATGATGTGAGTAATAATTGAACAAAACCCAGTGGGCAGCAGGTTGAGAGATGCTGGTGTAGATGAAGTGCGCTAGATAACTCTGTGGTTGTAGAAAGCTCTCTCTCTCTCTCTCTCTCTCTCTCTCTCTCTCTCTCTCTCTCTCTCTCTCTCTCTCTCTCTGTGTGTGTGTGTGTGTGTGTGTGTAAAGAGTCTGGAATAAGGTACATGGAGTCACAGTATCAACATGGTTAAAGATATGGAAAGGGAGCTTACCCTAAGTAGTGGTTGTGAAAACTTACTTTGCCTGTTATCGGACTGAGAAGGAGACAGAAAAGTGCAGGTGGCTTAGACGTGCCCTTTTTGGTTCTTGTTTGTAACTTCTGCCGCAGAATGGACATGGTTCATTTCCAACGGTACAAATTGCCTCAGTTTCACAGGCTACTTCCATGTCTTGAACTTCCATACAGCATCTTGGACATTGCAAAGAAGCACAAAAAATAGAAAACACAATGCTTGCTGTTCTCCAGCATTCAGTCATGTCCATAGCCGCTCTGTTTCCTATGGATCCAAGCCATCGTGAGGAAAACATTGCCATTGGCATTGCATAATGGTGTCATCTAATGTCTTTTCTGAATGAGAATCGCATTACATATGTATTTCCAACCTTTATACACACTGGTGAAAAATGATGCCAAATCTGGATTTTATAGCCAGGACCAATACAAGATAAGGGAAAGTGCAAGGAGAACAATGGAAGAACCTGGCATTCATGCTGTTTCCTCCCAGTGTAGACGTTAGTGGCCTCGCTGTATGGCACCCATTCCCTGGTTGGTAGTCCAAAACACAAGCTGAACAATGAGATATTCTGGCATAGAGAGACATTCTCTGAACTGCATTAAATGAGGGATTTGGAGAACATTTGGTCTGCATAAATCATAGATTCATCTGCTAGAATCCTCCTTTAATTGGGAGGATGCTTTATTTCTGTAACACATTTAGCATCACCTTGCCTCTATTTAATTACCTTGATAAAATGAGAGACTGTGCAGATTTAGACATGCTTCTTGAGAACACTCTAACACCATGTTCAATACTCTCTCTCTCTCTCTCTCTCTCTCTCTCTCTCTCTCTCTCTCTCTCTCTCTCTCTCTCTCTCTCTCTCTCTGACATACACACACCTATATACATGGTAATTTATAACAAAGAAGTATGACCCATCTGCACCCCATTGGGTTTACAAAGGGATGCGGGTGGCGCTGTGGTCTAAACCACTGAGCCTCTTGGGCTTGCTGATCAGAAGGTCGGCGGTTTGAATCCCCATGACGGGGTGAGCTCCCATTGCTCTGTCCCAGTTACTGCCAACCTAGTAGTTCAAAAGCATGCCAGTGCAAGTAGATAAATAGGTACCGCTGCGGCGGGAAGGTAAACGGCATTTCTGTGTGCTCTGGTTTCCATCACGGTGTCCTGTTGCACTAGAAGCGGTTTCGTCCTGGCCACATGACCCGGAAAGCTGTCTGTGGACAAACGCCAGCTCCCTTGGCCTGAAAGCGAGATGAGTGCCGCAACCCCACAGTCGGCTTTGACTGGACTTAACTGTCCAGGGGTCCTTTACCTTTTACAATCTAAAACAGATCCAGGGAAACAACAGAGGAAGTGGGGAAAATGGATGCATAGTTAGGCAAGGGAAGACTGTTCTATTATTTCACTTACAAATACATTAATTTACAATAAGAATTAACCAATGTGGTGTGTGATCCAAAGACTTCTTGGAAAACATGAGTTCCATACATAGTTCCATAGTATACTCATAAAACACACACACACACACACAAGTTATTTTTCTATTAGCTTTCAGGGTGTCTGAATCTTCTATTTCAGTTTCCTTACTATCGTCTTTTGCTTTCTTACTATATAATATATTTGTGTTGTTGTTGTTGTTTTAAAAAAAGTCATCATGCTGCAGTTTGTATGGCCTCCAGTAGGCAGCCACATGAACTGCAGGGGTGACAACAACAGGTAAAGTGAGTGAAGGAAGCAGGCCGGCCAGTGGTGTCCGTGAGCAGGCCAGCTCAGTGAGTGAGTACATGGGCAGGTGGGTGGCCCAGGTGGGCCTTCCCATGTCTCCCATGTCATCATCATTGCTGCTACCACCCACCTGCTGGCTTGAGTGTGTGCATGCACAACAGGGCCAGGGAAGCTCAGGGTCTGAGTGACTGAATAGGCAGCCTGGCTGAGCAAGTGAGTAAGTGAATGAATGAATGAATGGATAAATGACCCAGCACAGCAGGCAGCCAGGTGGGTGTCCCAGACAGGCATCCACATGTTCCCCTCCCATTGCCGCCGCCACTACTGACATGGAGGGGACAAGTTGCTCTCCCCTTCACCACTGTTGTCACCAGAAAGAAGCCTGCCTTTCGAAATGTGGTGGCTGCCCTTTGAGATGTGGCAGGGATTTTGAGTTCTTCTAATCCAGGCATCCCCAAACTTCGGCCCTCCAGATGTTTGGACTACAATTCCCATCTTCCCCAACCACTGGTCCTGTTAGCTAGGAATCATGGGAGTTGTAGGCCAAAACATCTGGAGGGCTGCAGTTTGGGGATGCCTGTTCTAATCCTCCTCAGCAGCCACCTTGTGACTGGCACCCATGCCACTTTCTCAAAATTACACTGGCCTAAAAGTGTGACCTATGTGCTAGTCCAAAACAGAAACTCTTAACTTCACTGGGTATGCTACCCACCATACAGTAATGAGGAGAATAAGTGGGATTTATTTTCCATGTTATGACAGAAACTAGAGAGGAGATAAATAGTTGATTATATCCTACTGGGTAAGGACAAAGCAGTGCAATGCTATTAAATATGAAAACTATCGAGAAGGTGTTGGCCACCCTTAGAAATTTTACACACACACACACACACACACACACACACACACACACACACACCACCTTCCCCGACATGTTCAAGGAGCTGAAGTTAATATAATTGGGGGCGGGGGTGAAATAAACCAAAAATACCAGAATAAGATGGTAACTGCCATAGAAACCAACTTCCTCTGGCTAGAACTGAATTGTACCTCAAGAATCAGAGGAGGAGGCGGTTGAGTTGGGTATGGTGCTGGATTATGCTGAAAGTTGATTTACAGTTAAGTTTGCTGTTGGCTGGAATTATGTGATGAAGTGCTTTGTTGCTGAATGCAAATAAGTAGTTTCAACCCTATATACTAGTCCTGTTTTTGTTTGTTTTAAAAAGCTCAAATTGCGATGGCCCATTCACAAAATTGCCAGTTGGAGGTTCTGTATTCATCGTGGTATGCTGAGATTGTGTTCTCTCCATGCAGATGTTGAATCACTGTTGTCATTATAATTTATTTTCATTTATACTGAGCCTGCTGCTATAGTAGGTGCTGTACAAAACACATAGTATTGCCAGCAGGGCTATAAAAAGAATGTGATGTATGTTCTAAGACTTATGTGCACAAATCTGCACATGCCTAAATTCACACACATATTTCCTGTCAAAAACATGCACATTCACTCACATCACATGTGCACAGATATATGATCACGTGTCTCAATTCATGTACTACATAGAGCGGGTGACCTACAATTTCAGTGTCTTCTCACAAGAACAGAATTTCCAGCAAGGGAGTGTTTGCACTACCTCAATGATGCCCTAACTCCCATGCAGAGCTTTCATGTGTTTCTGTAAACTTTAATCCATACCACTGAAGGATGTGCAGAGATGTGAGAATATGTCTTAAATTTGCATATATCAGATTAGCAATTCATGGCAAAGATTTGTAGCAACATCGTGTGTGTTATTTTAGCCTAATTAAATTGACTGGCCTATGCTGTCAAGACTGAGCCACTGACCTCCCAGAACCAGAGTTCAGAGAGGAAGAATGATCTCCTCCTCCCAGCTCTATTATTCCCAGACTTCAAATGTTGTTAGAGAGGATTACAACAGTGCATTTGTTAACTGCCCATTAAAATATAACAATTATTTTATTTGAAGGGAGAATGATAAACTTGGTAGTGATTACTTGGGGAAATAAAGCCTTCAAGGCACAAACCGCTCTCAGATATTTGTGCAGGCAGTGTGTGTGTGTGTGTGTGTGTGTGTGTGTGTGTGTGTGTGTGTCTGTTTAAAACCAGATTGCATTGTGTTTATATGGCTTTCCATTTGAAAATATAGGCCTGGTCTTAATCTGCTGTTTTTGTCCTAAAGGTGATCTATAATCACATGTGCAAGTGGTGCATTTAGCCCAGAATTATCCATTGGGACAGTCTAACTATTTACTTGTATTCATGGTATGCTTCCCTCCTGTGAAGAAATATCTAGTCATAGATAGATAGATAAATGCTATTCCACAGTGAAACTTTGAAATTCATAGATCAATGCCACAAGGATGTCCTCAGTCAGTCAAGGACCATAAAGACCCTATAGGTTAGTGCCTTTCCCTCAATGTGCTTAGCCAAACTTCAAACTGCAAATCACTTGGAAAGACTCCCAGACAGACTGAGACCTAAAGACACACATGCATGTTCCTCCGTTGATGTCTCCAAATAGTGACTTGGATGTGTTGATCAGCAAACAAACACCATGGGTAAAACTGTTGATATTTCCTCACTGTTCACACCTATGAGTGTGAGTCTCCCTGAGTTCAATGGAGGTTACTCCCAGGTAATTGGGCACAGGACTCCAACCTGAGGCTCAAGAAACACACTGAGCAGGAATCAAGCGATATACCTTCTTCTGCAGATTCCAAGCCCAGACCTGAAAAATCCATTGTTAAAAGGAGGAAATGGCTCTAAATCATGGTAGAAAGTAGGGAAATAGTACGTCCCTCCTGCTCATGGTCTGTCTGGTATATGCTGTTTTTATTATGTTTTTAGATATGCTGTAAGTCACCCAGAGTGGTGGTGATGATGATGATGATGATGATGATAATAATAATAATAATAATAATAATAATAATAATAATAATAGTGGTCATAGTACAGCAGGGGTGGGAAGTCTTTTTCAATCTGAGGACTAGATCAAGAACTGGACCCACGTACCCTGAGCCATTTTTGGCACATGTGGGGCTTTCTACCTGTTAGTTGTCTGACTTCATTATGATTCCAGGTGACAACATCAAAGGGGCTCACTGTCCATCCCCGTCAGCTGATCGGCACTGACATTGAACCCCACTTGCACACTTTAAGCTCCTGACTGTTCCTTGGCAGCCACATCTGTCCTGCCCTCCACCTGATGCCACATATTTTAGGCCCGGGAGCCAATATTGTATGGTTGTCATTTAGTTGTCTTAGTCATGTCCAACTCTCTGTGACCCCATGAGTTTCACTCAGAGTTTCTCCTTTTTAATGTCCATGGAGTTTTCATGGCAAAAATACAGGAGTGGGTTGCCAGTTCCTTCTCCAGGTGGATCACATTTAGTCTAAACTCTCAGCTATAACCTGTCCATCTTGGGTGGCCCTGCACGGCATAGCTCATAGCTTCTTGGAGTTATTCAAGCCCCTTCGCCATGACAAGGCAGCGATCCATGAAGGGGTTTAGTATGGTTGTTGTTGTTTAGTTATTTAGTCGTGTCCGACTCTTCGTGACCCCATGGACCAAAGCACGCCAGGCACTCCTGTCTTCCACTGCCTCCCACAGTTTGGTCAGACTCATATTGGTGGCTTCGAGAACACTGTCCAACCATCTTGTCCTCTGTTGTCCCCTTCTCCTAGTGCCCCCAATCTTTCCCAACATCAGGGTCTTTTCCAGGGAGTCTTCTCTTCTCATGAGGTGGCCAAAGTATTGGAGCCTCAGCTTCAGGATATGTCCTTCCAGTGAGCACTCAGGGCTGATTTCCTTCAGAATGGATAGGTTTGATCTTCTAGCAGTCCATGGGACTCTCAAGAGTCTTCTCCAGCACCATAGTATTTAGTATACCATACATTTAGTATGGTAAACCCAGGCAAATTCTCTCCATTGAGAAATCTTCAACACACCTTTGTGCTACTATGCCAAATACAAGAAATGATACGAAAGCATAACTGATTGTGAATGGGCTTTTCCTTTATAAAAACCTTTTTACTGAGACGATGATTTCCTTATATAAGGGAAAATAGCATTTGTGTAATAGGAATGATGCATTAGCCCCAAACAGCAGAGTATTCTGTTAGTGACAGAAAGGCATTAAAGGACGGGACAAAGCAGAAAGCAACAGAAGAAATCGCATATCAGAGTGGATGAAAATCAAATAACAGGACCATTAAAATGTTAGAAGTATAGCTGTGCACAAGTGGTCCCTTGAATTTCACTACCCTACATAGGAGCGGAGAAATTGTTTGTGCAGGGGGAAGGGGCATGATTTAAAAGCTTTGTTTCGAACAGTAATAATTTCATTGGGGTAGAAAATAAAAACTTGTTTAGAGGAGAAAGAAAGGAAAGAAGAAATACCAGATAACATGATCCTACAATTTACAATCACATATAACCTAGCAGGGCAATAACAGACCTGAATTTTTTAAAATCTTTGATTTTTATTTTTAAGACAAATTTTATTCCCCGCTTGAAACAGATCCTATTGATCCCTTAGTGAAGGTTCAGATTTCCCCCTCCCATACCTTGGTTGGGACTAACATGTGTCAACTCTTGCTCTTCTGCTCCCCATTGTTAGCAAAATTATTTTATGCAATAACTTAACATACATAACAAGCAGAATCTTAGAAGACGCCTCCCGCAAAGACCGAGGGTACCATCTTATGCCGATGACCTGGGACTGGAGTAACCTCATTGAACTCAGTGGAATTTGCTTCTGAGTGGGCGGGGAAAGTCTCACCTGATCAAACTTCTACTGAAATCACAAAATGGGTGGGTGGGAGAGAGCTGGCGATTAAGGAACAAAAGAGGAGACTCAGGAGTTATGGGGACAATGTGGCATAAGCCACAATCCATTTTTACTGGACGATGGGGAGAAGAGGACAGACCCAGACTTACGTAATCTCCCAGAACGCAGATTGATGTTGGAGGGAAGAAACTATTGGTGGGAAGGGAATTAATTAAAAACTCCCCAGCAGAAGAAAGGTTTGCACCTACAGAAAAAGCCAACCCGAGTGTCCTGGAATATCCATGCTTGCTCTTTGCTTCCCAACCTTTTTGTTTTTAAGCAAGCCCTATCAATGGATGAAGGAGATGCTCACCACTGGTGGGCAGGCAGGCAGTAATGGACTTGGCAGATGAGGTTTCTTCTGGCTACCCCCAAATGGGGTGAAGGGCCAGATGGCAGGAGGTTGAGCATGTCACAGTATGGGACAAAGGAGACACCTGCTAGAGCTGGCTGGCATGCACTGAATTATGTCTCGGAACATTCCACCAGAAAATGGTAATTGAAAAATCTTTTCAGCATTGGTTGAAAATAGTGGAGTTTTCTATCCTGCAGTATCACCGGCTCCACGTTGCAGAGGATGACCGTGATGGCAGAAGAATAAGTTGTTCACCTCTCTCAAATGACAGGGGCCTGTGGCACATTAGAGGCTGTGCAGTATTTTTTCTGCATATGTCCCTTGCAATTTTTAAAACCCGGGCTCTCCTTTGATGTAAAGGAAGTTTGTATTGGAAGAACCCAAGAATGACTTGAGCCTAAAGTTCTCACCTTTTGGTGAAACACAAATGGTAAACTAATTTTTGCAGGACTGAGGCCTCCCCACTTATGACTGGATCAACAACATTTTGAAAATATCGTCTTTTTAAAAATAATAATAAAGGGAGCCATTTTTGTGCCCTTGTATTCATCAACATAATTGTCCCTTCTTGTCATCATGCTCATCAGTACTGATTAGGCAACTTCTAAAGCAATCCTCCTATAAATCACAGAAACCTTGATCTCTGTAGCTAAAATAAAATTAACTGTAGGTTAAAGTCACATTTAACTTGAGTTTAGTTAAAATGATAATTAGATCTTATTCATTTCTGCTGGTCTCCCCCCTCCCTGCCCAGCATAACTTGTATGTATGTATATATGTGTATGTGTGTCTTTAATACACTTATGTCTTAGGATAGCTATGTCTGATGGGGATAGAACTCTACATTCATATTACATGAAGGCAAAATTGCATTGGTTTTACTGTATTCAAAGAAGTTAAGGAAGGACTGATGTGGTTTTGTAATCTTGCACAGTAATTTTAACTGTTGAGAAAGAAGCTGCATGCAACTGATTTGAACAAATATAAATCTTCATTAATTTCACATGTCAATGCACCAATTATATTTAGGTATGCAATTAAACTGTTAATTATGTTTACAATGCCACCACATATTAAAATAGATATCTCTAGGCCCAGTCATTTGCTCGCATCCCCTGTTCTTTATGCAGGTGTACACCCCCACCCCACAGGTTGTTTACAAATTTGTCTGTGTATTTGGTATGTTACATACCCCAAAGTGAATCCTGATATTGTTTGCCTATGCTGTGCATTTCCATTAAATGCTGACCTGCAGACCATAAATGAACTTGATTGCATGATCACAAAAATGTCACTCACCAGAGATATTTGCAGATCTGCTATCTGTGGTCCCTTTCCCCTTCAAAATGTATGCTGCCATGTGACATTACTAACCATTTTCTATCAATGATCAGAATTTCTAGACAAATTAGTATTTCTCATTTCCGTTCTGAGACATTTGCTTCCCTTTTTCCTAGCACCTTGTGGGTGATATCTTACCTTCTTATAATGCATGAGAAATTTGGTGATGCAAGAGGAATGGGGTATGACTTCCTTGAACTAGGCACACGAGCCCATTCAGTCCTGAAGATAGAACTGAGTTTGGTGAGCTGGTATTTGTTGTGGCAAAACCGAATCCAGAAAACAAAGGCATGAGAATTTTGAACCAATGAAAACAGGTGCTGCACCTTTTTCTTTCTTTTTTGTGATATCCACTTTTGCTCCTGAAGGTTGCCAGGGGAAAGGATAATTTTGGTCACTTCTCCTTGCACTTCTACCCATGCCATGAAGCGTCTCCAAGCTTTTGGAGTAGAACTTGGGGGTGCTAGATGGCTGAGGACATCAGAACCCTATTGTGGCGATCACACAGGGGCCCCGGGCATTTAGTTGATCCCTGTGCTGCCACGGTTACTTGCTGCCACCAACCAGGCACTCCCTGGTAATCACTGAGTCCAGTCAGGGTTTTGAAAGAGAACACAAAACTTCGGTTTATTTCTTACAGAGGAACAAGCGTATGGTTTCTCAGGTAGTATTCAGTCAATATATTAACTTAGCTCCTATACCAGCCTATACCTTCCACCCTTAGTTCAGACTTCAACCAACCTCCTCCCAGTTTCTAACCAAAACTGCCTTGGTTCTTATTTGATCCTCTCAGACGCTGACTGCCTCTGACTCAGATTCGCTTTCTCTCACACAGACTAAACCAGGCATCCCCAAACTCTGGCCCTCCAGATGTTTTGGCCCACAACTCCCATGATCCCTAGCTAACAGGACCAGTGGTCAGTGATGATGGAAATTGTAGTCCAAAACATCTGGAGAGCCAAAGTTTGGGGATGCCTGGACTAAAGCAACCCACAGACTCGCCTCTCAGAACTCTCCACTCTCTCAACTACAACTCCTCATCTCCACTAACTCAACTGACTCTTAACCCCCCCCCCCCCCGGGCTTGTCTTATACCCTAACTGACTCCGCCCCCTGGTTTCTCATTGGATATACATTTAACTCTTTCACACTCATACTAGGATTACATCACTAGCTGCATAGGGCAAACGCCACATATATCATTGCCCTTTCTCTAATTTGGAAAGAAGAAGTGCATTCCTGCCTCATTGCATCATGTTAATCTCTGCATGGCAGTGGTGCATGTGGCCAAAGGGGAAAGTGCATGGAGCAATGCATGTGGCTCTTACCTTTATACTGTCATCTACATTCCAACCTGCACAGATGTGAGAGGTTTCTGCACACACAAACATCCTCCATTCAGGCAAGTGAGATACATTATCACAGCTCAAGGATACATTGCAACCTGACACAAAAAGCCCTTGAGGAGGGTGCAGAAAGTGAAAGTCTCAAGGGCCATACAGAGAGGGACGGTGAACCTCATTGTTATTGCCATCCTCTTGTCACATGTGGCAAGTATTGAATTAAATAGGTGAGAGCATGAGGACTTGGAGGTGATTGAAGTTCATCCCATTATTTGAAGGCTCTCTGTGCTACACAGCCAATCAATGTGTTCCTTTCTGTTTCTTCCTTTAATGAACTGATTAGAACTAGTCTTCAATTCATTAATTTCCTTCCTGATGGATTTGTTAAATGGGGTGGTGTCATACCCTGTCCCCAGCAACTACAATGGCTCTGTCACAACTGGTAAGTTGTTGTTACTAATAGCGTGCATGCACACACAGTCTTTCAGAAAATATGCAGCTTTTCACATCAAAAGCACTATTTTCAGCACTATTGCAAACTAGAGTAGGAGGATTCAACATAATGTGAAAGTCTCATTCCTCGCTTGATGACTTGCAATTGAGTGTGTGAACTGACACAGTAAATAAGCAGGTTTTTTTTTTCCTGTTTAAGATGCCATCAAGTGGTAGGAAAGTGTCAGACCGAGAATGACTCATCCACACATGGAAGCCACTACTTGATGCCACAGTTACCAAGGGATAAAAATGCATGTGAAAACTAACCCTCTGCATTAAAAGGTAAAGGGACCCCTGACCATTAGGTCCAGTCGTGACCGACTCTGGGGTTAAGATACATCTTATCCTAAGTTTGGGTAAGCGGGGGTGTCTTAGCCAAGCAATGCAATAGTCCAGGACAGGCATCCCCAAACTCTGCCCTCCAAAACAGGTGGAGGGCTGAGTTTGAGGATGCCTGGTCCAGGATCTGGTGCAGGTTTTCAGGACCGTGGATAGCTCACTCTGGCAGCTGGTTACAAATCAAGCTCTCTGCAAAGAGAACAAGCAATGTGCTTAGCTGTGTTGCTGCACCAATAGTCCTGAGCCAACTTCAAGCTTAACTTCAGCAACCAGATGGCTCTCAGCTTCTACCACTTTAGAGAAAAATCTGCTTGGACCTAAAGAGATCATGCTCTATAATGACCCAACTGATCTGGTTGGGTTGGAAAGCATTCTACTGCCTAGTGTCATGGGCCAGGATTTGGCTTCACCTGCTGAGAAGCAGCCTGGAGGAGCAGAAGGCAAAGTGACTCCACCTGCTGCTGATCAGCCTTCTTGCTCCTGATGAGAACCAGCTGGCTCCAGCTTTCTTAAACAGGGATTCCAGCCTCAGTCAGTTGCTGGAAAAAAACATTTGTTGTTCCTGGCCAAACCTTGCTGCTTCTTGCTTCTCATGCCCTTGGACCCTCAGCTTTCTTGACCCCTGGATTGTGAACTGAGAAATTCCTGACCTTAGGACTAGACTGAACCTTTTATACAGATGCTGCCTCCAGGCAAGTATCCCCCTGAGACTCGGCTGGCTGGCTTCTCCTTCCATTGAGCTCTGCCGAGGTTGGCAGCACAGGGCTACGACACCTATGGGCGTGACATGTTTGGAGAAGCTTCAGGTGGCTTGGAGGAAAGGGTTAGAGGCAGGGCATGGTTACCTGGTCAGGTAGAGAAAATGGAGGCATAGCTGTATCCCACAGCTCCACTTTCATAGGACTTTCTAGCAGCAAAGTTGTTTTGGACTGATAGGTCTTCCCCATTGTAAGGTTTGTCAGGATTAGAAGCACAGCATTCTCTTTTATTTGGTTCCAGGTAGAGTCTGGAGTGTCACAGGCAATTAATTAATACATGCAATTAATTTAATGCTTATTTGTTATAGGTTGAATCCAACATTAGTCCTACTCATAGACCAATTGAAATTAGTGGACACAACTTGGGCCCATTACTTTCAGTGGGTCTGGTCTTTGTATAACTTAGTTGGATACATCCCTTCATTTCTATACTGCATTTCTCCCAAACAAGTTAAGCTGGTTTGTTGTGAGGCAAAGATGATCAGGAAGGAAAGAGGAAAGGAAGCAATTTCACATTCCGAATATTGTGTGAATGGCATTCTGCATGATTACCAGGAAACACGGCCGCAGCCCTTGGAACACCATGTGTAGGCATGGATGTCTGCATTGTCAAGCCCATAGCTGCTTAGGTTCTAACAGTGTGGACATCCACTGGAGGGGAGGAGCTAAAAGTCAGTTGATACCAACTTATCCAAAGGAGAGAACCTCACTGTGTCAGTGTGTATGTATATGCATATAGTCGTATCTCAGTCTAAGAACAGTCCTGTTAAGGTACAATTAGGGCAACACACTCCACAAAACTGGAAGTAGGTGTTCCAGCTAGCAAACTTTGCCCCAGAAAACAAATGGAAGCTGACTGGTGGAAGGGCACCGGGGGCGGGAAGCCTCATTGGGAAAAGCATGCCTCAGTTTAAGAACCATTATTTTCGGTGTAAGAACGGACTTCCGGAATGAATTAAGTTCGCAAACAAAGGTACCACTGTATACAGTATGTGTGTTTTACTGGACTATATCAGATTTAAATTATTATATTTCAAAATTAGGAGAAGCTGGTGTATGCCACAAGTAGTAGTGCAACTTTATTTTGTCAGAAATAATTGTATTTATATTCTTTTTTTAATCTGTTATTATGATCTGTCTTGTCTTTCTAAATTTACTCAGGCCTCCAAGCAATTTATTTAGGAATATGTTAATTATAATTGTACCACACACAAAAACAGGCTCATTTTTAGTCTTCCCAAATATAAGCAAGCCACTGTAAAGCACTGGCTGCAAACTGACGGTGAAGCTTTTCTATCAAAAAAAATCTTTAGCGGGGAAAACTATTCCTCTGCCTTAATTAGGTCACCTACGATGGTAGAAATATCTCTTCTACGTAAGTAACATGATTGACAGTATGCAAATAATTGTTTTGTTTTTGTTTTGTGGCAGTTGGAATTCTGAGGTAAGAAAAAAAAGACATGAAATAATCATGTGATGCTTTGTGGTGGTGGAAACAAAAAATAAAACTAGTAATTTATGAACTTATTACTTGAGCTACATTTACACCATACATTTAAATCACTCGTGACACCACTGGGAGAACAGGGGTCACCTAACAACTCTCAGCACCTTTAACAAACTACAGATCCCAGAATTATTTAGAGGATACTATGACTACTTAAAGTGGTATACCAATTTAAATGTATGGTGTGAACATGACCTTCTTTGTCTGCCTCACTGTGCCTCTGTATTTAAGAATTTTTGCATCAGTGGCTAACTTTTGCCAATCTGAAGGCAGAACTGATGGTGTTTGAGGGGAATTTTAAAAACCCATACATTTACTGTTTTTGTTTTTTTTTGTTTTGTTTAGGAGTGCAAAAAATACAAGGTATTGAAAGGACTATCTCAAATTCTTGGTTGGGTGGTTGGGATTAAAGTAAAAATAGAATAGAATGGGGTAGAATCAGTTGACCTTGTTTCATAATTAATTAATTGAATTACAGCATCCAGTGTGTAATAAATTCAAAATCAACGGAGTTGAACAGTATTCTTAATATAGCAGCCATCTTGATAAAAAAGCAACTATTTATTTTTCATTGCATTTCTCCCTGAAAGTGACACAGTTGTTGTCTTGCATCAGAAGATTTAAAAAGGTTTTGCAATAGTAATTAATATGAAATATGCATGACAGATGTACACATTGAGGCGTTTTAACAAGTATGTGTTGAATAATGGTTCTTGTATTATTCAAAGGGCTTGCAAAGTACATAGGCATTGTGTTGGTGTGTTGGCAGATCTGAAATTTTAAATGAGATTTGCATTTTCTAGTTTGTTTACAATGAATTGGTGAAGGGATAATTGGTAATTTTCCTAACTTCTCTTTTGATTAAGTACACATGTTGTGGCTTGGGATACTGATCCTTTTTGTGTCCCCCCCCCATCTTCTAAATAACTCACTAACTACATGTAAAAGATCAAAATACATTTCTAAAGCCCAATTGAGGAGGAGGAGCCTGAAAGCAATAACAGGACCTGTTATCAGAACTTTCACACTTAGGATTAGGTTGCTAAGTGACATCTGATTTCTTCTTTGCTTCAAAACCTGGTCTGAATTGGTATTACCAAGAACTGGAGTTGTAGAAACACAAGTTTGATTCAGCAACACCCATGCTCATTTCTTTCTATTTAACTCCGATCTCATTGGGGTGATTTTGTTGTTTAGCTGTCATTGAATACCTTTCATGAATTAGCCAGCCCCCAGGGAAAGCTTGCAACCAGCTGAAGGAAGCAGCCATGAACAGAGAGGGTTAACTGCTAGGAAGGGGGAGCATTGGCTAGTGCCAACCCGCCCGCCCCTTGGAATGCTGGTTGATAAGGGAATGACTGAGAGTGAGCCAGAACCCTCTCAACACTCTCCAGAAGTGCAAAATGCCAGGAACAGAGAAGGAAGCGGTTTATCAGGCAGGAAAGAGCTAAGAGACAGCCTCTGAGAATGGGGAAGAGGTGGGAACTGACCCTCTCAGTGCAAGATATCCGCAAATGGGAAGGTTGCAAGACAGGAAGCAAAACAAGACATCAGAAGCAAAAGTTCAATTGCTTCTGGTCTCGCATGAAGCAGTCTTCAGAAGGGTCATCATGACTTATGAGGCTGGCGGCTTGTTAGAGCCATCCGGCGAAGTCTGCTTTTGCAATGAATCTTCCTTTTTAATTAACTACGCTCGCTGTCGAAACAAAAAATAAAAATAAAAATCCTTCCAGTAGCACCTTAGAGACCAACTAGGTTTGTCATAGGTATGAACTTTCGTGTGCATGCACACTTCTTCAGATACACTGAAACAGAGTTCACCAGACCCTTATGTATAGTGAGAGGGTGGGGAGGGGTATTACTCAGAAGGGTGGTGGGAATGGGTGATTGGCTAATAGGAGTGATAAACCTGTTGACGACTGTTAACGACTGCAACTGGTCTTGCAGGAAAAAGGAAGACCTTTCATTGCCTACAGACAGCCACCCAATCTTAAACAACTCCTCACCCACAATAATACCACCACCAGACTTAACATGGACACTGGTACCAGAGCCTGCAATAAACCCAGATGCCACCTTTGCTGCCACATACACCCGGACAACACCATTACTGGCCCCAACAACATCAAACATACCATCTCAGGACTATTTAATTCCTCTTTTTCTAACATTTTGTATGCCAACATCAAATGCCAACAGTGCCCTTCAGCACTCTATATTGGACAAACAGGCCAAACCATATGCCAAAGGATAAATGGACATATATCTGACATCGGGAATCACAAGACAGAGAAACCAGTAGGAGAACACTTCAATCTCCCAGGACATTCTATACAAGATCTCAAAGTAGCTGTCTTATTACAGAAAATTTTCAGAAACAGACTGGAAAGAGAAGTTGCTGAATTGCAACTCATTACCAAGCTTAAAACCATGGAGAGACCTGGTCTGAATAAAGACATTGGATTCTTATCTCATTATACATGATAAAGCTTTCTTTAGCCATCTCACTCCTTGCTTTTTCCTGCAAGACCAATTGCGGTCGTTAACAGTCGTTAACATTCATCAACAGGTTTACCACTCCTATCAGGCAATCACCCATTCCCACCACCCTTCTGAGTAATACCCTTCCCCACCCTCTGACTATACATAAGGGTCTAGTGACTTCTGTTTCAGTGTATCTGAAGAAATGTGCATGCACACGAAAGCTCATACCAACAACAAACTTAGTTGGTCTCTAAGGTGCTACTGGAAGGATTTTTTGTTTGTTTGTTTCGACTACGTCAGACCAACACAGCTACCTACCTGTAACTAGTACGCTTGCTGTGTTATCAAGACAGGAACCGCGACTCCTGACAATACCAGACCACTGGTATTCTGCAGGCTGGACCTTTGTTTGAGTTCATTTAGTATGCATAGTGGAAAAAAGGAGGAGTGAACCTTTACCATAGCTGGCTCTTCTCTGAGTGCAGTTCGTGAGGGCAAAAATCCATTCTCATTTATTGTGTGCTGCCCTTGAGCTTTGCAAAGAGGCACCAAAGCAAAACAAACAGATGCCATTAATGATTGTAATATTAGTTTTATAATGAAAATTCAGATTACCATTTAAAGGATATATTTGGCTTAATTCATGAGCTACTTCCACTGGGGTAGTCTGCGAAAACATTAGCTGCAGCAAAAGCAATGAAACATATTGTGGCACCACATAGATGAACATGTTTATTATGGCTTGTGTCTGCTGCATCCGATGCAGGGCCGGATTTAGGTTTGATGAGGCCCTAAGCTACTGAAGGTAATGGGGCCCTTTATATGTCCAGCTCTCCTTTGTCAACAACAAATTGTTGCTTTTTTGTGTGTTGAATATGTGTCAGGGGATTGTTGCGGCTACTCTAGAGTAACGACGCTCCGCATGCTTGTCTTTCAGCAGTTTTTATTTAGTGCAGCCTATTTACAGTGAGCTGGGTCTGTACAACATGTCTGCTTAGTCCGACGCAGAATCCGGCACTGGACCGCCCCTCGACCTTTTCCAGCATAAGAGCCTAGGGACAGCAAATCTCTTCCCCCTCCTTCTCCTGCGTAATTCCGGAACCGGAGGAAAGGGTCTGCGTTCCATGTTTTCCTTCTCCCCCCTTTCCCCCCTCTCTCTTCCTCCCCCGTGTCGCAGGTGCTCTCCCTTGCTGAGAGAGCCCTGGCCCTCTCTCTCCACTTCCTGACTGGACTCCTGAGCGTCCTCGCTGTTATTGCTGCTTGGGGACGGGCTGCTTCTGATGAGGGGAAGAGGGTCCCTATATTCTCTTCCATTTACAATATGCTATATGGTAATTTTTGGACCTAATAGGTATCTAAAGCCATTTCCACATGGGGAATGTTGTTGTTGTTTAGTCGTTTAGTCGTGTCTGACTCTTCATGACCTCATGGACCAGAGCACGCCAGGCACTCCTGTCTTCCACTGCCTCCCGCAATTTGGTCAAACACATGTTGGTAGCTTCGAGAACACTGTCCAACCATCTTATCCTCTGCCGTCCCCTTCTCCTTGTGCCCTCCATCTTTCCCAACATCAGGGTCTTTTCCAGGGAGTCTTCTCTTCTCATGAGGTGGCCAAAGTATTGGAGCCTCAGCTTCAGGATCTGTCCTTCCAGTGAGCACTCAGGGCTGATTTCCTTCAGAATGGATAGGTTTGATCTTCTAGCAGTCCATGGGACTATCGAGAGTCTTCTCCAGCACTCTATATATAGAAATGAGTGAACCAGTGATATTTTAGGGAGCAGGCTAGCAGGCGGGGCCCATTACTTACATAATAGGAGCCTACACAACACAAAACACTGTTGCTTATGTAGGTTTTATTTTATTTGTTTTTTTATCTTATATTTTGAAAATGTACATCCAGGGTTTTTTTTCTTTAAATTTTTTGGGGCCCCCAAGAGAGTGGGGCCCTAAGCTATAGCTTGTTTACCTTATACTGTTCCGATGCCACTTGCAGAAACAGCTCTACCACTAGGCAGTGTGAGGCAGCCAACATGAAGGCAACATTCTAAGGATTGTTGGGCAGGCATGGAGGCACTTCTGTTGCTAAGGATGCTTAATCACTGTTGCAAAGCAATCAGAAGGAAGGAATGTGAGGCATTTCCTGCCGCTTTTCCTGCTGAAGAGATTTGTTCTCTTCCAAGACGAGCAGCTTGCCTAAAGAAGTTCAAGAACAAAGTAAATGATGCATTTTTCTTTTAACAGGTGTGCAACTTGCACAAATACAATGGGGTAATCCTTTTCTAGTATGGAAATACAATTATGGGTGGGGGGTGGAGGAGAAATTCAATTCAGTATACACGTAAAGCCAAATCAATCAAATTTGCACTTTCTGAAACAATGTGAACCAAAACACAGCTAGCCTTCAAAATTTGCACATATAATAATTTTGCAGGGTGCTTCTCCAAGCAAACAAGATTTACAGAAGTTCGTATATTAGGGGGAAGTGGGCACAAAATGAAGATACAGTGGTACCTCGAGTTACAAACGCTTCGGGTTACAAATACTTCGGGCTACAGACTCCACTAACCCAGAAGTAGTACCTCAGGTTAAGAACTTTACCTCAGGATGAGAACATAAATCACGTGCCAGCGGCACGGTGGCAGCAGGAGGCCCCATTAGCGAAAGTGCGCCTCAGGTTAAGAACGGTTTCAGGTTAAGAACGGACCTCCAGAACAAATTAAGTTCATAACCAGAGGTACCACTGTATTAGTGAAGATAACTTACAAAAATGCGTTATATTAGGGGAAAACTGCTTGCAAAAATGTGTATTTAGTCAAAGCTGAATTTAAACTGGGGAGAAATTTACACTAAAATGGTGATGAATTTTCATGACTTTTTTATATATATAAAAAATGCAAATTGCTGCAGAAATAACTGAATTTAAGATTGGAAAAATGAGAGCGGAAATTGGCAGATCCCTCCAACCCTAATCATGTGGAAAGCTTCACTTGTTGACATTCTGTCTGTCAGGTATCTTACTTGTGTGTAGCCTCTGATTTTCTTGTGCAGCAGCTTATAACTGGATTTTATTTTTTTGCCAAGGATGAACTTTTTATGAAATAAAATGTTCATTTGGGTTGACTTGAGCTGAACTAGTTTGCCTTGTAAGTGGATGAAGTTGAACTGAAAATATTTCCACTTTTGACAGAGAATCAATTGGAACTTGTTCCCTTTTAAAACTGAACCTTCCGCACAGTGTGCAGGACTGAGCTGTTTATACCGTTCCGGCTGCCCTACACTAACCTACTGCCCTTAGATGTGCTGCCCCATTCACAGTCTTTAAGTAAGGTCTGCTTGGCTTTTTAACATGGAATGGAGAGTGGCACCATCTTATCCTTTGCCTCAGGCAGCAAAACAAATAATGTTTGACATGACCTTTAGCAAGGAGGAATAAAAGGGCTAAAGAGCCATATAGGAATTAGCTTCCTTTTGCTACCAGGTATGTTTGAGGTCTCTGCCGATATCATACATCTAGAAGGCAGGGGCTTCTGAAAGGGAAACAAGCCTCTTGGGGCCCAACTAGATATTCACATGTGGCTTCCTTCTTGCCTTTTCTTTCTGAATTGCAAGCACACGGGAGGGCATTCCATATAGGGATGGAGATGGCTGGCTTATCACTTCCTCAGCATGACTGGGCCCCACTCCCATAGATAGAAGCCTTAAGGGGAAAATGGATTGAGCTTCACATATCTGAAGGAAAATTTCTCCCTATATATGCTTGCCCATGTATTAAGGTCAGTAGTGGAAACATTTCTGACGGTCATATCTTCAGGGAAAGTATGTGGGGCAGTGGCATAAGAAAGGGTCTACTAAGTGGTGACACCCCATCTCTAGAGCCATCTCCCCTCTGAAGAATGTCTGACACTGGTGTTGCTTATGTTTGGGCCCTGGCTTTTGGGGTGGATTGAGTCGTTATGTCACGTGTCATAGGTTTTATTTCCTGCTGTTTTCCTGCCTTTTTGATAAGTTTTAAAGAAAATATTTTTGTGTATGATTTTATTCTGGGACCATTTGAAGAAGGATGGGGTTATAAATTCCATAGATAACCATTAGCACCAAAGCTTGGGGGGGTGGGGAGGGGTTGTTCACCTGGATTCTCCAACATCCCAACCCCTAAGTTTTGCCCAGCCCACCAACAGAGATTGTCACTTGTGCCAGAAAGCTACTTCTGTGCCTGCTATGGAGGTGGGGTTGTGGCTTCCCGACTGAACCATTGTGCAGCCCCTGCGCGATGGAAGGTTCCCGCCTGCATCACACCCGGACCAACCAATCAGGTCGGTCAGGGGCGGGGCTTCGAGTTTAAAGCCCCCTGCAGGAACTCTGCCTCGTTTACCCCCTGTTTGCTGGAGCGAATATAGTCTGATAGGTTCTAACGCCTAAGCCAATTCCGCTCAACGTTTGTAATCAATAAAGTTGTGACCTTAACCACCCAATTAAACTCATTTACCGCGTCTTGTGTTTTTTATTACACGGGAAGGAGGGACATTGCCACACAACAATCTAGTATAGTCCGTCCCAACCTGGTTCCCTCCAGATGTTTTGGACTAAAACTCCCACCATCCAAAGCAATCATGCCTGGGAAATGCTACCGTAACAGAAATACTACATTTTAACAGTAAGCTAGAAGAAATCCAGGTTTTTCTGGCAGCCTAATTTAGCAACTACAATGCAACCTTTTTCCCTCCCTCCCACCTCCACCTGCTCCTATTGCAAAACAATCCTATGGATCATTAGGTGTAGCTAAGCCTATTGATTTTGGCAGGTGCAAACATTTCTAACTCAGCCTTTTAGCCTCACAATTCACACTACAAGGGAGTGGGTATGTGGAAGTCTCCTCCTTGATCCTCTCTCTATCCCACCCCCACAAAAACTAGCATCTTAATGGAAACATCTCCATACTTTCTCTGTTCTGACTGCTTCCTCCTGCGAGTCATCGCTATTGGTGCAAGCCAATGGAATTCCTTGGTAAGCATTTATTGCAGAGCCTGACATGTTCACAGGTTGTGTCATTTGGCACCAGAAAGGTACCGTATGTCCTTACATAACCTCACTTGTATTAAAGTTAATAAGGATAATGCACGGAAGCTGTGAGGGACGGAAACCATCTTGCTGTAACGAGGTTCTGATTTATTTTACATTTGCAAGACGGATCGCAGCCAAACTTGCCATCTGTTGCCAAAAAAGAGAAGTTATTGCTGTTGCTACACGAGCTAGATCGTGAAAGCTAGTTGCATATGGAAGGGTGTTGGTCCTGGTCTGACTATTTACTGTGACTGGAAATGGCACCGACTACCCTTTCTAGCTCGCCGAAGACTTTTGTTATCCTTCCTCTGCAGCTGCAAGCAATAGTGACATGGCTTTAAAAACTGGCATGCTGAAAGCCTCTTTCTTTAAAGCAGCGCTGGGCAACATACCAAATGCATTGTTCTCCAATGCGCTCTTGAATATGTTCGGTAGCAGAGAACAGAATGGTGGTTCCAAGAAGGACTCGTTGAAATTAGATAGAAGATTGCCTTGGTAGGCTTTGCCTTCCATCAGCACAGGAGGTATCCCTTATTGTGGCTGTGTGGTGGTGGTGAGCTCAGTTTGTTTCACCGAGAAAACAGGATTTAGTACATAGTCTAAAGGACAGGTGATTCTGTCTTTACTTTGTTGAGATTGAAAGCCTTTTGTCAAGGTTGGCAAACGTAAATCCCAGCATCTGTTGGTTTGTGAAAGAAAAGACGGAGCAATCAAGGCTGTGCTTGCATCGACTGAGCTTTCCCAAATCAATTGGGGAAAGAGACTTGGAAGACATATGTTGTAGAACAGACCAAACATACTTTAGTTATATCTGAGTTGCTGTTGGCAGGGCTTACTTATCCAGTGGGCAGACAGTGCTCAGCTTCCATCTTCCATACATTGGCAGATCAGTGAGAATGGGAAGATGATGAATTCACTGTTGTATGTGAAGACAGAACTAGTTGTATGGTTGACCAACAAAATAGATAGCACTTAAGAATTTTGGAGCGACACTAGAAGTTGATTCAAAACACGATGACTTCGTCTGTTGTTCTAAACCCCGGAGTACACTGAGTTAAGTTTCGATGTCATGAACTGGCAGGACATCAATTTTATTAAGCTGCGAGTGCTGCTGGTAATGTAGTTTAAACAATGACATTGCACACACATACATGCAGAAAAGGTAGACATGAACAGTATTGGGGAAACACAACATCTTTATGAAAAATACACTAAGGGAGGGTTACCTATAGAAACATTTCAGAGATCTGAGCATTCCCAGTGGCTACAAAATGCTGTCGGACAGTTGAGTGGTAGAAAGGAATGGAAAGGCTAGAACCCTGAACCACAGCACCCTATGCTGCAACATTTTACTGCAGGTCTCACTTTGTTCAGAACTATCACTACCGTATTTACCTTTTGACACATGCAAAAATGGAATGGTAGAGCCAAAATTATTGGAGTTTTGTTCATTTTGAAAAGACATTTGTGTTGGGATCAGTTGTCTGTCACCCACATATGTGGTAAGTGTGTCAGGAGTTGTGGCGGTCAGTCTGAGAGCCTTTAAAATCATATTGAGGTTTCCTTTTCCTGTGCCACCCTCTGAGCTGCTAGTTAGAGGAGGGGAACAATAAGCAATTCAAGCTGGGTCACTGATAAAACCAAGATTCTGAGCTCCAATGGAAATCAGGTGATACTGGTTGCTTATAAAGTAGTGGCCATAGGACACATGCATCCATATTGCTGACAATAGGAAAACCTGTTGTATTTTCTAGTTTACAATTACATTTTCTGAGTGATGGAGATTTGTGACCCAAGTGAAATAAAACATGGGATTTATAGTGTGCAGTATTTCTAGCCCTTTTTTCTGGATGTGAATCACTTCCTATAAAACAACATCAGGATAATTAACAGGGAATATGGATAACTCCATAATGGTTGTTGGAGCTTTTTTATGTGTGCAATATAGACTTTTCAAGAGTTAATCAACATGTGCTTCAAATGCTTATGGGGCAATCCTGTGCCATTTTGAAGTGCAGTCAATCAATGACTATTACAATGTCTTGCCATTCTCGTCAGTGATTTCTAAGAAGCACTGTGCAACTCCAGTCAGTACGCAGAATTATGGTTGCACATCTGAGCATACAGACCAAATTTAGCTAAATATCTCAATGAAATGCAGAGTTCGGTCAGCTGCTTCTCATGAGATATTTTCTACTCGGGGGAACAGATTGTGACTTATAAGAACCATAATTAAATGTAACAAAATTGAAAGTGCATTATTTTTCATGGTTCATATCAAGAGTGCCTAATCCTTGGTCCTCCTGATATTGCTAACCTACAACTCCTCTCCCCATTGGCCATTGAGCATATGGCTTAGGGTGATGGGATTTGTAGGACAGTAACAGAGGGTCACAGGTTAGTCATTTCTAGTTTACAGTATGGGGTGCAAACTATATTGGAATGATATCTGAGGTCTTTAATATCACAGAATATTAAGGTTCAGGTGACACTGGGTTTTTTGCATGGATGCATGTATTTACAGAACCTAACTTCAACTCAAACTCTTATCTTTCATAATGAACAAAGACTGTATGCATTTGAAAGTCTGGCCTCTGGGCCTTAATGTTGGCATGTGAAGTGTGTTTTCTCAATGTCGGTCATGAAGTCCAGAAAGATCATTGTCTGGGAATACTGAAGAGGAAATGACAAAATCCTCCGGCAGTGTGGCACTTTTATAGACTTTGTGTGTGTGTGTGTGTGTGTGTGTGTGTGTGTATGTGTGTGTGTTTGTTGATCTATGCATTTTCCATTCAATATTGTATGTTTCTTTTATAGCTAACTTTCTTTTCAAGATCTTATGACTATTAAATGACTTAATCCATGGCGTGCACCTGCGTGCTCTAAAAGCAGTTTGCAGTGGGGAGTGGAGTGGAGGGCTATTGGATCACATAAATATATCTTGTATCTATCTATTGCATTACTGCTGTAGTGGCATTTTTTAAAGGAGGCGCACCCTTTGTAACCTATTTTATATACAGTGTACCTCGGGTTACAAACACTTCGGGTTACAGACTCCGCTAACCCGGAAGTAGTACCTCGGGTTAAGAACTTTGCTTCAGGATGAGAACAGAAATTGCACGGCGGCGGCAGAGGGAGGCTGCATTAGTGAAAGTGGTACCTCAGGTTAAGAACAGTTTCAGGTTAAGAACGGACCTCTGGAACGAATTAAGTTCATAACCAGAGGTATCACTGTATTGGACAATGCCAAAATGACACAGTGGATGTGTTAGGGGAGGGAGATAAGGATCACATGTGCTCTGTAACTTGTAGACATTGTCTGAACAGAGCCTTCCATGCATACAATTGCATGGATATAAAGCGTTCATACAGGTTCAAAATTCCTATCGGGCTGCTTTTTGTAAGGAAAAAAACCTATGTACTCTCTTGTCTGTTTCCTGATGGAAACATCAACCACCTTTCATCTTCTGATGTTAGTTAATGCCAAGGAAACTCAGGGTAGTCTAGCAAGGGTTGGAAACAGGTAGTTTAGACATACCTGCCAAGTCCTGTATGGAAGAATCTGGGATAGGCAGCCCGCGACACCAGAAGTTGCGTCTACCGGAAGTTGCGCCAGTGCCGGAAGTCGCTTCTACGCATGACCGGAAATGCGTAAAAGCGACTTCTGGCGCTGGCACCGCCAGTTTCTGGTGCCCATAGAAGGGCAAAGTGGCACCAGAAAAATGGCTGCCAGCAGGAGCGGATTTAAGGGAGAATAACGGGATAATAACCTATATGGGTGACCGCCAGGAAACGGTAGGAAAAAGGGGGGTTTCCGGCGAAAACGGGATCCTTGGCATCTATGAGTATAGATCGGCCACACTTTGTTTTCATGTGCCTTCCCTTGAGAGAGAAGTGTGCACTCCATCTCAAATATTATGGAAGAATCTCAAAATGGGAAGCAGACAACCCACCACATAGTGCTTGCTACTTGGTGTGTGATTCCAGCTAGGTGTCTGATGTCAAGAACCTCGCGTTACAAGTGTTTTAATTTTGTATCCATGATTGTTGTTTGTATCTTTCCAACTTTAACTAAAATTAATGCAGTGAAGGTAGCTCTGTATTGGTGGTCAAATTCTTAAGTCTCCTGGATTTACCCCAGCCATGATCACTCAGATTAGCATCCTACCACAGATTGATGATGGTAGATAATTGTGTTATGGCTGTGTTGACCAAAGAAAGTATGAACTAAATGATAAATGATTTCTTCGTAATCTTCGTTGACATGTATTGCACAATTATTCAAGTATGTGACCTTAGCATGAACTCATTCCACTCTTTATGAGAAACAGATGGAACAAACAGTCGCCATAGGTATTGCTGTGAGCATCACAAAGTTTTACTGGGTTTTTATTAAAATGGACGAGCAGTCGATTATTATAACTACAGGGATACTACTGTAGACAGAAGTACTCCAACATAAATTGTGCGTGAACACTGATAAATTGTGCAACATGTATACATAAAATGCGAATGCATGTGCTTATTTAGAGAGGTATTCTGACATGATGGATAGAGGAAAATTATTCTGATTTGCATAGAAATGTGCAGCAGCTATAAGTTGAAAATGAGTTTTAAGGCCTTCATTCCTTTCAGTCAAATATAATGTGAATTAAAATGAGTTACTAAAATATGCTAGGGCTACTTTTACCGTAAGAACAAACATATAATTTGACAAAAGTTAGCATGCTTGCAGGTTTGTCTTGATATCATTTTACATTTGGAGTTACCTCTTCAACAATTAAGCTGCTATCAGCTGTAGAAAATAAATGTTGCTTGAAGAATGCTTTCAGAGCAGCAGGAGGGAGAAAGTGCACTTGCTATCTTTTTGCAGTATATGACACATTTAGGCGACAATACAAAGTGTACTAGGATTGAATGGCGCTATTGAAATCAGTGACCAGAATCAGGGTGGTTGGGAAGTTAGAAGTGTTCCCAAAGCCCCGTACTTCTTTGAAGAGCTACATTCTTCTTTCTGTCTTTATCCTGACGTGACCCCATCTCAGCCCACCTATGGTAGTCAGGTGATTGTTCCATTTGTCCGGGTGTATCTCCTTCAAGAATAGTGACAAGTCCGACTTTCTGCTGTTTTAGGTGTATGCAGTACATGTCCATAGGTATATATCAGGCATAGGCAGACTCGGTCCTCCAGATGTTTTGGGACTACAACTCCCATCATCCCTGACCACTGGTCCTGTTAGCTAGGGATGATGGGAATTGTAGTCGCAAAACTTCTGGAGGACCGAGTCTGCCTATGCCTGGTATATATTTTAGGTATATCCTATATGCATTGGAAAAATAGTGCTTTGATGAAATGGGCATGATCCAAGTCTGGAAGGCTGCAGTTACATCTGGGTAGGTCTAGCCTGCAAATAACTTCTACAGATGACTTGTGACTAAACTATACGTGACCTAGAATGTCAAGACACATATAAAAAATAGACTTTTCTCAGAGAAGTCTATGTGAGTCCATAATCACTTGTCACCAAGTTTTGCCTAATCACTTAGTTGTCACCAAGTTTTGCCTAAGAGAAACTGGAAACTGAGAATTCTATTGACTTTTTACAGCGGTATTTTCAAAGATCAATAAACATATATAAAATTCTGAGCAATTTGATGAAAAGCTAGCAAAAGTTATTGGGTTATGGCATACCTCCAATGTTACCAATCAAATGTTATATAGATATACATATAAAATAAAACTCTTATCAGCTAAAACTTTCTTTGGGCAACAGTATAATAGCTTTGTTGAGTTAAACTAAAATCGCAATGTAGAGAGCTAGCTTTTGAATTTCCCAGAAAATTTCCTCAGGATTACAGTTGAGAGAATGGAGAAAGATGCTGGTGATGAAAGCACAGTGTGGGACGCTGTCAAGATGATGGTTTGGGAAGCTCTTTGCAGATTAATATAAATTAATTAGTGCCCAGAACAAATTATCGTAGTTTGCACCAAGCAAATAGATTTTTGCATTCAGAATCGAACATGGGTAGGCAAACTAATGCCGACAAGCCAGATCAGGCCCAATTGCCTTCTGGATCTGGCCTGTGGATGGTCCGGGAGTCACCGTGTGGATCGCCAGCATTTGCGTTCTTTCCCTCTCCCACACATGGTGGCAGCAGCGCCTCCCCCCTCCTGGCTTCTCCCTGCCCTGCCTAGAGGAAGAAGGGGGCTGGGCTTTGTTGGTGCTAGCAGCAGCAGCAGCAGCAGTACTCAAGAGGCCACCATTTTAAGCAGCCCCTCTCCAGAGCCCTCCACTGCCGCCGCCAGTCCTTGCCACTCACAAGACACAGGTAAGCAGCCACCGGGGCTCATGGTGCTCTTGCATCATTTTTATTTTTATTTTCAAAATATAGTCTGCCCCCCCCACAAGGTCTGAGGGACAGTGGACCAGCCCCCTGCTGAAAAAGTTTCATAAAACTCATGCTAGAACAGAATTTGACAGTTAACACCAATCCTGTGATGAATGACTTTGTCTCATGCATGCCCTTCGTAACTTCCTCATATTCTGGCTTGCACCCGGCTGTTTAGTATAAGCCGCAGTTTGATTCCATCCAAACAGCCAATGTATGTCAGTGTAACAGCAATCTATGGTTTGTACTAGACAGGAAGACAGTGGATTTCTGCATGGGAGAAGAGGGAAGGAGGAAGTTGCATGTGCACCTGAGGCTTGCTGCAGTAATACAAAGCCATGTTGTTGTTGTTTAGTCATTTAGTTGTGTCCAACTCTTCGTGACCCCATGGACCAGAGCACGCCAGGCACTCCTGTCTTCCACTGCTTCCCGCAGTTTGGTCAGACTCATGTTGGTGGCTTCAAGAACACCATCCAACCATCTCGTCCTCTGTCGTCCCCTTCTCCTTGTGCCCCCAATATTTCCCAACATCAGGGTCTTTTCCAGGGAGTCTTCTCTTCTCATGAGGTGGCCAAAGTACTGGAGCCTCAGCTTCAGGATCTGTCCTTCCAGTGAGCACTCAGGGCTGACTTCCTTCAGAATGGAGAGGTTTGTTCTTCTTGCAGTCCATGGGACTCTCAAGAGTCTCCTCCAGCACCATAATTCAAAAGCACAAATTCTTTGGCGATCAGCCTTCTTTATGGTCCAGCTCTCACTTCCATACATCACTACTGGGAAAACCATAGCTTTAACTATACGGACCTTTGTTGGCAAGGTGACACAAAGCCATATTTTGGCATTATATGTGAACCAGCTCTAGATCGATCTTATCTTAGTGTGGCTACTTTGAGAAGCACTCCCAAAGGCACAGTGATTCATTACATCTGTGGGTACTTGTTAATTAGTCTCATTAATTTATAAACTCAAAATTTTCTTTTTAATTATGTACACTGAGAAAAGTGGATAACTCAAGAAGGTAAAGGAAATGAGCAGTGAATGAAGACTCGCTAGCTTTTAATTATGCAAATAAAGACCGCTGTGGATTAATTATTTAGGAATCGGTATGCTTAGAATTGAAAATCTATTTCTGTCATTTGTGTACATGCCTTCCTTACTTGGAACAAAAGAAATGACCTTTTCCCATTTATTTTGCTTTGCTATGTATATTATCAGATTTTGGAGAATTCCAGATAAACCTCTGGGATTTCCTCCTCCTTGGAATTTCACTTCAGTGGCTTTAAATTGGTGGATTTATTACCAAACTCATTTTGCCGTCGAGCTCCCACTTCCCAGCATCCTAGTGTTTCTGTTTCTTAGTTGTGTTGTGCTGAAGCTTGTGCTCCAGTTCCTCAAAAAACATCTTCCCCTGAAAAAAGGGCTTCAATTTTCTGCCTTATTCTCAGGGCCTTGAGAATTTCTTTAGAATTCTGGTTGGTGCAGGATTTTGAGCTTGCCTTATCATTGTAAGGTGGCCCAGAATGATGTGCATGCATTTTTCTACCTAGCAAACAGTTGTCCAGTGCTTTGCAGATTTGCATGTTCTCTGTAATTCCTAATCTAAAGAACCCCCATGGGAGGAGTTACCTCAATATAACCTCCCCTAGGCTTTATAGTCACCCAGGGGAGCTGCAGAGTGTTGAACACTGGATGACCCTCCCAAGCAGCCCATGATGCCCTCCACTCATGAGAAGTTATCTAAAGTGATGTCGTAACACTAGTTTTAGTAGTCACGCTACCCATTCCCCCTTGGTAGCAGCCAACTAAGACCTGATTTAGCAATTGCGTTCATCGGTGGTGCAGAATTCTGACTGTAAAGCACAGCTTACTCTTCAGGGATTGAGGAAAAGGGGTGAGATGTTGGAGATGGTTCATGCAATGGGATCTTGCCAGGGAAAGGTAGCTTGCCCCGAGCTGATTTTCCATTTCTCCTGTTCTGTTCCAAAACCCATATAAAGCATCTTATTTACTTCACTGGGGTATGTAATGGCCCAAAGCACATCAAATTTAATTTGAAACTTCATTCTCCTTACATTACCACTTCTCCAGTTCTTCTTCCATTCCAATATGGCTATATGTATACAAATAGAAAACTTCGTTGTTGTTGTTTAAAAAAAGAACAGTACCGTAGATAACAGATTTTCTACTGAAGTTGAAAATGAGGATAGGAAACTGGAGAGTTCTGAGTTCTTCATACAGAATATATATATATATATATATATATATATATATATATATATATATATATATATATAATATTTGTGTTGATCAACCCTATTCCAGCCCCCAAACACTGCCGTATTACAGCTCCTAGTAAGGTACATGTATTTCTAAATGGTTAAAGGTTATATATTTAACCCTTGGATCTGCTTTCCTAATGCTACTTTCATATCTTTGCCCCTGGGGGAAATACTGTTCTGTTTAAAACATGTTGGGACAGTTTGTCACAACTTAGCATAACCACTTTGGTATCCATTGGTTTTAATTCCTGCATTTTCCTCTTCCAGTCTAATAGTTTTACGCCTTTTACAGAATTGTGAGGGGGAAATTGAGAGTGCGCCTTTCATTCATCGCCATTCAGATTTATTTTTAAGCTGCCTTTTATTTCTGTATTATTCAGTCCTTTAAGAAGCCTAGCAGGAATCCAGCGCTTTATATGAAAGAAACTGCATGAAGTAACAGCATGCATAAGTTTGTGAAGGCACGGCAGTTGGCTTGTGACCATCACTCGCTTACTCCCCAGGCTGGTGATCAAGGAAGGATATTCCTCTGTTATCTCTCTTGGGGCCCAAAGCTCAGCACTGTTAGCAGTGGACAAAAATAAACTCTTCAGTATTGTTTGCTGTCTTTATAAATCTTTCCTACTTTAGAATAATGTTTACATCTGTTCCAATGTCCTTTCTCTCCCATCTGCTCTTCGCATATAATTTATCTTTATAGAGCTTTCCCCTTTTAATTGTTACACTCTTCAAATCTGCTGTATTTACTTCTACATTTAACTACATTTACAACCCCTTCTGTTGCGTTATAATTCCTGAATCAAGTTTTCCTTCTCAGATATCAAAAGTATTTGATTTGGGCCCCATTCATGCTTAGCTGCTCCCTGGCCATTGAAGGCATGCACTGGTTGAACTTGAAATCAATTAAAAATGGCTGGTGGCAAGGTTGCCACTCTGATCATGGACAATGGCTATGGAATGTGCAAAATGAGATTTGTGGAAGATGACAATTCCCAGGCAGTCTTCTCCACCATTATGAGATGGCTCAGGCACCAGAGGATCATTGTGGGGATGAGCCAGAAGGACAGTTACATGGGGAACAAGGCACAGAAGAAGACGGATTTCCTCACCCTAAAGTACCCCATTGAACATGGCATCATCAAGTCATATGGCAGGGAGATCATCACCCCACCTCTTACGAGTTGTGGGTGGCTGCCAAGGAATACCCGGTCTTGCTAACCGAAGCCCTCCTGAACCTGAAGGCCAACTGGGAGAAGATGATGCAGATCATGTTTGAGACCTTCAACATGCTGGCCATGTAAGTGGTCATCCAGGCTGTGCTGTTGCTGCACACCTCTGGCTGCACTATCAGTTATGTAGGTGCTCCACATGGTACTCATCTACAAAAGGTACACTTTGACACATGCCATCCTGTGCCTTGACCTGGCCAGTTGCATCCTGACTGGGCACATCATGAATATCCTGATCAAGTGGGGCTATAGCTTCACTACCATGACTGAGACGGCAGGACATCAAGGGGGCCTGGACTTCAAGCAGATGATGGTCACAGCCTCCTTGTCGTCCTCCCTGGAGAAGAGCTATGAGCTGCCTGACAGGCAGGTGATCACCATTGGCAGGAAGTGCTTCCAGTGCCCCAAGGTCCTCTTCCAGCACTCCTCCCTGGACATGGAGTTATGTGGCATCGACTTGGTGTGAGTCAGGGACTCCACAATGTTTCTCCACATTCTAGAAGTTTTGCATCTGCAAGCAGGAACACAACGAGTTTGGCCCATTCATCATCCATCACAAATGCTTCTAACAATCCAAGCAGCCAACCTCTTCTGTTGGAGTCGATTTCTCTTGGTGCACTGTTTTTATCTGTTAAATTCTGTCATCTTGCAAAAATCTTTAGTATTGCCCTGATTCTTGAATTATCTCTTCCTACTTCAACTTTACTTTCTTTTTAGGATAACTTCCTGGTTCCATGGGGGTGTGAAACAGAGCGGGGCTAAATACAAATGACAGATGTCTCTGGGGCGGGGCTATATTTGCAATTCTGAAAAGCAAATTCAAGAGAAGATTTGCAAATAAGTTGGCTAGATCTGCCACTCTCTCCTTTTCCAGCAAGGTTTGTTTGCAACAACCTGCTTATTCTTGGAAGTAGCTATTACTCAGAGTTATTTTAAGAGATTATCTGGCACAGTGCAGTTGCTTCTGTTGCCATGCCCTGTTTCTGTGACCATCGAAAGACTGAAAATAACAATGGCATGTCAAAGAGCGAGATACAAATTCAGTAAACAGTCTCTGACAAAGTGGCCTCTACTCCAGAAAAGCTGATGCCCCAGTGATACAAAATCCTGGGCCATTCTCCTAAATTATTTTAAAACAAGCAGAGCACCAGGAGGAAGTGGTTTTCCCTCCAGTCCACACCTAAGCCCAGCTCCCTAGAATCATCTGGCACCACTGATTGGCTCCCACTGCACTGGAGTTTGGTCCTGAGCCCCCAAATTATGCAACTCATCTTCCAAGTCAACAGTTCCTTCTTAGACATTGTCCAAGGGATTACGATTGAAGAACAGTGGTCTCATACATAGGGCTCTGTTGTGCTTGAGGTCATAGTAAACACCCTCAAGAAAACAAGAAGCATAAGATCAAGATACTCAAGAGCAGGCATCTCCAAACTGTGGCCCTCCAGATGCTTTGGCCTACAACTCCCATGATCCCTATCTAACAGGACCAGTGGTCAGGGATGATGGGATTTGTAGTCCAAAACATCTGGAGGGCCGAAGTTGGGGGATGCCTGCTCAAGGGAGACAGTAGTTCTTTTAAATCAATGCAGAGAATTCAGAGTTAGGGTACAAAGGGTCCTTTGCCTTTAAGCAGTGCTTTTTTCTATATATATATAAAAACATGTTTAGGGGTACTCTCATTTTGACTCGAGAAAATCACCATTTTACAGTTCAAATTGGGGAAAATAAATACAGTAAATGGACAAAAGTACAAAGCTTCATTAAATGTTTAGGGGTATGCGTACCCCTGCATCCCCCCCAGAGAAAAGCACTGCCTTTGAGACTCCCCAACTGTTACTTCAGACAGAGTTCAGAATCGCATGAAAAAGATACCAAATGAATAATTATCACCCAGCCAATGAAGAACATCATTGTAATGATATATGGCACGCAGTCAATGAAGGCTGCAAATGTTTGTAAGCAGTGGGAAATGTTTTCAGTCCTGGCCTTGGTTCATTTTGCATTCATGAATTCCTGATCTATTTACAGTTAAGCTTGAACTGTAAGCCTTTTATGAAAGAGGGGCGGGGGGGGGGGAGTAAAGCAAAAGCTTTAGTTTTGAAAGCTCATTAAGCAGCCCCAGGACTCAAAACAACAGCAAGGCCATTAGGAGAGGATTTAAAATTACCTTTACCCAGTAAACTATTCAAAGATGTACACCACACAAGCTTTTGTAACACCTTAAAAAACAACAGGCTTTTTGCTCCTCCTTATTTTGAAATTAATTGTATCGGGGGGGGGAGGGGATGCTTTATTTTCATCGAGTTCTGTGTATAAACCTGCATCCTACTGCAAAGGAGCAATTGTTAATTTCTTATGTGGCGAGAGGCAATTTGAGAAGTTGCAGTGGTTGAGGTGTTGGAACAATCCAACTGTGTTGGAACAACAGTTCCCTGTTGATTACTGGAGATCCGTTTAAGATTGTGAGTGTAGAATCCCATGCCCTAAAATGCTATAAATCAGAGGTAGTTGTCACCAAAACTCCCCCCACCCAGCAAAAATTCATTAGATGCATGTATTTGTATGGACATGTAACTCAGATTAAGTGGGCTGTAGTCCACAAAATATATATTACCATCTATGTTAGTCTTTAAAATGCCACCAGGTTCTTTGCTGTTTCATTCAGAAGTGTCAACCGTTGGGTGGCAATGACTAATTCATGCTTGAGTTGTGTGAAAGGATGGGTCTGAGCTGGTGGAATGAATGGGGTTTTTTATTTAAATTGCCCAGCCACAGTACTTGGAAGAAAGGCTGACAACAGGCTTTATAGATCAGAAGCTCCGGACTGAGAAAAGAGCAGGAGAATGCAGAGGTATTTTAACAATTCATCCATGTCACAAGAACACCCAAGGCCCATTCTGTTGTGAGTTGTAGATGAATGCTGTTGTGCACATGGTGTTCCTTTTTAAAAAGTATTTTTTCGAGAGACTGAAAAATGACACTGACAGAAACGGCCACCTAGAGTCTCAAGGAAGGGGATTTTAGTTGTACGCATATAGCAAATTGCTAGGATGAGATCCCAGGAACTGCCTTGAAATAGCCATGTATTTTTGCTTGCCTCTTGTGCATGCTAATTGTAGAACAGGTATGACAGCTGCAGATGTACAATGGATTTGCCATTCTGCAAGATTGATTCATGGTTCACAGACCTGTCTATCCAGTGAATTGATGGAGGCAGAGGAATATGATCCTCTCTTTTAACTACCTCTATTCAGAAACCATTGTAAAACCTTCTGGCGTTGGGAGGAGTTCTTCAGCAACTTGTTCTATCATTTATGCATCATTGAAAGTCATTAAAAGCAGTAGTATTTTGAAGGAATATTAATGATCCAGTCACTAGCTTACCATTTCTGCCCTGGGGGCTGCTATCCTGGTCAACCCAAACTTGTCAGATCTCCCATTTCTTGTCGTACTCAGAATATGGGGGCAAAGCAAGGGGGCCTTTAATTAAATCAACAAGAGCCATTTTGGCACACAGAGAGCGAGCTTCTGGGCAGGGCCGTTTCAAGCAGGTCGGGCACCCTGGCGCCGTGGCGCGGAGATCGCTCTGGCGCCCCCGCCCTGGTGGGCGGACGCAGCGCGCAGCACAGCTTCTGTGCGGCTTTGCTGTGCAGCGCCCGCCTGCTGGCCCGGCGCCCTGGCACCCCGCGCCACCGAAACTACCCCTAGAGCTAGGCTTGCTTCTGGGGGTAAAGTAGCTGAGAGGACTGGGACCATCTGCTACCCTTGTATTCAATAACTGATTTCCTAGACTGCAGCCATTTCCAGTCTGTCATTATATTCCCTGACATAGATGATACAAGAAAGGGTGGTATGCAGATGCCTTAAATAAGTAAAATTAAACATTGAGTTAATAACATTATAATGTGCACTTCCACTGAAGAGGGTGGGAAGACGGTCATCCTCTTTTCTCGGATTGAGATCAAAGCTTAGTTCTGCATGTTGGGGAGAATGGTTCCAGTTTAATTTTGTTTCCTATTTTTCTGTGGAGGATATGTTTGTATGAAAGACCATTCCTAATAATGAATCTGTGTTTGGGCTGAGCTACTGCACTATGAAGTGGTTCAGGCCAGACACAGGTTTGTTATTAGGCAATAGTCCTGTTTTCCCTATATTAACTTCTTAGTCCTTTTTCTATTGCATATTTTAAATGCCAATTGAAACAGGGCTTGAAAAGACATGCATTTTATAGGCGCACGAATCAGAAACCCAGGGTTGGCTGTGGCTGCCTGTCAAGTGTATATTCATTGGCAAAACCAGGTTTGCTTCTATGTAATGAGCAGTCAGTGCTGGCTCTGCCATTAGGCAGAGTGAGACAGCTGCTTCAGGCAGCAGATGCTGAGGTGGACTGGGAGGGCAGGCAGAGGACAGAGCTGTGTGAGTGAGTCTGCTACTTACACATGTACTCTAGGCTACTGTCCTGTTGTCATGGTTGATGTAAAATTCAGTTGCTGGTCTGGTTGGAAAAAGGATGGGGAAAGTTCCCATTCTGCCCTTTATTTTATAATAATAATACCGTAATAGATTTTTATTTATACCCTGCCCTCCCCAGTGAGAGCCGGGCTCAGGGCGGCTGACATCAATAAAATTACAATAAAACGTAAAAGAAAGAAAAACAATTGATTAAAATGCAGATTAAAATACAAGCTAGATTTAAAATTGTTTTAAAATGCAGTCTCATTTTAAAATGGCCCAATTCAAGGTAGCAAAATGTCTTGGAACAGTCCTGTCCTCTTGTAACGAAGGTCTAATTAGCTCACAGTGATCTCCTAGGGATGTGAGTCAAGAAATGTAACTCTCTGATCAGTTTCATAACATTTTTGGTGCAACATATTTGAATTGGAATTTCTGAATTTATGAAACTCCTCTCTTCATAAAAAGAAGGCACCCAAATCATTATTCCAGAGTACATTTTAGCATTGGAGGATGAATAAATATTTACCTCCCCCCCTTTCTGCCTGTACTTTCTCAGTAGCTGCTCAGAAATACTGTGAAATAATGCAGTGTGTCTGTCTGAGCAAGTTGAGAGTACTTTTCGTTGAGCTTCTATGCTGACAAACCATCAACACCTTTCCTCAGGGCTGAGATGATAAGACTAGCTCATCCTCTCTACTTACATCCAAAATCACACACCCCAAAACACACACACACACACACATTTTGAATCACTGGAAGTCTGCTTCTGAGTTTAAGTGCATGGCTCCTCAGTCCCTTTTCATCTCCCTCATAATCTCCTTGTGAGGTGCCTCCCCCCCCCCCCTGGGCTTTGCTCCTTTGGAGATTTCCAGATCACAAAGTAATAGGTGAGCTCCTTTTGGATGCTTTCAGCAGCCAGCAGTCTCTGCTTGGATGAATAGCAGAGGAGGTGGATGAAACATGCTCCATACGGCTCATTAATAGGTGAGCTGCAAATATTCTGCACCAGCTTAAGCTTTGGGATAATATTTTATCTGGTTTAATGTTTATTATGCGATTCCAGCTCATGACAGGCGGTTCACCTCAGAATATTTTTTCCATGGCTCAAACAGGGGGAAAGGCTGTTTGGAAAAGTGTGCTGTGTGCTCTTAATGAACAATTTTGCTAATAATTCCAGTTAGAGGACCCATGTATACCAGAGGAGGCTGGTCCATTGGAGCAAATGGCATTCTGCCTCACCAATTTCAGTCTGCACTCAGCTAAGCCCACCCGCTTACTCACAACCAGTCCAGGGGTGGCACTGCCTGTTGGCTTCTTCCTCCTTTGTCCTGGTGGTGCCCTCACAGAGCTCAAACAGGGAGCAGGATGGAGGCAAAACTGGAATTAGGTGGGTCTACCTATCATTGAGCCTAGGGCAGTTCGAATCCCTATGAAGGGGTGAGCTCCCATTGCTTGGTCGTAGGCGCTCCTGCCAACCTAGCAGTTCAAAAGCACATCAAAGTGCAAGTAGATACATAGGTACCGCTACAGCGGGAAGGTAAACAGCGTTTCCATGTGCTGCTCCGGTTCACCAGAAGCGGCTTTGTCATGCTGGCCACAAAACCTGGAAGCTGTACGCCGGCTCCCTCGGCCAATAACGCGAGATGAGCGCCACAACCCCAGAGTTGCTCATGACTCCACCTAATGTTGGTGTCCCTGCCTTCTGCCCTATGAGTCACAATGGACTCTAGCTGCCCCTGACACGCACGTATTGCCCTGTTTCCCCATAAGGGGCATGCTCACTGGGATATTGTTTCCTTGATCCAGAAGCTGTGTGTTGCACAAATTCACAAGCTTCTGAGTGAAATGCCAAACAATACACCTGTCGAAGTAACAGCAAAGTTCCTGCCCCTGTTTTTTTTTTTAAAGATTTTGTGCAAGAAAATATATCCAATCAATTGCTTACACATAGATTGATGCATTCTATAGTTATAAGTATCTGCCCCTGTTTGTTGATTACTTTCTTTTGTCTTAAATACAGTAGCCATTTCATTTTTTTAAGAGATTTTTATTAATTTTCAAACAAGAAATACACAAACAAAACATATAATATAACACTGTCCCTTCATTTTCCCTCCACACACCGGTCCACTTCTGCCACCAGTAGGACCCGTGTGCTTTAGGAAACAAAGGGGTCCAATTGTGAATTGAGTTCTGCTTCCCCCCTCCCTCCTCCCTCCATATCCCCCCCCTGCCACTGAGAGAACAGGGAGGAGGGGGTTATGGGGATCTGCATCCCCCAACTCTTTCATAATCATAATTAACCTAAAAAGAAAAAAAAAAGAAAGAAAGAAAAGAGAAAAAAAACAAAAGGAAAATTGGGAAGAGTTCAAACTTCCCAGTTCTTATTATTTTAACATCTTAATTGCGACTCCCTCGATAGTCTTCCTTATGGTTTTCCTGACAAATTCTGATTACTTATGGTGAATTTTCCAACTCAGTTTCAAATCTTAATCTTATAATATTAACTCAATCCTCCTCCTTTTTCATGCTGCCCTCCCACAGGTCCCCTCCTGCCACAAGAGGTGCCTGCAGGGCACAGCACTTCCAAGGTTCCATTTCCTCCTCACCCCTCTGGGCACCCCCTGCCACTGAGTGCCTCAGAGTAAGGAGAGGGGGGCAGGCAGCTTTCTGCCTAAACACCTCACTTAACCTGCAATAATTTACAGTAACTTAAAAATTCTTTCCCAACCATTCTTATACTCCCTTAAGGAAACATAACTTTTTTTCCTTTCTTTCTTACATTCCATCTCCTCTCCCTAAGTCTTTTCCCCCCAATTGGTTCAGCATTTCCATTGTCATGCCAAGATTTCGAAGACCGTCTTTCAGAAACCAAAACAATACCTTTTAACTAAAGTTTTTACCCCACACCCATTCTTTCCCAAATCCATCTCCAGGCCTTTGCCCCCCCCCTGTCCCTGTCCTTCCCATCCCTCAAAAACCCCACTCCACATTTTAACCCCTCCAGGATCTTCAAATCCATTAAACTTTAAGTCCCTTTGTCTCTCATCTTCTTGTTCTAGTTGTTTTTCTTCCTTTTGGAGGTCATATTTTGCTTCATCCCAAACAAATTTGTCATAGTCCAAGTCCTCTTCCAGTTGTTTCTCCTCACACACAGTCTCAGAATCATACAGTAGCCATTTCAATTAGAGAGATTTCCTTGAATTGTTGAATGTAGGCTTCTTCTTCTTCTTCTTCTTCTTCTTCTTCTTCTTCTTCTTCTTCTTCTTCTTCTTCTTCTTCTTCTTCTGACATAATAACACTGTTAGTAGTAGACATTTCTAATTTGGATCAAATCAGTAGCTGAAGTAGCGCTTTCTGAGCTTGAGTTTCTCTTCCTTACCTCCTGATATTCCATTATGTAACAGACAAAGTTAAATCTGACATTTAACTGACAGCTTCTATGAAGCGCAGACAATGTTCCTTGGACCAATTTCCTATTAAATTGCTGGCTTCCTAAATTCTCTGGGTTTTTTCTTCTTCTTCACCTAATGCCTACCTTTAAGTACGGTGATGGTTTTATAATGACGGGTTCTATCAGATTTTCATTTCTACATTAGCATCTGGAATTAAAAGCCATTGGTAATCATTCATGTTGGGATATATCTTGGCACAGGCTATTCTGCTCAACTATTTTGTAAAAATGTGATTTTAATCAAATTTGACTCTGTGTGTGTGTGTGTGTTTCTACTCTATCAACGCCGATGATGCTATTCAAGTTAAAGCCTACTATAGCTAATCAGACTGAAAATGGAAATTCTTTCATGCTGTTAGATCTTCGAGGGTACAACATTAATGTAGCATTAACTTACAATCTTGTGTAAGTTGTTTTAAATGTTGTGGAGAGGGGGGGTGAACGTCCCAGGCTACTGTTCTGGGGTGGCAATCTTCTGTTGCTACTGCTGATACTTAGTTTCCCCCTAAAGCATCTCTGTTTGAAAATGAGTTGCTTAACTGGGTAAAATCAGAGGGAGTGAAATTTAAAATGGCAAATTAATGATCTACAACTTTAGTTTGGTCTACGATTTGAAACATTTACATATAAAATTAGAGATATCCAAGGATCCTGACTGACAAAGGCAGGTATTGCTTCAGCCAAGCGAATATGGTCGGTATTCATTCGCATGGTTAATTGCTGCTAAGTTTCCAAATGACATTTTATTTACATTGCTTTGATGTTTACATTGAAATGAATGGGTGTAAGTTATAGAACATATATTAAATAGAGGACAGGGAGGTGAATAATGTAGTATCTGGCAAAAACTGAACTTCAGTGGAATAGAAACAGTGCTGATTGTGATGAGTAAAGGTCAGAACAGAAACTGTTTCTTTCTTACACGCCTAATATCAATCAAAGTAAACATACATTGACCTTAGTCCAGCAAATCACCGGAGGACCCCACATGCACAGTTGAAATCCCCACTGTCGCCATTCCTGTTGCTAAAGAGATTGGCAATGTTTCAAGCCAAAAAGCAGCTTGCTTATCATTAGTTTCCTAACAGTTAAAAGTGATAACTGGTTACTAAAACTTTCTTGGTGGCTGCTTTCATCTTCATCTGTGCCTTTTCTTTTTTCTTTTTAAAGGATTTGCATTATTCTGAATTTAGAATGGATTAGGACCTCCTTGCATGTGCCTCGTGTAATGGGTGAACTCTCCAGCTATTCAAATAATTAGATTAGCTTTCCCCAATCTTTATTAGAAAAACCTTTCACCAGGAGGCCTCTGAGAATGCTCAGACTGTTTAGTGTATCTGAGGGAGCTCCTTGCTAGATCTCTCCCATCAAAAACTAGCCTTGAGCATAGTGTGAGGAGCCAGCAGAGAGGAGAACTGTAGGGTAATTGGGGGGGGGGGTCCAATAGGCCCCATTCTTAAGGTCTGAATCCCAAACCTGCTAGCATGCAGGGCAATCGTGGTTTCCAGGACTCCCAATTCAATGAATTGTTCCAGGAGGAATTGGAGCCTACCACTTCTACTCATCCCAATGAGTAGAAAAAGCTTGAGCATGCTCAGGGTTGTTCAGACAGATGGCATCTACAAGCCCCTGTAATTCCACTAGCTTTCCTTCTCCATGGATAGTTCTTCCATTTTCTTCAGAAGATTAACTTTGCTGGGGGCAGGGGGACAAACAAGCAAGATTGATGGTGAGCCAATTATGGCCCCAACTTGCATTTTGTCTTTGTGGAGCTGCGAGCTCAGCTCATGAAGGCAAATCTTTGAGCTGGCCACTATGACCCCCCCCCTCCCCTTCCAAAGTTCGGGAATCTTACTACTCACCATAACTAAGCCATATATTTTTTGACATGATCTTTCACGAAACATTGTTTGAAAAGCTTTAGCCATGTCTATCCCCTTGAATGAACTTTTGGGGGACAGTAAGATACGATAAACTAAAGTCCACAATCCAGTCCACGAGCCTTCTATATGCTCAGCGATCCCTTTTAGACTAGACGATTTGTTTTATTTTTTTTAAAGAGAGAAATTGTGGAAAGTTTCTGGTCAAAGGCAAAGTGTCTGTAGCTTCATAAGACAGTAATGGGAGATGATGACAGAGAAAATAACAGAAACTAACAGGGAACACCACAACCAACAGTCAGCTCAGTCTGTCTATTGCAGTAACCGGAGTGTAGCTGAGTGTCAATGCTCTGCCATAGCAAAGCACATGCTTTGAATACAGAATGACTCAGGTTCAGTTACAGGGCTGGGGAAGACTGCTGCTTCAGACCCTGGAGAGCCCCTGTCAGGTAGAGTACACAATATTAGGCTAGGAGTGGATCGATGTCCTGCCTCAATAGAAGACCGTATGTCTTGTCAGACAAAGAACAGAAGGGAAATGTGTCATGCTGACACTCTTGTATTAACTTATCCATTGCAAACATTAGCAGCCTCACACTGCGTCATGGGGACTCTACAACATTAGTAGTCATAGCGGATTTTATCTATCCACCACATTTTCCCACAAATACCTTTGGGATCAAAGTGCTGTGCAGAAAATAAATGGTCGAAACACAATAGCACAACAAACCATAATCATAAATATAATGCTACTGCAATACAGTGCTAACAAGTTCGAAAAGGGTTCATTTAAATTATATCAGAAATTTAAGAGCATAAAGTTTAACAATAGGTCACTTAACCTTAAGTCGTCGTCCCCCTCCAAAAAAAATGATGGTATAAGTGTCCCCACAGAAAATGAAGGCTCCTAAGGATGGTCTTAGCGGGTGGTGCTGTGGGTTTGCCAATCAGAAGGTCGGTGGTTCGAATCCCTGTGACGGGGTGAGCTCCCATTGCTCGGTCCCAGCTCCTGCCAACCTAGCAGTTCGAAAGCACGTCAAAGTGCAAGTAGATAAATAGGTACTGCTACAGTGGGAAGGTAAACAGCATTTCCGTGTGCTGCTCTGGTTCGCCAGAAGCGGCTTTGTCATGCTGGCCACATGACCTGGAAGCTGTACACCGGCTCCCTCGGCCAATAACATGAGATGAGCACCGCAACCCCAGAGTCAGTCACGACTGGACCTCATAGTCAGGGGTCCCTTTACCTTTTAAGGCTGGAGAGTAGAGCAAAGCATGTGGAAACATCCATTCCAAGATGGTAAACAAAGAATGTCACTTCCTTCCTAAATTACAATAATCTCAAGTTCCCTTGGCTGAAGCCCTCAACTTCACCGAGTATGCTGTGAAGAAATATAAGAGCGAGATCCATACTCCACATATTTCTACTCCACTCATACACACACCTTTCTCTTTGCAAGTTTTTTGTTTCCCTCAGCCGGTCTGTAAGTAAAAGTGAAGTGGGGTGTGTGGGTGGGGGTGGATGAAGGATAGAGTTGGGGTTGCTGAAAAACTTGATGCTGGGCTTATCTGTACAGTTCCCACCCCCCAACTCAATCTTGCTCCTTAATATCAATTAAGTTCTTCCCGGACTCCAGCTTGGTTCTGCTATACGTACGAGCAATTCACACATATTATACAAATGGTATACCAGAGATGGGGAGCTTGTGGACTTCGAAATGTTGTTGGGCTCCCAACTCTCATCACTCCTGGCCAGTATGGAGATTGGTCAGGGAAGATGGGTGTTTCAGTTCAAGAACAACTCAGAAGCCAATGGTTCTCCATCCCTGATTTTTATGTTGTATACTGCCTTGAGATATTGTTATGAAAGTTCACATAATAAATATGTAAATATAAAGGTATAAGATCATATACATATTATTCATGTGTAAAGAAATAAGCAAATTCACCAGTGCATATGCCATAATATATGTATATATTAATATACTTATAAAATTATGCAGCAGAAATATAGTATGGTACATTATATGCATACAAGGCATACACATAGTACAGGGGAAATTAGCATCTAATTAGTTGGGCTTTTGTAAAGCAAACAAAAAAAAGGCCAGTGCCTCCATGCAAGCAGGTTCTGTCTGTTCAAAACTGCCAAAATGTGTGTCTCATTCCATGTAAGGCAAATTCCTCCTCTGTCCCTAGTGAAGGAAGCATGTGTTGGAACTTGCAGCTAAATCCTGTAATGCAAGCGATTCACCTGAATATGCGAAGAGGCGCTTGATAACTTCCACTGAAATGTTCAAAAGTTTCAGTGTCCCTTACTGCTGCTTCCTCCTCCTCAGAACTCTTTTATTTCCTGTAACTCCAGCCTCCAATTTTCCATTCTTTGAAGCTTTTTATACTTGGCTCTGTGAATAGACTTGAGATAAAAGACAAAACACCCAGTCTTTTCGACTGCTTAGCTAGTGCCAGTTATGAGTGGTGCCGACTGCCTGAAGAGAACTGTCATTCAAGCAAGCTCGGGACATGCCCAATTTAGATGAGGAATCCTGCCAGATGATTTTTACCTGTCCTTTCGGGGGGGGGGGACGACCATTAATGTACTGTTTGAAAGGTTGTTGCTTGCCAGCAGGGGCTATAGCCCAACAGACCAGGGAGACCATGATTTCTTGTGTCTGATGACAGCGATAAATCTATGTCCCCTGAACTTATATTTTGTCTTGTTGAGAACACTCTGGCCGTTCTGCTTCCAAGTAGTAAAACCAGTTGTATGGGTGCTTGGGGATTTCATGTGGTTCACATTTTTAGGCGAACTGGTCTGATTTGCACTTCCTGGAGTAAGGGAGAAATCCTAACCACCACCACCACCACCCCCCAAAAAAGTGTGCAGTATAGCAGGATTTACAGAGTGATTGGGTCACCCACCACCACCACAGTTCTTCTGCACATGGGTGCCAGCTTGGAAGGCAGGCAGATTGTGCCAGCATGCTTGGACTCAGATCATACCCTATGACATCACGTGATGACAGCGAGGCCCACTTAGAAGCCTGTGGATCCCAGGCTGTGTCCCTGCTTCTAAGCTGGCTGTAGGGTCCTACAGGTTCAGGATACTACCACCCATAGACCCCCCCCCAAGAGCCTGCTAGCACCAGGCTGGCAGTGCCATTGTTGTACCAGCTTAGATGATGAAAAGGGGCAAGGATGACTAGTATTGCTTGGCAGAAGGGTGCGATTCTTGGAACTATATTATTGGAAGAAAAGTCAGAGATCTCAAACTCCATGCTGAGGCAAGAGATCAACTCCTAAAGCATCTATGACTGGTATTTGGAAGGAGACAGATCCCCTAAGCATTTCCACCCCCCGATAAACAGGGAGTGTGATGTTTACTGTGGCATGATTCCTTTCTATTGAAGAGCAGCCTTGGAATTACAATGTGCTATGTAGCACCGATTAGATTTTTGAAGGAAGGGTGTATTGCTCAGTGGTTGAGAGCGTACGTTTTGTTTGTAAGATTGTCCTTCAGTCCTTGGAATCTAGTTAAAAGTATATCTGGTTAAATAATTATACGCCACGCATCTGACTGGATTTCCCCAGCCACTCTGTCTCTGTCTGAGACCATTTTCATTTATTAATCATACTATAACCCAAGTTCTCTGGGTGATAAACAACGAGAACAACTTACAACACAAATCCAGTAAAACAATAAAAGAACCCTAAAAAATCAAAATAGCCACATCAGGGGATATTTAAGTCATTTAATGCAGAGAGCCACGAAGTTATGTTATCTTCATGTTCTTTGCAACTTTGAAAACTTATATTTGGAAATACAGAAAATAATTATGAAATATGATTTTTTAAAAAAGGACTATGGAGTTAAAATACTTGGCAGCACTTGCCATAAGCCAAATATACCTGACTTTGATTTTTCTTCCACTGTGTAACCAGCCTACTAGAAATCTTCTTTTGATGCTGCAGGATCAATATTATTTGACAGCTTTGTCACTTGTAACAAACCTCGGAAATACAGTTTCATTGGAAGCAATTGCCACTGCATCTTGTTGGTTCATGGACCCCAAACTGAGAATCAGAGCAGGGATAGAGATTGCAATGACAGTAGCCGAAGGCAGCGCCACAAGACCTCTTTAAAGCAACAGCCCCATATAGACGAGTTCAGTAGTGCTTCCTTCTGAGCAAACGTGTAGGCAGTTGCACTGTTGGTTCCATTTCGTCCAGTCAAAATGGTTTGAATTTATAACCTCCGTAAGAAAATTGCTATTTGTATTACTGAAAATAAATATGTATAAATACACTCTAAACGTCCTGCAATGGAGGCTGGTTGATTAGGAGAAATGGGGCACTGCCCCACCAAACTCAGCATGCCCTTAGCCGGCCTCTGTGCACTGGCCTTCTTACTTACATCCCATCCAGGGGGTAGCTCTGTCTGTGTGCTCTCCCAAGCCTACGGTACATTCCTAGCATGTTCTCTCTCTTTTTGTAATCATTTTATTTGATTTTTCAAATATAGATTTCTAAAAAAAACCCAAATACATTACAGAGATTTCTCTGCATCTCGCGACTTTCCCCCATCCCCTCCGTGGTGGGTCCTAATGTCAACGTTTTCAACAGCATATTATATCATAATCTATGTTTTATATCTATCCATATTACCCATTGTGTTTGTTACATTACAAGTGAGATTAAAATCCTGCTAATGTTCCCATCTGCTTATGGTGGTCTCCTAGATAAATTATAATTTCCCCCCATTATTTTCCTTAGTTTTTGTCCTCTTGGTTCCTGAACTTTCTGGTCAGCTTTGCCATTTTGGCATAGTCCAACAACTTAGTTTGCCATTCCTCTCTAGCAGGGACTCCTTTCCATCTCTGAGCTAGTAGCAACCGTGCAGCTGTTGTCACATACGTAAAATCTTTTCTGTGCCTTTGAAATGTCTGTACAGTCATACCTCGTCTTGCACCCACTTCATGTTGCGTCTTTTCATGGAACCCGGAAGTACTGGAACAGGTTACTTCCAGGTTTTGCCACTCATGCATGCGCAGAAGCGCTAAATCGCACTGCACGCCTGCACAGACACAGCACTTCGAGTTGTGGGCATTTCATGTTAGGGGCGAGCCTCCGGAACTGATCCCGTCCATAACACAAGGTAACACTGTACAGTACCTATAATTACTAATAACAAAATAACAAAAGTTATTTTAAATATTTTTTTCCTAGTTCATTATATATCATCTCCCAGAAAGCTTTTATTACCTTACACGGCCACTACACAACCACCATTCCTAGCATGTTCTCACTCCTGTCTCAGCAACGTCTATGGTGGCTTGGTCATGTCCAAGGTTTGCGAACTTTTCCATGGTCTAAGAATGGAATTCGAACGGTGGAAGGGCACCAGTGGCGGGAGGCCTCATTAGGGAAAGCACACTTCTGTTTAAGAATGGTTTCGGTTTAAGAACGGACTTCCGGAACGGATTAAGTTCATAAACCGAGGTACCACTGTATTAAACGTCATAGTGAAACAACAGCTTTCCAAAATATATAATAGATACATATAATAGACCTATATTTTGCATATAATTTTGGATATAATTAGACTTCTTTTTCTTAAAACAAACAAACAAACCCAAGCAGTTTGGCCATAAGAGGGCATTCAATATAAGTTTGAGTAACTCACCCCCCCCCCAATCCTATGTAATAAATCTTTTTAAAATGGACACCTCCTTCACTGTGTACATGTCTGGTGGTACATTTGCCATACACTTGAATGCAAGCATGTCCTTTTCAAGTGTCTCCAAGCAATTAGCATCCCATGGAGCAGGATGCAGGAATGAGCTTGCTTGCTCTTTGTTCATCCCTGCTTCCTGGAGGGTGGCCATCGGTGTGAGTTTTTCCCACTCAGGAAAAACCTGTACATTTTAGAAAACTGATTTCCCCAGGTGCTAAACCATAGGGGGAGTCTACCTGAGTAGAACAGGCTCCTCATTGCAGCTGATAACCCCCCAACTAGTTGAGGTTGGGGGGATGGCATTGGATAGGGCAGGGTGAGTGTGCTCATCCTCACGTCCTCCTCCATGTGATGGGTAAATGAATTCCCGAAGAGGGCTACAACACATCAAAATTTCCTCCAGGCAAGGCCTATCCTTTAATTTTACCTATAATGATTTGAAAACATTGCAGCTGGTATGTAAATAACCATACTCTTCAAGCCTACTGGTGCTAATAACAGTCTGCTTAGAAAGGCACAAAGGTTAAATTCGCGGTGATCGTTCACTGGGTTTTGAATAACTGTGGCGCGCCTCTAGTAATTCATGCTACCCATGATCTTCAATAAACAAAAGTTATTAAATCAGTTTCACCGACACACGAGAAAATCCATTAGCCCGAAAATCCATAGAAAGCACGCAAGGCATGCCAATGTGATCCATAGAAAATGCTTTTAAATATGCAGATATGAACTAGGCTGTGGCAGATCTCATACATTATTTAAGATTACAAGCAGAGGCGTCGATATTTAATGTTTGAATGTGCAGAAAATTGGGCTTCTTGGAATAAATATGCTGGGCGAATATTTTAATCAACATATCCTTGTAACCACAACTGGCAATCGGAAGCATGATGAGGGATTTTTCCTAACTCAGTTAAAGTTTGTTAATGGGGAAATCATTTCAGCCAAATGTGTTGGTTCATTTCTCTCAACAGGCAATCTGTTGAGATTTAGGTGCAACTGCCTTTCACCCAAGAAACTAATGTAGTACATTAGATTGAAGTGCGTTGTTGTTGGCTATGTTGCAAATTTACCAATCAAACTCTTCTTCCTATTTAGAGGATAAAAATGCCACAATAAAACAAAACATATGGTATATTTACTTCATACTCCAGATTATCATGAACAGATTATCAGATTATCATACGCCAGATTATCATGAACATTTGTTAGGGAAAGTAAGTATCACAGAGATATTGTTAGCCACACACCCATTTGCTTTTGTTATGGTAGCAGTGGCTCTGTGAAGAGCTGATGAACATAACTTAACTAGTCGAAAGACCTAATGAAATTGTAACGCTTCTCATCACACATCGCATCCTATGGAACAATCTGTTTGGATGATGATGAAAAAAAGTTTTACAGGGACATTATTTGCAATCATCCCTGTCAAACCCAAATATATTACCAAGCACATGATGTACAGTAGTAGTAGCTGCTGCTGTTGTTTTAGAAAAAAACTTGAAACTTTTAAAACCCATTAAAAGGAACATGTTATAGGAGACTGGAGAAACATCAGTTTGGGACACTAGAAGATAATAATATGAAGAGTCCTATTGGAACTCTTGAGTGATTAAAATTAAATAATGGGCCTGGGGAAAGAAGTTTGGGGAAAATGATACCTTGCAGAATGGGAAAGGAAGGCTGGATATTAACTACAGCAAGAATTACTCTGGAGTGTATATGTTAAATACTTTGAATTATTGGTATACATGTAATTGATAGAAAGGTGGAAGTACCTCTTGAATTATGTTATTTTACTGTTACTTTATTTTCTCTATTAAAGTCCTTTATTTTGGATTGAAGAGGGCACACACATGAAGGGGAATAGTTGGAGGAAGATGATCCCTGCAGGAAAGGCAGGGTAGAAAGGTTATTTGAGGGTAGGAGACTAGGAGAAGACGTAGGCTCTCAGATGGGAGATGCGAGGGTCTACCTTTCTGTTTATGCATAAATGATACATATGATATAAATATGATAAAGGTCCCTTATAGTTACTCCCTCCTCCATTTTTTTTATTAAAGGTTTTCTTGGTTTACAAAGATACGTGCAATGTCTCTCGTAACATTTTTACAAATCAGTTTCATTTGTTGAGGCATTGGGAAGAAAGGTAGGTGGGGGGTGGGGTCGGGGGTCGGGTGACGGTGTTTCTATTTTGCTTAATATATGTGGGGTTTATTGTCAGCGTCGCTTGTGCAGGTTCCCTGCTGTTCGCTTGTGTTCCTTTGGTGGTGAGAGATGTTGGGGTTGGCCTAGGATATGATTGTTCATTTGTGGTTGGCTGTGGTGGTCTTTGTTTTGTGTGTGAGTGGGATGGGTGAGTATTTTGGATCAGGTTGGCCATATTGATTTTTATGCTGTTGGTGGATTTTTGTCATTGTCTTGTTGGGCTGTGTATGTGATAAAGGGGAACCATGCCGGGGTGAAGCCGTCTTCTTCTATTTGTCCCCGTGTCAGTTTCAACTTATTGGTTAATTTTTCTAGTAGGGCTGTTTCTCATACTGTTTGGTACCATTGGCCCATGTTTACTTCTGACAGGTCTTTTGTTTGTTTGTTTATCTTTTCTTTTCTTTCTCCTTTTTTCATTTCTTGGTTTCTTACCATTTTTGTTCTTTAGATTAGTTTGATTTTTATTGTATTTTATGTTGAAAACTTTCAATAACAAAACTTATTTTAAAAAGCTAAAGAAATAGATTTTAAGTAAGTGATTTGGTCAGCCCTCAACGTAAAACCCATGAGATGCAGTGTCTAAACTTTTAGTGAGCCTCAGCTCAGCAGGCTCTAACACCCCCTAAACATCTGTTGCTTGACAAGGCTTCATCCTGAGCTTACCAATATGCCTGATAATTGCTCTGAGGTGAGCACAGATGTTCTCCTCCCTTCTGCCTGAGTCGGACCTTTTAGAAATGCCAGGATTACATTTGGAAATCAGCACACCACCTCCAGCCTACTGGTGCTATTGAATAATGGGTTTCAGGCAGACAATATTCAGAAAGAAGATGATGGGGCCGTAATGGAAAGGCAATAAATTATGCTTTCTGTAATACTTGAAAAAGAAATAAAACGACCCTACTGAGCGGGTGGTGGTCACATACAGCCTATGAACTGAATGTAAACTGCCCAGATTTGTACCATGGTTTGCAGTCTTCCAAGGAATAAATGTAGATGGGATGGAAAGTGAGGTGAGGCTGAAATGGGCTAGATGCAACCCCCAGGCTTTAGATTGCACCCACTGCATTAGAAAAGGAAACCAGTGATGTCCCTTAAAAGAAAGGTTTTTTTAAAAAAAAATGCAGAAAACTGGGAAAAGAATAAGTTATATGTCCAAAAGTACAGCAAAGGTGCACTGCCTATGTTGATATTCGACTGAATTTGAAGAATATCTGAAAAAGACAAGATATAGAATCGAACATTGGTACATTAAGAGATAAGAATGTATTAGAAAATTGCTACAGAGATTTATACTGTGTTATGTACGTTCATATTTAGAACAACGATATACATCAGGAATTGACAGGGTGAATTAAAAATAAGTATAGACGATATTGAATATGCTCTCCTTCTTTTCCTACTCTCACTGTAGAGGAAAAATTAAAAGAAAAATTGACACAGATATTTTGATTTAGTAAAAATATATTGTTTATTGCATTCAATTTATTGTTTATTACTTTTAAGTTAATGTTGGTATCAATCAATTTCGTTTGGGGGGCATTGAAGGTAGAAAAAAGTGAGAGGGGAAGGGGGGTTGGGGAATTGGAGGGAGGGGGAGGGGAGGGGGACATGGGGTAGTTATAAGTTGATGTATTTCATAAGTTGACTTTGTATTTCGGCTGGAAAGTTTTCTGTATTTATACGTATTTGTAGGAACATACTGTAAAATAAATAAAATTTTAAATTAAAAAGAAAAGAAAAAGAAAGGTTTATAGTGTCAAATCATTCTAGAACATACAAAATACAAATACAAAATGTTTTTAGAAACCTAAAGGGTCCAAACAGCAATAAAATTCCATTCTCTTCTTAGCACTGTTTTGAAATTCAGTAATGAAGGACAGAACAAAATAGTTATCCAGGCACATAAGGATTTTATACATTACTGGGAAGTTTCAAGGCTTATGGAATGGGGAGGTTCATCAAGATTGTTGGGCAGTTTGGTATCTGGGAAAGAAGTTCCCATCTCAAAAGTATGGCCAAAAGATGTTAAATGCAGAATCACTGGTGTTGCTGATAAGTCAAGCAGCATGTTTTTAAATACCTCTATATGTATAATGATAGAAAACGATACTAGAGAGGAAAATAGGAAATTGAAGAGGCATGTCTCATAAAATGGATGGGTAGGAATGCAGATTTTGAATAATTTCTTTTTGGAGACCTGGTGGGGTAACAGAAGCATGCCTAAGTGCTTTCACTGTGGGTTTATAATAGTATCTGAATTGCTTGATAGAATTACAGCCTCAAGATTCTCAGTGGTGCCTTGGTCCATATTTGTTTTCTGTTGCTATTAGTTTAGCTCTCTGCAAAAAAATTTTTTTAAATAAAGTAGCAACTTCCGAATCCGCAAGGCAGGCCACTAAACAAATATGGGTGTGTAGTTATTCCTTTGTTGGTTATTTATTTTAACTTTTCTATCCACTTTTCCGAAACCAAAAGTTATAGAATAAGCACAACTAATATAAAACAGTGCCTTTTTTGTTGTTTTTTTAAAAAAATGTCTTTATGAGTTACTGCAATGCACTCTGTGTGGGGCTTCCCTTGAGGCTGAATTAGTGCAGAATGCTGCAGCACAACTGCTGACAGGAGTGAAATTCGATGAGCATCCTATACCTGCGCTTAAAGATCTGCACTACCTGCCAAGTTTGTTTCTGGACTAAGTTCAAGGTTTTATTATTGGTACATAATGCTCTTAACAGCATGGAATCAGTTTACTTTAGGGATCCCTTTCCACATATGCCTCTAAATCAAGTGTTTTGGTATGCAGAACTGAAAACGTTTACAGGTGATCATGTTTGTTGGAGACAAGCTTTTAGTGTGGCCACAATTACGGTTTTGAAACTCCTGTCTTATTGGCTTTAGGCAGGTACCTTCTCTATATTGATTAAACACTTGCTGAAAAATAATAATAATAATAATAATAATAATAATAATAATAATAAATTTATTATTTATACCCCCGCCCATCTGGCTGGGTTTCCCCAGCCACTCTGGGTGGCTTCCAACAGAAAAATAAAACACAGTAATCTATTAAACGTTAAAAGCCTCCCTAAACAGGGCTGCCTTCAGATGTCTTCTAAAAGTCTGGTAATTGTTTTTCTCTTTGACATCTGATGGGAGGGTGTTCCACAGGGCGGGTGCCACTACTGAGAAGGCCCTCTGCCTGGTTCCCTGCAACTTGGCTTCTCACAACGAGGGAACCGCCAGAAGGCCCTCAGTGCTGGAACCTCAGTGTCCGGGCAGAACGATGGGGGTGGAGACGCTCCTTCAGGTATACGGGACCGAGGCCATTTAGGGCTTTAAAGGTCAGCACCAACACTTTGAATTGTGCTCGAAAACTTAGAATCATAGAATTTTAGAGCTGGAAGGGACTCTGATAATTATCTAGTCCAACCCCCTGCAAAGCAGGAATATGCAGCTGTCACAAACGGGGCTCAAACCTGCAACCTTTGTGTTATCAGCACCACACTCTAACCAACTGAGCTACTCCCCCCCCTACTAACACACACACACACACACACACACACACACACACACACACACACACACTATTGGTGATTTCTGCATTTTATAGATAATGTTTAGTATACCTGCTTTTTACCAGTGTTGCTAATTTTACCTGTGTTTTACTGATAATGTTGTTCTATGCACCACTTGCAGAAGCACATTTCTGCCTAGGCCGTCTATACATAAATAAATGCACCACACTACTCTCCCCCCTCCTTCTTAACCTTTTGTGCTGGAAGGCATCCATATCCTCCTCCCAAATCTCTGAAAATATGGAAACTGTTCATCATAGGATTATTCTTCCTGAGTGCATGCCGCGAATGTGATTGCATGACATGCATTATAATTAAATATGTTAAATACAGAGCAGCAGCAAATGTTCTCACTAAGCGGTAATGCTAATAGCAGTATCTAACTTACAATCGTTCCCCCCATTTAACTCCCTTTCTCTTTCAGTGGGAAAATGGCATTGAAAAACAATATTTAAGATAGAGGCATTTATTGTCCTTTGATAGACAATTGTTCCAATAACTATTTAGTAGTTCTGGGATCATAGGGTGAAAATTGTATACCTCAGCGGCTGTCCTGCTTGTGGCTGTAATGAAGTCTCGGTAGTAATCTAATTGTATTGGCTTAGCAGGAAAGTGGAATTCTCATTGACAGTGTACAGGCAAGCAAATTGCAGTATCAGAAGACACATGCTGACATAAACCCCATTGACACCGATGTCAAGGAAATGTGTCCCCCCTCCCCCCTCCTAGAGAGGAGAGGTTATGAAACAATTAGGTTCCTCTGAATTTTGTAATTTTTAAAACAAATGATTTGACTTTATAGATTTTTTTTTCTCTAGACAGACGTTTTGGCCCAAGCTTTCGACGGCCACTTCCATGTTCCTGTGGCATCTAGTCACATCCTGGCAAATTCAGGTTGCACAATTAAAGCTGGTTTGGAGCTCTTGCCAACTCCCTCCCTGAAAAGATGGGACATTTTGTGACAAGAAAAATGACAGAGAAATCTATTGTAAAGTGTGGGAGATGTCAGAAAGAATAAGGCAAAAAGTCAGAATGAAAGTTCAATAGATAGCCAACCAAATCAGTTTGTCTAACCTCACTGCAAACAAATGGCAATGCTCAATAAACAGATAATCTGAAAATAAATAGACTTTCTAGTCTCTTTCATGTAGACTTTCCAATCATTCCTAATGTTCAGAGAACACTACCCACGTTTCCACAATGGCCTGTCTACGGAAGAACTGTAGCCTTGGAACCAAATATGCATTGGTGAGGCTTCTGTAACATATTCTAGGTAAACAAATCCATTCACATAAGGGCAGGGATCAAGACCTTAATGTGTCACTACTAATCCATGTGAACATTGAGTGTGCCTAGGGCACATCCAGGACTTCAAGGGAAGATTTGCGTTAAGGAAGCTAGGTCATTATTGAAGAAGCCCTCAAAATCTTCCTTGGATTCCCAGGAATGTAGTTTGAAAAGAAGGAAGGATTTGAGTATTGATGCCTACAGAGAAACTCCCATTGTGAACTTTTAAGTATAAAGCTATGCCTTAGCAGAGCAATGAGGTCATACATGATAAGGGAAGACTACCTTCATTTTGAACAGAAAGGTATCTGAAGAAGTGTGCATGCACACAAAAGCTCATACCAATGACAAACTTAGTTGGTCTCTAAGGTGCTACTGGAAGGGATTTTTTTTTTATTTTGTTTCAACTATGTCACACCAACCCGGCTACCTACCTGTAACTAGAAAGCTTCTGGGTAGCCATTGTCTTTGAGCTGTGAGCAGTCTCACTGAGAAGGGCAACTTATGCCAATCCAATGGAAGAGGGGGTTGTATCTAGCAGTAAATGCCTATGTGGCCTTGGTGAGAAAAGCAGATCACTGTGTGAGTGGCATGGAAGCGTAGCGTCATTTCGCTGCATTTCTGGTGCAGAAACCTGGGATCGGGTAGGTTGGATGAGCATGAGCACTATGCCATAAAGAGTGGAAGGAATTGACTGTGGCTCCTGAGTTGAGTGAAATCTCCTGTTTTTAGGTTTTGAATATGGTTTTGCAGAAGAATGGGTGGTGAGAAACCTCCTATGCTTATTAAGAAACATCTCCCTAATGGCTCCACCATTGTTTGTAGTGCCACCTTTCTTTGATTTGTACATGCAAGTCAATTAAGGTGGATTACATGAACTGGTGGGTTACATAATTCTCAGTGGTGGGAGGACTTCTGGTTCCAGGCGTAATTTCATGTAGCCTGTAGATATGGAGTGGCATGGTGATACAGAAAGAGAGAACTTAGACAATCCGTCAATGGTGCAAATCCCAGCCACTCTTCCCTGCAGTCCCTGATAGACCTTTCCTGTAGCCCTTCACAGCATTTCATATACATCCCATTCTGGTGGCTCTTTGTGTTCAGGCAACATTGTCAGGAAATGACTGTATGAACAAATATATTTGATTCATGTGGCTAAAAAGGTGGAGTATCCTGCCTATGTCTTATTGTTGAGGGAAGGGCTGTTCTTAAGGGTCGGTGCTATTGCAATAAAATACTTCCAAGTAGATAAAAGATAAAACACTGAAGGCTGTGGTTACCACTGAGAGGGCTCCATCTACTGATCTCGGTTTGCTTCATAGTGCTACTGAGGTGAGGTAGGGAGAATGGCTTCCTTCTTTCCTCACATTGCCATTGGGAGGGAAAGAGTTTGGAAGTTGATGGGCCTTGGGGACTCATGAGGGTTGTATAAGTGTGAGAGGGAATGTTTGGGAGAATTCAGGAAGGAACATTCCGCGGTGAATCAGAACCCCTCAAGATAACGTTATTTTGAGGTCATGATGGGGATAATTTGGTTTTTAGTTGGGTTTGGGATAGACCAAAGCTAGACTTGGGATAGACTTTTGGGGCAAAAGCTTTGGTATGTCCAACGACAAATCCAACCTGGTAATTTAGTGCTCATAACATGCATGATGCACACATACATACATACCATAATTATATTTGTATGCCACCTTTCCATAGTTCAAACCATGCTCAAGGTGGCTTATGACATGAAAAATATACTGTACATAATTACAACGTAAGAAAAGTAGCCATTAAAAAAAAAACTTCAAAAAATACATAGCCAAATGGAACAATTTCCACATAAATCATAGGATCCAAAATGAAGATACAAAAAATAATACCAATATCAACAGCCTGTCCCAACAAGACCCCCTAAACAATACCCCAGCTTCTCAATATCCAATAGATACCATGCAAATGAAAAGTGATATTGGTTATGAACACAGAATTATATTTACTCTTTTAAAAAAAGTTGCAGAGCTTAGCTGTAGGAAAGAAGGCCTAGCTGCAGAAGGTAAGTCGGAATAAATCAGTTTGAGAAGCATTATCTGTTTATTTAAAAAATAAAAATAAAAAAATGACAAGACTAGGTATATTTAAGCTGCATGCCTTTGAAAAGAGCTTCCATGGTAAATCTATTTGTCTGACTCGTGGAGTCTTTCTTTTACAAATCAATCCATAGCGGGAAGAATAACCGGCCATTATATATAGTTAAATTGTAAAAGTCCAATTTTTATCTATCACGCCTGAAATACGGTGCCATTTTTTTAATACATAATGTATGTATTTATGAGTTTGCAGCCGGAGAAATGATGACTCTGGTGCTGTTATGCGCCATCAGCTACACTGTGTGATACGTATTACCCTACATATGGTAGGATGCCAGCCAGCCAAACAGCACGAAGGAAATGTGAAATAATGCTTCATCTGTAAGTTTAATTAACGCCCCATGCTGCACAAACCAGAAGCGGGGTGAGTGACTTGCTGGCATGTTGAAGAGAGAAGAGAGGTGGCCACAGCATGGACTGCATAGCTAGAGGGCATGTTGCTGTCAGGGGGAGTAAAGGAAGCCAGCTGGTTCTGCTAAATTACCTGTCTAAGGTTTCGAAAGAGTTCTCCCTCGTTTCTGTGGCTGGTTAGCAGCAGATTGTGGATTCCCCCCCCTTTCCCTTTTCTCTTTTCTTATTCACTCTAAATGCTGATGTGCACACTTTTAGCTTAGAGTGTCTATTTTAAAAGGCTTCTCCCCAAGCTATTGTGACGCGTTTCACAGCTCACATAGCTGAGTCTCCACGAAGCACAAAATAATAATCGTCCCAACATCATATTTTTATTGAGAATAAATTATCCGGGAAAGGAAGATACAAGGGAATGCTTATTGGTTTATCTCTGCCTGGGTATCGATGAGCACTTGCCACCGTGTGCTTGGATAACCACCAGGCATCTGTGTCGTCCTGCTAAGTGGTCAGGAGAACTTCCCCCTGCTTTTGCCACGCATCAGGCGCTGACAGGTGGTGGTTAAGACAGATGGGTAGAAGCAGCACAAGTGGCGGCAAGTCTTTATCGGATGTTTTGTGGAAATAAAAGTCATACGAAGCCATAGAATGTCATATAAGACCACAGAATACCATGTGGTTTCTTGGAAGGCAGCTTCACCAGTACTTAGCACTGTCAGACCACCAACCAAATCTGAGCGCATTTCAAATGAAATGAAAGTTGTGCTCGAGCTCCATTTCAGATTTGCAGGTTCCAAGTTGTTCTTCAGCTCCCCCAAATTTGAAATCTGGATTTTGAAATTACAAATGATGGGTACTAGTGGTAGACTCTTCAAAGGACTTGATAAGCTCTTAGCGCAATTAAGAGAAACCCCCATGATCCCATTTTTAGGCATGTCCATAACTATTGTTTCCAGCCTCTTATTCCAGGCCTTTTGTATTTCACAAGCTTTTCCTGCTGGTGGTCATACCTGTTAGTTAGTAAAAGCAAGAACTTTTGCTTAAGAAGTAAGTTAACTGGCAGGGAAGGGGCTGGCTAGTGAATGGACCCAAACCTAAGAAGGGATTGGGCCCAACTTAAAAAGGGGTGAGCCTTTTTGAAGGAGTGGGGAGGAAGTTCACAGTTCTGAACTCTCCCCAACTGGATATTCACCCCATAGCAAAAAAATAATCAGCTGGTCCAACTGTTTGAGAAGTCACTTACTCTCCAGCACTGCAGAAATTATTATAGCACAAGAGGGAAATGATGGAATGACAGTGGATACGTGGCAGCCAAGGATAGAGAAATCTAATAATTTTGGAACCTCAGGTTTCTCATTTCTCCAATCTTAAATCTAGTTCTTCACAGTTCTGCAACAATCTCTCTCTCTCTCTCTCTCTCTCTCTCTCTCTCTCTCTCTCTCTCTCTCTCTCTCTCTCTCTCTCTCATGAAAATCTGTCATTGTTTAATTGAAAATTTCCAGCTGTAATATACATATTATTGCAAAGCAATTTCCCCTGAAGTAATGCAGTATTCACTCTGCCCTTCCTTTATATTCTCTTGAGAAAGTGTTTTGTGTGTCGGCCTCATCCCAGCTTGCATTTTCCTAATTGTTTTATGACAATCTCCCAAAGGCAGCAGAAGCTGGTCCATTGGGATGAATGGGCCACTGACTGCTCCACCACCCTCAGCCTTCCCTCAACCCAGACCCCACCTGCAGGTGTATAACTTGCAGCCAGTCAGGTGGCGGCTCTTCTGGTCATTGGCTCCGCCTACTTTTGGTCCCTCTACTTCTGCACTACCAGCTTCAGTGGGCTCCAAGCATCATCGCTAAAAGAAAATTCCATTCCCACCTTGCTCCTTTCTCTGCCGCAATTGCCTTTTACCCGATACAGTAAATAAATACATCTTGCTTGTTGCAGAACGGCTAACATTTCCTGTTTGGATGGACTTATTTGGAAATACGGCAAATGTCTGATACATAAACAGCAAGTGTTCACACTTTGGAGAGAGAGCATATGCTTACTGGTTTGTTCCTTAAATTTGAGACATCGTTTCTTACATTGAAAGGTCGAAAACATTAATTGTATCGTGTCTTGTTAATGAGGAAAATGGCTCTAAAACAACAGAAGTCTTTCATTTCATTTTTGCCGGTCATTAATATTGAACCATTTTTGTACGAGGAAAAATGCAGGTGTGCATACTGAACAGATCATAAATTTTTGTTAGAATAAAAGGATGTGGAAATGAAGGGATACCGTAAAAGTTAATCCAGAAATCATTAAAGCAATTTTTGCTAAATACCAGAAGATTAGCAATCTAGTGAATACATGTGCCCTGACATTCTCAGTTATTAACTTTCTAAATTACCATATATTGAGACTAGCTTGAAATGAAGACTAGAATTGTTTTAATTGAGAACAGTGAACTATTTTTCCCTGGAGATTTGAGTCATTTGCTTTTCCCCCTCCTGAATCTGGAGGAGAATGAAAGGACCAATAGCTGAGCCCATCATTTCTTTGCTTCTGGTCCCTGTTGCTTCACCTATTAACCTTTATTTCTCTACAGCTCTGAGCAATGTAAATGTTAGAGAGCCTAGCTAAGGCCTTGCATCCCAAGCTAAGTGTCAGGGGGCCTCCCTACAGGGAGCCTCCCCCCATCATCCTGATGAGCACTTCGTCCAGCGGCAGCGGCAGCAGCGGGTCAGGGGGAGGAAATGAGGATGGGAGTGGAGTGGAGTGGAGGAGGCACGGCTCAGCAATGTATCAGAGCCCCTGCACCACTCCAGCCAACAAGTAGGAGAGGGAGCACAGCCACTTCCGGCGCCCGAATTGAGGTGCGCGCCCAAACACAAGGTTAGAGGGCGGCGTTTCGGGGTGCCCAAGCTTTTATGCTGGCCCTGGAGCAGAAGGGCGCCATTGCCGGATTCTGCGAGTGACTAGGAGGTCATGTTTCCTGCTATCTCTGTACTGTAAATACTATGCACAATAAAACAGAATGGACTTGGGCGTGTTTACTTGGGAGTAGCCACAACAATCCCCTGACATTAAGTGAGGAATGAAAGGCTCTGGCCCCATTCTGGAAGAAATGCAGATTGGACATCTGAGATGAGGCCAAGATGCATCTCCGCAACCATTTTATTCACAAGATGCCCCTTTATGCAAGAAATGCCATTGCAATCAGTTGCAGGAAAGCCCCTTCCGCCGTGCTGGGGGGATGGTTGTCATCCCCCCCCCAATCCATTGGCTAGCTCCCGGACGGGTGCTCCCTTGGCACGTCCAATCCGGACGTTCCAAGGGATCGTGGCTTGCTGATTTAAGCGAGTGCGGCAGGAGTCTGCCTCTCTTTCCTGGACCCCCCCAGCTGCTTCGTTTTCCTGCCCACCCTCCCTTTAGGCAAGGCTCTCCTTTTGACATTGCTATGGACTTTGGTTGGTCGCCGTTGAGGGGCCTGGCAGGAATTTTCCCACTTGGCGAATTGGCTCTGGCCTGGTGGTTTTCGCCTACCTCGTAGCAACTCGTCACAACTTTGGTTTTTGGCGGTAGGCATTGGATTATCTCTGAAAGGTTACAGGTGGTGGGGGGGAGGTTGCTGCCATCACCTCCCCCAAAATGCTGAAGGGTACTCCCTTAAGGAGTCCGGGGCGTGGCCATGTCCGAAGCCGTGGTAGGTGAGGGCCTAAGGCACGCCCCCTAGCGGTGGCCCCAGAGTGAGTTCCTAGTTGATCTGCATCGCAGGGCTCACCCAATGGTGATTAACCCTTCCCAGAGTGCCAGCAGAGCGGGCTGGAGTCAGATATAGACGGTTAGATCCAATGCCTAAGCCAATACCTCTCTACATCCGTAATCAATAAAGTTGTGGCCTTTTACACCCATTAACCTTATGCAATGTGTCCTGTGTCTTTATTTATTCTGGGAGGGATCGGGGTATCACCACACAACTGGAGGCAGTAGTTGGCAAAGATGGAAGCTAAAGTCCAGTGAGTTGCGCCACCCCCAGCTGTTAATATGTCTGAAAGAAAAAATAGAAATTACCAGACCCTCCAAGGGTCCCTATTTTCCAGGGACAGTGCTGGATTTACAGAAGCCGTCCTGGTTTATTCTGTTTTGATCCTGTAATGTCCTGCTATTCCTTAGGACATCCCAATTTTCATCAGATAAATATTGGTGGCTATGGAGTTATAAGACTCCTGACCCAAGGAGATAAGTAACTATACAACCTTTAGAAGACACCTGAAGGCAGCCCAGTATGGGATTTTTTTTAAAAAAAAATGCTTAATGTTTTGTTATGTTTTTATATATGTTGGAAGCTGCCCAGAGTGGCTTGGGCAACCCAGTCAGATGGGTGGGGTATTACTGTTGTTGGTGTTTTATTATTATTATTATTATTATTATTATTATTATTATTATTATTATTATTATTATTAAATAGGACATCCCTATTTTCATAAGAGAAATGAATGTTGCAGGGTATGCAATATATGTTAATGACAGGAGTCTAGCAATGGAGGGGGCAAGGGGGTGAGCTGTTTGTTTGGGGGAGCACTTGCCTCAGCTCTGGTACCACCCATGTTTTGGTTCCTCTTTCATCTTTCCTGCTTGCTTCTGCTTTAACAAGCTATGGCTGATGTTGTTAAGAAAAAGATCCTGTTTAAGCTTATAGCTGTGTCTTCTGTGAGATAAGGCAAAGAACCAGCTCTGCAACGGACAGAGGAGCAAATGGTCTGACTCAGTGTGGGGCAGTGCCCTGTGTTTCTGCAGCTGGGGGAACACTATGTTGCATTCAAGTCCTGCTGCTGAGCTTATCAGCACCACATCAGGTTGGCCACAGTGAGCACAAAATGTTAGCTAAAACGGGATTTGGTCTGATCTGGCAGGGCTGTTATTATGCTCTTGATGGTATTGCAATCCTTCACATGGCAGCAATGTAGGAGGGAGAAGAGTGCATTGAGGTGGACTTGATTATCTACACAGACTAAGGGTTTTGTTTTGTTTTTTGCAGTGTTTGAACACCAGCCAAATGTATAGCAAGTACTTGAGTATTTAATTCATCCAGATTCATACATACTTCTTCCCTTGTTTTTCACTTCTTCATGCAAAATGATGTTTTGGAAATCATTTATTTTGCACTCGAAGGCAACGCAGAAGTTTTCATTAACATTATATATGGTAAAACGAAGTCTGAGCTGAAGGAGGCACTGAGATTCCTATTGAGCTTAATGGATCCAAGATTTCATTTATTCATCTTATTTTGTCTTTTTAATTTAGCTTCCCTCCTTTCAGCTTTGTAATATGGCTCTGATATATACATATGGAACACACACATTTGTATTTTATAATTACAACCAATGGTGGGAGGGAGAAAAATACTCCTACTGGGAATGGGGAAGCAGTGTAACACTGTGAAATGCTTGCCAATTTTTTTTTTGGGGGGGGGGAATAATGTAAATCAAATATGATGCCCTTGCAGCAAAATCCTATGCATATCTAGGTAAAGGTAAAGGGACCCCTGGCCATTAGGTCCAGTCATGACCAACTCTGGGGTTGCAGCACTCATCTCGCTCTATTGGCCGAGGGAGCCGGCGTCCAGCTTCCAGGTCATGTGGCCAGCATGACAGAGCCACTTCTGGCGAACCAGAGCAGCACACAGAAAAGCCATTTACCTTCCCGATGTAGCGGTACCTATTTATCTACTTGCACTTTGACGTGCTTTCAAACTGCTAGGTTGGCAGAAGCTGGGACTGAGCAACCCCGTCGCGGGGATTCGAACCGCCGACCTTCTGATCAGCAAGACCTAGGCTCTGAGAAGCAAATCCCATTCTGTTCTATTGACTTACTCCTGAGTAGCTGTGTCTGGGATTGCAGCCATAATGCACTATTGCATTGTTTGCCATGGTGATAAAAAGTGGTAGGAATCTATCTATCATCTATCTATCTATCTATCTATCTATCTATCTATCTATCTATCTATACACACCACCACCACCACAACAACAAAACATCACACATGAAAAGTGTCCCAATACAGGGCTGCCTTCAGATGTCTACAGAAGGTTGTATCATTATTTAACTCTTTGACATTTGAAGGGAGGGCATTCCACAGGGTGCGCACAACTACCAAGAAGGCCCTTACTCTTATACAAAAGCAAACTTGTTCTCCTGCCATGTGGACTCTAAGAGAAGTACTTGTTGAAGAAACTCTTAAAATACATTGGATGAGTCCATTAATATAGTTTTTGGCCTGACAGCTGCATGCACCATTGACCAACCCTCTGTGTTGTGTGTATAGTCAAAGTGAGTAGCCGTAGTTTCGCATACACATACAGGACACATGGCCCCCTTCTCAGCTGATCTGTGCAGATTATCACCATCATTTGATGAAATGATAAATCTGAAGACCGGGGAAGGGATATTTTGCAGGCAGTTCCATGTGGAAAGTGTTTCCGGAAGGCAGAACACTTGTAAAGTGTGTGTGTGTGTGTAATAATCCAGATATGGTGCAGACATGTCTGTAGTTTTGATCCTCTTTTGTGTGGTTTCTTCTTTAATTCTCATTATGCTTGTTAAGTCTCTGAAACTTTATGCCTGTGTTGTATTGTAAGACCATACAATAAAGGGGGGGGGGGACAAAATGGTTAAAGGAAAAAAAACAGGTGTGTTATTTTCCTATTGTATTTTATTTGATTGTGAAAACTTGAAAATTAATTACACCACCCTCCTTTGGGGAGTTGAAATCTGGGGCAATTGTTCTAGACATTTAAATGGTATTATTGATTGAATATTCAGATAAATACTTAATGATATTTTTATTTATTTCATTTTAATAGATGACACGAGAACAGTATATACTGGCAACACAGCAAAACAATCTGCCCAGAACAGAAAACACTCAGCTTTATCCAGTAGGAATTTATGGTTGGCGAAAGAGGTGCCTATACTTCTTTGTCCTCTTGCTATTGGTTACCATGATTGTTAACTTAGCAATGACGATATGGATACTGAAAGTAATGAATTTCACAGTGGTAAGTAACACTAAGATTTGTTTTTTTGTTTGTGTGTATATACATGACAGTCCTTTGGTGTTAGGTTTCAGAGACCTCTGTTTATTAGTTGGATGGCAAATTACTTGTTTTAGCATGTCACCATTTCAGTTTTCAGTGGGGAGGACAAAGGGATATGGGGGGAGGCTGGGAGGTGGAAACCCACAGCATAGTTCAACTATTAGCTCTTCAAGATGGAGTCCAACAAAACTAGTCTTGTTTTAAGAGCATTCAGTTGTGCCTACATTCTTACATTATTCTAATTCAGAGAATTTAATGGCTCCGAATCCCATCTGCCCTAGTATGCCTGTCCAATGGCTAGGGATGATGGGAATTGTAGTCCAACAACATCTGGAGGCTGAGAGATTCCTCATCCCTGTGCTTAGATCCTTCCATGTCCTCTTCACATCACTTAGGTCTCCAGTCTGGTGAGGTGTTGGTGTTTTTTTACCTTCCATGCCTACAATGATTTGTGACAGCTTTTCAATCTCCTCTGAATCTCTGTTGCAGTGGAATGATTCCATCATTTTGCATAGGCAAGTAGTCCCTGGGTGTGCAGAACCATAAAGCTGGCCATGACTGTTCCTGAAGAATAATCACGAGGTCCTGAAACAGAGGGTGGGTGATTAATTCTTGGCCCCCTCCCCGCTGTTCTAATTCGGTTCCCCTGCTATTCAGAAATTATGTCTACTATGGAATGAATAGCACATTGATACCAAATCATAAAGCATTGCAGATTTATTGTGTAATTTTAAAAAGGAGATGTACTGTCTTCCCTTTGGTTTTGGTTTGATAGAGTAATATTATTTTGCCTTAGAGAGGTGTGTTCTTTTTATATGTTTTTATCATACAAATCTACGGAATATACACTTTGACAACCCCTTGGTTTTATTATTCATACGTCTATCAGGGCATATTATGGGCACAATAATTTTTATTTAGAAACACAGTGTCTTCCTCATCTCTATAGATCTACATTGTCTTGTTTATGTATTAAAATTAGGGGTGTAATGACTGTGCTAAGATGATTCAGTGATCTTGCTCAGTTAAGAATTATTCCTATGCATTGGAGGGGTGTGTGTGTGTGGCAAGGGTACAGAACCGACCAAATTCAGAGCATGCTAAAAAAAATACTGCGAAAGCAATTGTGTCCTTTGTCATGATAAGTTTAAATGTTTCTGGCCTGCATTTTAAACATTTACTTAACCTGGCCGTTTCTGTATTTTGATGCACAGTGTTGGTTATATCAAATGGAATGTATTGCAATGGTACCTATCAAAAAAATGAGGACTCTGTAAACTGACCACAGTGACATACTGTACTGTCTCCCTTTCAAAAGTGGGGCTGAAGAATCCTTAGCATTTGCACAACAGTAGAAAGTTACATCTTTATTCAGTGAAGCTAGTGGGCAATAGGCTGAAGAAAAATATAATGTTTGACTTCATGCCTGTATAATCTACATTTTGCTTTTGGGGGGGAAGGTCTTTAGCTTAAGTTTTAAAATGCTTAGGAGGCCACAGAAGAGAGGTCTGTAAATATCTGTTTACAGCTGGATATTCAGAGGAGTGCTCAAATGTGACAGCTAAAAAGAAAGAATTGGCACTTGCCATCCTTCTCTTTTTGTCATCTCTCTGAATGAATCTGACTGGCCATTGTCAGGAGACACAATAGAATCAGTGAGAACCATCAATTTAACAAGAATTTTATTGTTTTTACGATGATACTGATGGAATATTTGAAGTCACCTGCATGTGTTTGAGTTTTTGATATAAGTCTCTGCTTTATATGGTTTGTGCCTATAGAGCAGGCATCCCCAAACTGCGGCCCTCCAGATGTTTTGGCCTACAACTCCCATGATCCCTAGCTAACAGGACCAGTGGTCAGGGATGAAGGGAATTGTAGTCCAAAACATCTGGAGGGCTGAAGTTTGGGGATGCCTGCTATAGAGGTTTGGGGTGTGTGTGTGTAAGGACATAGAATTTTGGGTGCAGGGGAATTCACTGGAATGTTCTCACAGCTCTGATACCCTGGCAGCTGCCATTTTCTTTTCCCCAGAATGATCCCTTGCAACATACATTCTTGGCAAGTGAAAATGGTGGCTGCCTGTCAATCAAAACTACAAGGACATTCTAGTGATAATAATTAATTTTCTTATTTCTGTGCTTCCCATCTGACTGGGTTTCTCCCAACAAAATATAAAAAAAAACACAATAAAACATCAACCATTAAAAACTTCCGTGAACAGGGCTGCCTTCAGATGTCTTCAGATTGCCCTGCAACCCCCTCTGATGTGGGAAAGGAGCTTGTAAACTGCGAATCTTAAGAGAGCATGTTTCTCATTTGAATTACATATGACGGAGGATAATTTGGCTGGGGTGATGGTACTCTGCTTCACATTCTAACAATTTGAATATGGAAAGCACTGTAGACAGGGCTATTTAGGAATGGCACTTCAAAACACAGCTCCAGGTGCAGAGGTCTTGCTGGAAAGTTTGCTTCCTATAGCATATTTTAGAACCATATTTCATATTTAACGTACAAGGGTGATGAGTTGACTTCCTTCCCTGCAGACTAGAGGATTGAGGTCTTTGCTTCACTCGTTTAAGTTGTATGCATGTGGCTACAGTAATTATACAAATGGAGGCTTAACGATTTCCAAAGATAACATTTGAAGTCTAATGCACTTTATACCTAAATCCAGTCTTTCATGACTGTACTGACTATGGAATTTCAAGAAATCACTTAGCTAATGTGGATTTTAACTGCCCCTTCAGTTCTAAATCCAATTAGATTGTACACAGTTGACAAGTGAAAATTAATCTTTAATCCTCCTTTGTTACTCCGTGAGAATGAACCAGCATCTTCCCTTCACTATTCAGAAAGGAGCTGTAGAAAGCAGTGAAGGAAAATAAATTAAGAGTGATATTAAAAAGCAAGAAAAGAAAAGTGTAAATTGTTCAGGGAACCTTATTGATCTCCCACAATTAGATCTCACTTTCATTATTGCTCTTTGCTATCCCTCAAGTGTGGATTCATACTTGTTAACATTTTATGTTTGAACAAGCTGAACGTGTTGTTTTCAGATGATTCTGTTCTCAGGAAGATTGACAGGATGGTTTGGGGTTTTATTATTATTATTATTATTATTATTATTATTATTATTATTATTATTATACAGGAGCTATCAGATTGTCCTTTCCAGAATTTATACTTTACGTGAGATGATTAACTTTTGTTCTTCACATGGAGGAATACATAATAGTGTTTACACAGCAGTGAGAGATTCCAGGGGTACCAAATGCCTATCTAGGTTCTGTGTTTCCTTTTAGAAAATGAGGCACAGCGGAGGTTGTGGTGTCTTTATTTACACATATATACAACTTGAGCCCATGATGAACAGGTACATTTCATACTCCAAGAGCCTTCTTCCATAGCCCCAGCATCCTTGGATTTAAGCAGACCACAACCATTGCTCTCAAACATTGCTCTCTGACCCTTTCTCTCCAGCCCGCAGCTTACTAACTCTGTTGTTTAACTCCTAACTCCTTCTACACCCTAGGTTTTCAACCAGTGTTCTGTGGTACCCTGGGGTGATTTGAATGATGTTCAGGGGTGTCACAAGCAACTCTGCCCCCCCTACTCTTCCTCCTTCCTTCCTTCTCAAAAGTTTTTTTAAAAAAAGAATTCTGAAGGGCTACCTTTTCATTAAATGATGAAAATGATATATCTGAACTTGTCCAAATAGAGGAGAGGATATGAGGCTGTGATGATGTGAGGGACTGAAATATATAAATGCATATAGGTCAGCAATAATCTTTACACACACACACACACACACACACACACAGTGCTTTTTTCGGGGGGGGGACCATAAGGGTACACATACCCCTAAACATTTTGTGAATCTTTGTACTTTTGTCTATTTACTGTATTTTTTTCCCTGACTTGAACTATAAAATGGTGATTTTCTTGAGTCAAAATGAGAGTACCCCTAAACATTTTTAAAGGAAAAAGCACTCTCTCTCTCTATATATATATAATCATCACTTTTAAATAATGAACTCTTTGAAGTCCAGTTTTACCACCTACATGTTAGCATTTTCCTAAACAATGAGCTTCCACAAACATTCAAAAGAAAATACTTGACTTTTGGTTCAGTTCCCTACCTGTGACCCTCAAGTATAACTGCTTTGAAGCTAAAATAATAATAATTAATTACTTGTTCCACTTGTAGTGTTAACAAGAGATAAAGAGATACTTGGCATAGCCAAGTTCTTTCCTCCTAAGTCCGTTAGAGGTTTTTCTTTAGTCTTCTGGAGATAGCAAGTGGAATACAGATGGCAGATTCTGATTAGGAAACACTGAGCTTAAGAGGAATCCACAGGTTGAAAAGGAAAAAGGCAAAAAAGGCAAAGGTGGCTCTAGTTTAATATGTGGGTGAATATAATACATATTTTCATCCTTTCTTTTAATATTTCTACAATAGGCAACAACCCAACCATGAAATAAAGATTACTGGGTAGGCTGTTGAGGCAGCAAGAATTTAATTTTAATTAAATGAAACTATCCATTAAGCACTAATTTAGAGACTTGTGGGATCACAGTGTCAATATGTTTTAACTGAATATCCATGAAAGATGGTGGTGATGTGATGAATGTGACTATCTACCTTTGCCAGAAAACATTTGTGTAAAAAAGGACCACCAACTCTCTCCCCATTCCCAATGTGGGTAGGTTCTTCCATACCTGCAGTTGCTGGTGAGGTGGACCAATCCCCTATTGTCCCCAAATCTGTGGGTAATTCTAAATATATTGGTGTGTATCCAGCTAAGCCATTCTCAAAGAGTAGGCCCATTGAAACCATGACCCGACATGACTTACTTAAATCATTTTATTTCAGTGAGTATGCTTTAAATTTGCCTTTGGCATAGACCCTTACTGCCCATTCTGTTTCAGATCTCATAGTCTTAATGCCAGATGTTGTCATCTTTTTTTTCAAAATGGGGATTAGGTACAAATAAAATTGTGGCTTCTCTTAATAGTGCAGCACAGGAGGAGTATAATTTATAAAGTGTAGGGTGGACATGGTGGGATTGAGGACACACTGATCTGTTCTGGGCCTTCAGCTTTTGATATATGACACAGGTGTCAAACACAAGGCCCGGGGGCCAAATCCGGCCCGCCAGACCTTGTCATGTGGCCCGCCGAGTGCCCCAGCCAGTGGGACCCAGCAGCGGGACCTTGCTGCTGAAGCGCCGCGCCGACAAACAGCTGGGGCGGGGGGGGTAGAAAGGCGGCCAGAGCAGCGCTGCGTGGAGCACCCCGAGCCACAACAGGAGAAGGAGGAGGCAGCTTGCCGGGTCAGCGCCCGGCAGCGCCGCACGGAGAGTCCCGAGGCTCTGCGACGCAGCAGTGCTCTGTAGCGCTTTGAATCCTCCTCCTCCTGCCACGGCTCAGTGCCGGAAACGGCTGCTGCTGCTGCTGCTGAGGCACAGACAAAGCACCCAGTAGCGCCGTGTGGAGGAGGAGGAGGATTCAAAGTGCTACAGAGCACTGCTGCGTCCCAGAGGCTCGGGACTCTCCGCACGGCACTGCCGGGCACCGACCCGGCAAGCCGCCGCCTCCTCCTCAGCAGCGGCTCAGCCTCACGAACGTGCAACTCTGAGGCTTTACGCACGTCTCCTAAAACGGACACCCGCTGCCTCACGCTGCACGGGAAATGCTTTTTGCCCCTGGGTCCCTTCACGCTCTTTTCTGGCGCTGAATCAAGGCGGCGACCCCCCCTCCCTTTCTTTCTTCCCCTCTCTCGTTCTTATTCTTTCTTTCCCTCTCCTTCCTCCTTCTTTATCTCTGTCTTCTCTCCCTCTTTCTTTTTCTTTCCTTCTTTATTCCTTCTTTCCTACTCTTCTTTCTCTCACCTCTTTCCTTCCTCTCTCCCTCCTGCTCCCTCTTTTCTTTCTTTCTTTCTTTCTTTCTTTCTTCCTTCCGTCCTTCCCATCTTTCTTCCTCTCCCTCATTCTTATTCTTTCTTTCCCTCTACTTCCTTCCTTCTATCTCCCTTTCTGTCTTCTCTCCCTCTTTCTTTTTCTTTTCTTCTTTATTCCCTTCCTTATTTCCTACTCTTCTTTCTCTCCCCTCTTTCCTTCCTTCCTTCCTCTCTCCCTCCCACTCCCTCTTTTCTTCCTTCCTTCCTTCCTTCCTCCCTCCCCTCCCCTCCCTCTCCCTCTCCCTCTCCTCAGAAACATAGGATGCTGCTTTATACTTCTGGCCCTTAAACCCTGGAACCAGGAGAGCAGCTCCAGTGAGTCAACCTCAGCCAGTCCCTTTGGTGAAGGGTGGTGGCTCACTGGCAGAACATCTGTCCTGCATGCAGAAGGACTCCAGCATCTCCAGGTACTAGTAGCTCTGCAAAGGTCCTGCATGAAACCCTAGCGAGCCTCCACCACCCAGTGCGGTTACCAAAAATCATTTTTCAATAAATTGTACAATAATTGTACATTTGAATATCTACTTGCCATTATTCTGACTATGTTCCTGCTTTCAGAGCTAGTTATTACTTACATTACTACAAAAAAACCCAGTAATAATTGAATGCAGTGACAATAATTTATGATAATAAAGAGTGGACACATAGTCCTACAGATACAACCGGCCCTTTGAGGGTGACCAAACTGCTGATGCGGCCCCCCGATGAATTTGAGTTTGACACCCCTGATATATGACATTCACTTAATGGTTTCCCTCCTCAGTATATATGTTAATGGCAGTGTGCTGTTGTATTATATTTTAATAGAATTACCTGAATTTCCCTTTAAAAATGCTAATGGAATTAGAATTAGATCATTGCATTGTGTCTGCTGTGCCCCAATTGTTATTATTTGCAGCCCATGTCCATCAAATCCTCACAAATGAATCAAGTACAGTACGGTACATTCTGTTTCTGTAGCTCACCCAGAATCTGCAAGACTCAGAAATGCCACCATCTAGATGAAAAGAGAAAGTGTCAGATCTTATTCCATTTGGTGTTATCCTTCACTTCAAAGGAAATGTAAACTTATTGTCATTGGACAAGCGCTAGAAAAATGAGAATACCTTCCACTGCATTTCAGGAAGAATAGCTCTAAATAACAATGCTTGAAAAGAAAATGCAAACTTGACCTTGTGATTTGGAAGTTTGCCAGAATGCCAACCCTAAACTTTAATTTCCCTTTGCATCAAAGTCTCTTTCTTCGACTTTTTGAATAAACAAACAGTGCTACCAATATGCTTGGCACATGTTGCCAGTTGTATTGTAGCTAGTATTGGTCTCAATACTGCAGCCAGTGTTGATCAAGGGTATTAAAAATTACTGGGCACAAAGCAATCTCTTTTAAAATATGTTCATTGACATTTAGGACTTTACATTGCTTCAGAGAAGTGCTCTCTCTCTCTCGCTCTCGCTCTCTCTCTCTCTGTGTGTGTGTGTGTTCAAAGCACTTTTCTACTGGTTATTAGCTTTGCTCTAAGTCAGGCATCCCCAAACTTGGCCCTCCAGATGTTTTGGGGCTACAATTCCCATCATCCCTGACCACTGGTCCTGTTAGCTAGGGATGATGGGAGTTGTCCAGTATACCTGAAGGAGCGTCTCAATCCACATCGTTCTGCATGGACATTGAGGTCCAGTACCGAGGGCCTTCTGGTGGTTCCCTCGTTGCAAGAAGCCAAGTTACAGGGAACCAGGCAGAGGGCCTTCTCGGTAGTGGCACCTGCCCTGTGGAACGCCCTCCTATCAGATGTCAAAGAGAAAAACAGCTACCAGATTTTAAGAAGACATCTGAAGGCAGCCAGATGGGCGGGGTATAAATAATAATAATAATAATAATATATTATTATTATTATTATTATTATTATTATTATTATTATTATTACTATTACTATCTCCAAACATCTAGAGGGCGAAGTTTGGCCATGCCTGCTCTAAGTAAACAGAGGCTTGGCAGCTGTTTTGATTTTTCTGATTGGGATTTGTAGACTTTCATATTGAGCATGCATTTTGGACTAATGATCATCTCTTTGGTGCCAATTAATATGCATACTAAATACTTTCCCTCAGGTTTACTTGTCATCCAGCCACGTGTCCAATGACTGGACAGCCTCTCTGAAAATGGAAATCTGCTTACCCTTTACTCCTCCCTCTGCTTCTATAGGTGCCCATGGCTCTTCCTGCTCCAGCACTTAAGCAAACATGTTAAAAAAACAGTCAAGTATTTTGGCTGAAGAATCACAGCCCCTTGAAGGCACAATCAGTCAGCACTTAGATTTTCATTGCAGGGCAGTAATGAATAATGTTTCAAAACGTGGGATACAGTCATGCAATGAACTTTTCATAGAACATTTGTTCAGGTGTGGATGCCAGGAAGGAACAGAGATACTAAAAGCAGAGGTTCCTGTATTCTGTGTCTTTTTCTGTTTTCTGAAGTTGACATTGTTACAGATAGGAGTTTGTAGATTCTGTAGAAACCACGCTGAGATGGATTTAAAAAAAATTCAATCTTCACACATACCAAGCCTGACAGTCAAACGTTGACTATGACTAAACAGCTGGGTGAGCAAGGGCTTCCTTTGTGAGATGTCTGCACTGGATTTGCAGGCACCGAGAGGCAGGGCTGCTCACTGCATGCCGTGTAGGAGGCCAGGCTATGCAGGATTGACTTTGGCACGAGCACTGTTACTATTACAATTATTATAATTCATGCAGGCTATTGCTCTTGCATCCCTGAGGGCAGCAGCCTGGCAAAGCTGTGAGGGACAGGGTGATGAGGGTGTTGCATATGTCCCAAATGTGGAACGAGAGGCAGACGGACAGAGGGAGAGGGTGAGAGGCTCAACTCACTGCACATTGCCTTGGAAACACAACTCCTCTGTGCTTCTGATTTCATCTCCTCTCTGCAAAAGCACCCTTAGGCTCACTCTGACAAAATCGGACTGCGTTCATTTTGTTATCAAATGCCTTGGTGTTTGTATTGTGTTAGCAGGTGGTTCCACTTGATTAAGAATATTTATTTTTGTAAAGTGGCAGGTATTGCAACTATTACATTGTTATCTTTGCTGCATTGCCTGGCTTTCATTTGCTTTAATTTAATATTCAGCTCAGGAAGGGATGGTTATTCAGCATGGTAAATTACTGAGGAAACAAGCGACATGCTAGTATTTGTTAGGAAGTTTAGCTGCAGGGACCCAGTTCATGCTGTATGTGGTGCCATAGATGTCCTGTGGTTGAAGCAATATTTAACCAGGATATAAGTTTATAACGTGCAAAAGGAAAACACATTAACAAATTGGAACTCACAGTGAACACACGCAGAACAACTGACATTGTGTGGAAGTCATTTGTGTGACTCCCTTTCCTGTTTTTTTTTTATGTTTGCCACAATTGTATAAGTGTGTACCAGCTACTAATGTTGCTGAAGTTTATAATTACCTGGGTCAGTATATGTCACAATGGTATTATCCAAATCTGTGGTGTGGCTGCACCTGGAATTCTGTGTACATTTTTTGTCACCTCACCTCAAAAAGCATATTGTAGAATTGGAAAAGGAAAAGGGCAACCAAAATTAGCAAGGGGATGGACATCCCCCCCCCCCCAATGAGGAAAAGTTGCAGCATGTGGGACTTTTGAAAGGTGAATTTAAAGGGGAACACGATAGAAGTTTAGGAAATTATGCATGACATAAAGTGGATAGAGAAAGGGAAGTTGCTGAATTGGAAATCATTACCAAGCTTAAAACCATGGAAGCACCTGGGATGAATAGAGACATCGGATTCTTATCTCATTATGCATGATCAAGCTTTCTTTAGCACCTCAGCCCAGGACTAATTGCAGCCATCAGCAGCCATTAACACCCATCTACAGGTTTACCACTCCCATCAGCCCATCTCCCATTCCCACCCACCCCCCACCACCCTCTGTATATATATAGGGTCTGACACTTCTGTTTCTAGTGTATCTGAAGAAGTGTGCATGCACACGAAAGCTCATACCAAAATATAAACTTAGTTGGTCTTTAAGGTGCTACTGAAGGAATTTTTTAATTTTGGATAGAGAAATGTTTCTCTCTCATAATACTAGAACTTGTGGACATTCAGTGAAGCGGAATGTTGGAATATGAAGGACAAAAAGAAGAAATTAGTTCTTCACACAGTGCAGGGTTTGACAAATTCATTGCGGATAATGGTGGATAAGTTCTGTCTCCATTGTCAAACACATCACATATCTGAATACCAGTTGCTGCACAGATGGGCAGAGTGCTGTCCCACTCATGTCTAGCTTGAAGGCTTCCCACAGCATCTGGTCAGCCACTGTGTGAAGAGGGTGCTAGAATAGCTGGGGCATTGCAAACACTCCATCAGGAGAGTTGGTGGTCTCCCATCTGCGAAGGTGGCACCTGGTTCAGGTGCAAAGGCTGCACCCTCCTGTTCAGGTTCCTACTCAGCCTCTTCTCTTGGCTGATCAAAGCCCTCCCCAGCCTCAGCTGAGAGTCTCCGCCCCACTGAGAGAACAGAGGGAGAACTGGCATTCCTGTTCCCCTCGCCAAATGTGACTGAAGTCAGGGTGTGAGATTCCCCACTCCTGGACACTGTTACACATGTGGTGAGCTTTTCAGAATTCTCACTGAGGACTTGCCAATATGAACTAGTCCTGAATCCAGCTAAGGAAAGCTCACCGTTCAGTGAGATCTCTTATACTTCTTTGGGTGTGAAGCGACTCTAGGTCACAGATGGGCACCCTGTGGCCCAGGAGCCATATGTGACCTTTTACTGAAGTCAGAAAGGAATTCCTCTCACTTGCTTTCCAGAGCAGTAGCTGGGGTTTGTTGAACTGAGAGGTGGAAGCTCTGAATACCTACTTGAGAGTAATCAAACACAGTAGTGCTTACTTCTGACTAGAGCTTCATAGGGTAGGAAATTCTAATCTGAGGTAGCCATGGTGAGGATTGAAAAAGAGTGGTTTTTATTCTGAATTAGCTAATCCAGAACAGTTTTGTCTCTGTCTCTACCCACCACCAGATTTTGGCCCCTGAAAGGATAACCTCAAGGGAATGTGGTTCTTGACAGGAAAATGGTTGCCCACTCATGGTCTAGTCATTATGGCTTTCTGAGTATACACATGGGGTGGAAAGGAGTTTTAAAGACCTTATGGAAAATGTGGGGGACATTATATAAATTTGGTTAGGTTTGTGTTTAAAAGGAAGATACATTCTCTGATGTCCGTTATTGCCACAAGGCCTTGTATTATTATAATGTTACTAGGGACTCCGACTCCTCCTCACTCCACACATCAACCCCCCCAATCCATCAACCCCTCCCTTACTCTTACCTGGCCATCCCATACTTCCTTTTACACCTGACCAAACCCACCCCGGCAATATTTAACAGTGGGAGCATTTCAGAGAGTAGTTTGGCAAGCTGCTCTCTGAAGTGCCTCCCATCCTTCTTTAAACAGTTCACCTGGGCCTGTCCCCCCCCCCACTGCTTGCTTGCTTGTCTAATGTTCTGTTGCTGCTACTGCAGCTATTGGTAGCCACATGAACTGCAGCAGCATGACAACAGACGTACAATTTTATTATATAGTAAGATAAGCGAGTTTAGCAGTGGATGTTAGGTAACACGTTCTGGAAGAGAAGAGAGAGACTGCTTTAAGATTGAGTAGGTCGGGCTTTGCCTTGGATCAGGCAAATGCCAGCTTGTCAGGACATTACTAAAATGCACAGGAGAAAACATATGCCCTAATGAAAGAATTTTCTGAATATCTCCTCCCTCTTGCATTGAAGGAGGAACTTTTATCAGGAACTTTGCAGGGTGAGGTAGTCCATTGTTTTTCTTAAATGGAGAGTGACTATAAAGTTATATCACACACTTAAACTACACTACAAAATAAAAATAAAATAAATAAATAAAATAAATAAATAAATAAATAAATAAATAAATAAAATAAAATAAAAATAAAAATAAAAAATAAAAATAAAAAAATACCAAAATAAAAACTTAGTTGGTCTTTAAGGTGCTACTGAAGGAATTTTTTTATTACACTACACTACAATACACGCTAGCCAGTGAATAAGCTCCAGTGAAAACAGTGAGATTTACTTCCAAGTAGGCAAGAACAAGATTGCATTGTTAAACAAAAAACAAAAAAACCAAGTTTCTAAATAAGGGTTCTACAGTTTGGAGGGGGGGGGGGAGACGTCTATACATTCATCGTTGCGGAAAGAATCTGCCAGATAAAATTCTGCCTCTCTTCCTCACATCTTCATGTATTTATTAATCCTTTGAGTAGCAAGAACAATTAACCTCTAACTTCAGCTCTTTTTGTCTTGTTTTTCCTCTAGTCATTGTGCTGACACATGTTATTACATCCAGACCTCTGTTGTTTGCTGGAAAGAGGAGCTCTTGAAACACTATCCTTTCCCCAAGGGCATCTGTCACCTTGTCATTCTGAGGTCTGTTCTACTAACTCATGTGCATTTGAAATTTTAGCTTTTGATTCCGTGCCATTTAGCGAAGCTCCATTTTGCATTCCGGTTCATACTGTTATCGGGGGATGAAGGAGATAGGCAGAACACAGGTTTTATATATGCACAAGTTCTCCATGAATTAAATAATTGTGAGGTGACAGGGTGCCTGGTTTGGTGGTGGTGGTGTTTTGCGATCAGTTTCAATTAACGTTACTAACTGGTGTTTTCTGTCTTAAGTGGCAAACCTTAAATGGTAAGCTTAGGCAGTCTTATCTCAGAGATCAAGTAGGAAAGGATGGGTGTGATGTAATAGCCACCTGCTCCACCTATGTGCATCAGTGTCCCCACACCAGAGTCCTGACCTAATACAAGGGGAAGGGACATAACTCCTTTATCTGCACATCACTGAACACATTATGGGAGGTGAGCATTTTGGCTTTCTGCCGGCAAAACAACATTTTAGGTTATTCGCTATACCGTGCAACCTCGGGTTATGAACTTAATTCGATCCGGAGGTCCGTTCTAAACCCAAAACCGTAATTAACCTGAGGTGCGCTTTCGCTAATGGGGCCTTTTGCTGCCGCTGCGCCGCCGGCACATGATTTTCGTTCTCATCCTGGGGCAAAGTTCTCAATCTGAGGTACTACTTCCAGGTTAGCGGAGTTTGTAACCCGAAGCATTTGTAACATGAGGTGCCACTGTATATGCTTAAACTAGCTGATCTTATTTTGATGGGAGAGAGACTACAGGGGCCCCTGGTCCAGAACGTTCTCCTGAGCAAGGCCTCATCTGCAGTGTATATTTAAAACAGCACCATGACACTTTAAACAGTTGTGGTCTAACTGGGAACTGTAGCAGCGGCGTAGCTAGCTGCCTGGCTGCCCGGGGCAGCAAAATGCAAAGGCACCCCACCAGGGGGCGGGGTGTCCATCATGTGCATGCACCGCACATCATAAACATGTCACGGTGCACGGTGCATGCGCGCACAGGAGGCATGTGACGTGGCACCACGGCAAACCCCGCAAGCAAGCCGCGGAGTGAGGCAGTCTTGCTTGCGTTGGGGCTTCTCCTCCATGGCAGCCTTTGGAGGTGGTCAGCCCCATCCAGCCTGCTGCCCCCCGCCCAGCTGGCTGCCCGGGGCGGCATGCCCCTGCCCCCCTATTACTACGCCACTGAACTGTAGTTTGTTAAGGACGTTGAGAGTTGTTAGGATATTTCTATTCCTTTCCCAGAGCTACAATCCTCAGAGTGGTTTAACAGCCAGCCCCTCTTTCCAGGGAACTGTAGTTGTGTGAAGGTTGTGTGAAGTTGTGTGAAGGAAACAGCGTCTAGCAGCGGGATTCCATGGGCTGGGTGAGTTAGCTACCACCTGCCTCCTTCATAGCATCAGCATCACTGGCAGCAGGTTTTAATCTCTTGTGATCAGCCGGGGGTTAAAACCCACCTCAGGTCAAACAGGCATAAGTAGAAGCGCAGCGCAAGTCATTTAACCATGCATTGGTGCCCAGTGAATTGTCACCAGGGCTTAAGAGCAGGACCCCGCTCAACGGTATCAGCTCAGGCACCCCAAGCACAGCAGGGCCAGCATTTCACATTTTAATGTAAATGAACATCTGTAGCTCTTTGATTTTCGATTTCTTCTATTTCTTTCATGGAAAGTGGTAAGGAGTTATGTGAGTCTGGAATTCAGCAATTCAAGGGGCGAGAGTTTTCTGTATCTGCAGTGCCTAATGGTTGTAAAACTACGTGCTCCGTTGGGAGCAAATACTCTCTGGCATTGCCTCATAGTCTCAAAAAGAGCATTACTTTGGTGACTAATTTGGTCCATAGAGAAATATGCTGTAATTAAATTGTCTTTCGAGGTGTTTTGGACTCCCTCTTAAACTTGTGCGAACTAGCATTTATTGATTCCTTTAATTTTAAAAAAGAATTAACTAGTGCCTCTGACACAACATTTGCTTTCAAGGAAATAAAACTGCACCAGATAAGGATTTTTTTTGGTAGAATGTGAAAGCATTTCTCAGGGCAATAATGAGAGATTTCAGATTCATGGTGTGTATGAGTGATAATTACTTCAGGTGCCTACAGTGCAGTTTAGAAGCGAGTCAGTTAAATAAATCAGCTGTACAAAAGGAACATGCCCTGAAAATGATTTTATTGGAATGGGTTTGTAAAAGGGAAAGCGTTTAAGGACATTTCCTCACTCATTGCTTCGTTTCATAAAAAGAAAGTGAGCATGAATTACAGAATGTTTCATGAAAAGCTAATCTCAGCAGAAATAGTCCACCACATTATTAGTATGTCTAGGAATGGGATTGCAAAGAGGAGTAAATGGGATGGCAAAAGGCAATTTAAGCAATCAAGGCCTATAAATATTTCACAATAGTGTGCCCTCCTTATCTGAACATTTTGGCTGGGGTAGTATTTCAAAAGGCTGATAATAAGCCTATAAAATACAGCTGGTTATTAACAAAAATGAAAAGACTTCCTCAAATATTAATTGCTACATCATGGAGTGCATTCCATTAGCAACACAGAGTGAACCTTTTTGTAAATTCTGTATTGATGGCTTGATAATTGCTTTGGGAAACAGATTTTATTTATCAACCTATTGTGAATTCCTCCGAAAACAATGAGAATAGTGTTCTCATGTTCTATGATCCTATCTTAAGTAAGGGAGTGTCTGGCTTTATGGGAACTTTTGTCCTGTGCCGTTGTGGTTAGATGGGCATCAGTAAAATAAACCAGCAGTACGAAGAGATATACATATATGCACAGTGAACAAATTAGTATAGAAATGGATTTATAAAGGAACTGAACGTTTTATTGCTTTTCATAGGAAACCTGCTGTCTCTCTTTACCTTATGAGGGCAATGATGGTCATGGCAGGATGAGAGTAGGACAAAGAGACGAGGAAGACAAGCGCTAGCAAAGCTGATCAGGGTCTGTGGTAAAAGTTTCAGAAGCAAAGAATCAGACAGAAATGGGTTAGAGGTCACTTAAGGGAAGCCCATCCACTCCTCCCTATATACAAATTTGTGAGCTTATTCCCCATGGAACAATTTCATGTCATTCCAGGGCATGTGTGAATATTTCCATCGAGTGGGTAGGGCTGGTTGGCAGGGAGGTGATGTGATCAAGGGACGCGGGTGGCGCTGTGGTCTAAACCTCTTGGTCTTGCCGATCAGAAGATTGGTGGTTCGAATCCGCACATTGGGGTGAGTTCCTGTTGCTCTGTCCCAGCTCCTGTCAACCTAGCAGTTCGAGAAGCACACCAGTGCAAGTAGATAAATAGGTAGAGCTGCCGTGGGAAACGGCATTTCCGTGTGCTCTCGTTTCCGCCACGGTGTCCCGTTGTGCAAGAAGCGGTTTAGTCATGCTCGTCACATGACCCGGAAAGCTGTCTGTGGACAAACGCTGGCTCCCTCGGCCCGAAAGCAGGATGTGTGCCACAACCCCATAGTCACCCTTGACTGGATTTAACTGTCCAGGGGTCCTTTACCTTTTCCTTATAACTTGGTAGAGCAAAGCTAACCTTCAGATGCTAGATATGATCATAGGAAAAATAACCCGTGCTATTTTTATAGAAAAAGAGGTGCTGGAACTCACCATGAGCACCTCCTTTGTTAATGGCAATGGTGCCCACCAGAGAGGTGCCGGGACTGAGTTCCAGTGAGTATTGCGGTGGTGCAGCAGCAGGAGGAGGCCCCATTAGCTAAAGTGGTACCTCAGGTTAAGAACAATTTCAGGTTAAGAACGGACCTTCAGAACGAATTAAGTTCGTAATCAGAGGTACCACTGTACCTTACCTGCTTCGAAGTTTTGTTTTGTTCAATAGGTTTTTAAAAAATACACTTATTTTGGTCTATTTCTTTGTAAGTATGGGGGGCTGTATTTAAAGCTGATGTTTCTGCTAACCAATTACTTGCTGAAAAACAGCTTCATATAGGTCTGAGTTGGAAAGGCTCAACAAGACTCTAGAAGACAAATGGGTCTGGTGTTTGTTTACCATGGAGTTAAAGAAGGACAATTATGTTGCAACAGGCTGTATTGGTTAGAAGGAAGACAGTGGTACCAGAGAGGCACAACACTGGGAGTTTGGGACGGCAAAGGGGATAAATACAAACTGCTGGCTTGTCTTCTATTGACTTTTTGACTCGGCTGACAAAAGTGACAGTAATCAAGTGCAAAAACAATAAAATGTTCAAAACGGTTACCATTACCGGCAAAATGGAAACAATTCCCTGTCACAGAAAGTGATGGAAAATATATTCTGGAAGGGCCTTGTTGCTGAAGAAACCAATCACTGTCCAAAGTACAGGTATTGGGCTGATGTGTTGCTTGCACAAAGTGTGCTTGAGTTGACAAGAGCTTTCCATAAGACTTACAATCATTCTGGAATGTACCACTTCTTTGACAATTTCCCCCACAGCAGTTTTAACAGCTATGAAAACAAAAAGGATGTTCTAATGTCTCTTTCCATTAGTGTAGCTAACTTACTCCTTTATACTTTAAGGACACTCTTTGTGTGTCAAGGTGAGAACATGATGATGATGGTTTTATAAAAAAAATTTTTAAGTGTGTGCTTTTTAATAAGTTTAAAGAAGTTCACAAAACTTTGTTGTTATTTAGTCGTTTAGTCGTGTCTGACTCTTCGTGACCCCACGGACCAGAGCACGCCAGACACTCCTATCTTCCACTGCCTCCCACAGTTTGGTCAAACTCATGTTGGTGGCTTCGAGAACACTGTCCAACCATCTCATCCTCTGTCGTCCCCTTCTCCTTGTGCCCTCCATCTTTCCCAACATCAGGGTCTTTTCCAGGGAGTCTTCTCTTCTCATGAGGTGGCCAAAGTATTGGAGCCTCCGCTTCAGGATCTGTCCTTCCAGTGAGCACTCAGGGCTGATTTCTTTAAGAAGGGATAGGTTTGATCTTCTTGCAGTCCATGGGACTCTCAAGAGTCTGCTCCAGTGCCATAATTCAAAAGCATCAATTCTTTGGCAATCAGCCTTCTTTATGGTCCAGCTATATATATATATATATATATATATATATATATATATATATATATATATATATATTTCATATAATGATGGTGGAAAGAAACTTTAAAAAAAGAAAAAAACTATATATCTTAAAGGTAAAGGGACCCCTGACCATTAGGTCCAGTCGTGACCGACTCTGGGGTTGCGCGCTCATCTCGCATTATTGGCCAAGGGAGCCGGTGTACAGCTTCCAGGTCATGTGGCCAGCATGACAAAGCCGCTTCTGGCGAACCAGAGCAGCGCACGGAAACGCCGTTAACCTTCCCGCTGTAGCAGTTCCTATTTATCTACATGCATTTTGACGTGCTTTCGAACTGCTAGGTTGGCAGGAGCTGGGACCAAGCAACGGGAGCTCACCCCGTCACAGGGATTCGAACCGCCGACCTTCTGATCAGCAAGCCCTAGGCTCAGTGGTTTAACCACAGCGCCACCTGGGTCCCTTATAAGGTATTAAATGTTTTTGTTTTTTACTTTAAAAGTCTTTGACCTCTACAAATATTTCTATATAGTGTCTATGTAGTATCACCTAAGTGGGCAAAGTGGAGGAGTCAAGGAAGTGCTTATATAGGAGCCAGGAGAATCATTATCCAAATCCCCCATGGATTTTGCACTCACAGCATCAACTGTATCTCAGTCATTGACCTCAGCCTGCCAGTGAAGTCAGCAAAACCAATAAGAACAGACAGCGGTACTAAATTCGAATCCAGAGGACTACCACTTTAAGACTCTCCACTCCTTAGGAAGGGGACTGAGCCTGAGAAATGTCTACCATCACGGAATGAAGGATTAATTTCTCTTGTTAGCGCTGAAAGCAAACCATGACCACAACTCTAGAATTCTTAGCATATCTGTTCCATCCAACTCAGGGCTGGATAGCATCCGCTGCTAAAACTGGAAAATTGGCATATGGCAATAAATTAGTAAAAAAAGAAAAACATACTAATAGATAGATCTAAAACTGTTCATTAAAAGAAAAAGAAAAAAACCCACCCATATTTGATTCACATGCAGTCATTTAAGATGTTCTGTTCTTCCTCTAATTGTTTTTAAAATGATATTCAACCCTATAAACCATGAAAAAATATTGGCTGAAATTAGAAATTTAGGGCATTGACTCAAGGACTCTATAATTTGAAGTCTGCCCATTAGACTAAATATGACTTAGAATTTGATCCAAGACTAATGGAGGATGCATTACTTTCCCCATTACCTGGACTTTTATCAGGGAAATCTTTTTTTAAGGAGGGGGGGGGGCAATTTCTCTCCAGCATAAACTAATAATCCCATCCTTATTCAGACTTGATTTTAGCTTGGGGGGCGGATATGATAAATCTCTTAGTATGTTCAGACAATAACATAATTATTAAAACCTTGCCTACTGAAAGCAATATACTGGTGTCTAAGGGCAGGAATAGACAGTTCCATGGTTCTGACTTCAATTGCTTGCCCCCTCCCAAATGAAAAGCAGCTTCAGCAAGTTGAAATCAACAGTGAAAGATTGGTAGGGGATAGGGGCTTCTTAAGACTGTTTCTCCCACTTGTCTACTCAAATTCACTTCCTACAGCTGTCCTTCACAAGAGGTAAAAATATTTACATATACAGTGGCACCTCGGTTGTCGAACGCAATCCGTTCCGGAAGACCGCTCAACTTCCGAAACATTCGACAAACGAGGCGCAAAGGGCGGTCTCCAAAATCAATGGAGAAAATTGAAGAAAGCTCAGCAGAAGCAATTTGACTCCCAAGGTGCATTCGAAAATGGAAGCATTTACTTCCGGGTTTTCGGTGTTCAAAAAATGAAACATTCGGCTTCCGAGATGCTCGAAAACTGATATACCACTGTAGTTCAAAGCTAAAACTCAAGCTTGAAATAGGAACGCCATACTCTCGGATGCTAGGAAACTACCTAGGCACCCTGGCTGATTCTGAAAAAAAGTCACTGCTATCTCACCAATGAGGATGGCCATATAGTGAGCCATTTCCCTAAACATCACCTTCTTGTTTGTCAACTTAAGCATGAGTGTCTTAAAAGGTAGGGTATGGAATTGAGTAGATCTTTGATTGTATATGCCTGTAGAACTCTAGGAGTGAGAAGCACAGCCACTCAGATGCTTTGGCATGGACAGCTGCAATGAAGAAGCCTATGCATATCAAGCTTCAGGAAGATGCATGGGATGTTCTGGAGGCAAGGATCATAGTGAATAGCAAGAGAAAGAGATCATAGAATTGTAGAGTTATGTTACAATATTTTCCATGCAGTTTTTCATATAATTAGCTAGTCTTTTGTAAAAATGCATGTGTGCCTCAGTCATAAGCAGGTGCTTGGTGCAAGAGGTGGAACTACCCCATTAAATCAGTGTATGGATCCACTTATCCACCCCAAATCCTTGTAGCAGACAAATCTTGTCTGATTCCTGTACAGCTTGTCCCCGCCCCCTTCCTTTCAAATTTCATCTTGCACTCCTATGATCTTAGGTCAAGTATGGAATTAACAGAAATCATGCTGCATAACCCTGTTTTGAGCTGAATCTCCTTCCGAGGAATTTACAGGTTTCACATGCAAAATTGTATTGCATTACAACAGACCGTCAACTGAATTCATCTCTGAGCTGCTTAATTTTTGTATCTTGTTATCTTAGGCTTCCTATTGATCAGTGAAATTTGGAGAAGTGTGGAATCTGATGGATAGATGAGTTCTGATCCAAGGAGTGAGGATCAGACCAATTTTTATAGAAATTTTGTATAGACTGAATTCCTCAAGAACCCCTCCATCCCGTTTAACAATACTGCCTTAGTCACACTTCATGGATAAGAAACTGAAGGATATAATGACTATTTTTTCCTCCTATGATTGAAGTGTAATTTTAAATATTTAGATGTGCTATGTATGACTTGAATACTCAAAAGCCATTCATTAGCTCATCCTTTATTACCCTGTCCAATTAATGAGTGCCTATAAATTTTATATTAATATAGAACTCCTTTTGGCCTAAAACAGTTATGATTGTTCATGATGTGACGGTGACAGAAAATAAATACAATTGCCTGATGCATAAACAGTGCAAGAAATATTTATTACTTGCAATAAAACTGTCTCCAGTCAGCATAATGATGCAGTGAACAGCGGTGGTGAGAGAGGAGAATCTTAAGGAGTGAGTAGGTTAAATTGAGTTCTTTGCAGTCTGTTACAAAGAAAGGTCTGAAATTAATAAACTAGTATTCATACTAGGGCTTACTGAGGAAATGTCTGCAGTATATCTCAGATAACATAGCAAATGGATTGCTCCACAACAGCCCAGGCTAAAGGATCAATCCTAAATATCGGTAGCCAGGATTATTTATGTCAGCTTAAGTTACACCAGATCCAAGCTTGGTTCAGGAGTGGAGCTACCACCAGCCTAAGACTGATAAGCAGAAAACAAGCCTTTTAAAATAAAGTTGGACTTATGCCATCCTATTTGCTGGCATAAGTTCTGCCAAATTGCCAGGTCATGTGACCAAACTGAAAGGCGCTGGGAGCTAGTATAAGTCTTCCTTGTTGGTTCCCACTTCTGCCACTTCCCCAGCCAGCTTCACTCCAGTTGAGCCAATATGAGGGTGTATGTCCTGCTGAAACAGGTTTGGGGGTTTATGTTGGCATAGCCCAGCTGAGCTGGGAACTTGCTGGTTGAGCCAGAGATCTGCCACATCCTAACTCACTCAGCCTGGCAGATCTAGGGTTAGAACTGCACCCTAAGTAAGCAAGTTCTGGATGCAAACATTATTATTATCATAATAATAGGCCACCATAGTATTGTGCTGATTTCCTTTATTCCAGTTGTCTGGGCAGGGCTCGCCCTGCATCGAGGAGGTGCTGCAAAAATTGTGTGTGGAGAACAAGAAATCCCTCTCATCCCAGCTCTGCAAATGTACCACATTTAGCTTAATGATGCAGGGATTAGCCTTTTGCCACCCACCCGGAATCGACAAAGCAGCCATTATCAAGCTCTCTGTTGCTGTCCATGCAGCCTGGTTGTCTGCATGTTTACTCACAAGTAAATCATAGGATCAACTTAGCATGGTAAAGACTTTTAGAAAGTCACTGTTGTTGTTTGTGGGCACGATTAAGCACAAGCACAACAACAACAACAACAAGGCTCAATGGCACTTCTAAAACTTAGCATCAACTTTGTCACCTTTCATAGCTTTAAAATACACCACAGGCTTAAAACATTTGCAAAAGGACAAAACAGAGGTTAGTGATCTGGAGGATTCAGGAGGTCCTGAGAAAGGTGCAGTCATTTATCATGGAAGGGAAGGGAAGTTAGAATGGCTTATAATTGAGAAAATGACAAATGTTAGACATAGTTTAAAGTAATTAAGCCCTTTTCACATACAGGCAAATAGTTACCCAGTGGAGCTAAAAGGAAGTAAATTTTGAACGAATGTCAAGAGAACCTGTCTCTTACAGCAGCTAATCAGCACATAAAAGTCCTTGCTGGAGAACGCTGTGTACACCAAATGTGGTCTGAATTCTTTTTGAATAGCACCTAATTGTATTGTCTTTTATCTCAATTGTGGCTTTGCAATCAAAGCAATAACAGTATTCTGATATATACTCAGAGAAAGTTTTGACTATGGGAGAACAGTACTGCTGAATTTAAGCAAATTTAATCAGTGGAAATGAGGGTTTAAGTTCCTTCCACTGAAATTGTTTGGAATTGAACACACTTAATTTCAGCTGAATTGTGCCCCATTTTCTTATGGATCATCTAGACCAGACACCCCCAAACTGTGGCCCTCCAGATGTTTTGGCCTACAACTCCCATGATCCCTAGCTAAGAGGACCAGTGGTCAGGGATGATGGGAATTGTAGGCCAAAACATCTGGAGGGCTGAAGTTTGGGGATGCCTGATCTAGACCAGTGGTTCCCAATTGGTGGTCTGCAAACCCTAGGGGGTCCATGTAACCCACTTAGGGAGTCAGTGGCACAATTCACATAACGAACACTACCATAGAGCTATCTAAATTTTCAAAGGTAGGAGGTTCATGGCTTAGCTAATTGGGAACCATTGTTATAGATAGTTGCCTAGCATTTCCGGGATGTAAGTTTTCCTCTAAATATTTCCATTTTTGGGTGTTTCATTCCCTTCCCCCAAACTGGATGAGATCTCAGAGAAGGATGACCTTGTGGTGATGAGCCAGTGTGGTGTAGTGGTTAAGAGCGGTAGACTCGTAATCTGGGGAACCGGGTTCGCGTCTCCGCTCCTCCACATGCAGCTGCTGGGTGACCTTGGGCTAGTCACACTTATTTGAAGTCTCTCAGCCCCACTAACCTCACAGAGTGTTTGTTGTGGGGGAGGAAGGGAAAGGTTCCATCAAAGGTATTTTGCTTTATAACCCCTTTTGCAACTCTTCTAAGCCCAGTTAATCATTCTGAACTAGCTACCGGTATATCCCAAATATTATTGAACCTGGGATTGCCAGTGATACCGCTAGACATGTGGCTACTGGTTAAAAAAAAAGCATTAAATCTTTATGCTGGGTAGTAGGATTGGAATCTGGGTTTAGTGAAAGCAGGGTTAAGGCTGGGTTTGGCGAGAGAGGTTGTTTGGAGAAAATATTGAAGACCAAAATACAGAAACAATTTTGCATTTCCACCAAGCATGAAAACACTCCCTTTGACCCTTAAGCACAGTAAATGAACAGAATCCAAGACCCAATGGTATGGTGCCCATCTGGCAATACAGATCCTCATGTCCCTGAGTCCTATTTTGGAGGAGAAACACCAGATCCAACACATGTTCAGGGTCAGGCCGCTGGATACAGCATAGAGAGGTGGGTCTTCAGAAAGAGGTGGAGTTTCAGGAGCAGCTACAGTTGGTTTTGCACAATTGATGATGCAACACTTCACCTTTCACAGCTCATCGACCCCATAGCTCAGGGATAGCCATGTTCCTTCCAGATGTTGTTGGGCTCCATCGTGGCTGGTGACCAGTGATTTTGGAGCTTATATTGGAGCAACATCTGCAAGATACTACACTGGCTATTCCTGCTTTACTTCAGCAGCTTCCCTGCTGTCTATAAATCTTTGGTCTCTGACCTACCGAACACCTCCAGTAAAACATGCCTTTGAGCCATACAGTGGGAAAGTAGGGTTCTGAGCACATGAAGTGAAAGAGAAGCTTTCTCACATATTTTCCCCCTTTCGTGTGGGGACTGTCAGTAGTGAAGGGGCCCCAAACTCCCACATAGATTTCTGTAATGGAACACATTTGTCAAATTTGACAACTGCACTCTGTTACAACCCTCTTTCTTAAAATATAAGAAGTTTGAGGCAAGTATGATTCATCACCATTTTCCTGTCTTCTGGGGAAGAAGACTTAACTCTCAACGAATCCTTTCTTTATGTAATTGTCTGCTGTGGGAACTTCTGCACATTTGTAATGAAATCACTGCATGTTGCAGAGACTCTGGGCGTACTCTAGGACAAGCAAAGAACTGCTTGGGCACTACTGTATGGTCTACCTGAAATCCAGGGTGATTTCATTTTGAACAGAGCAGGAACACAAATTGGAGACTGTGGTCCAACAGCTCCGATAAATGCAGATGAGAAGGATTGGGGCAGGAGTCAAGAACTCTGTGGCATGATGTTGGGGTCATTTTACAGTTCTGCCTAGGTGTTCTTTGTAAGACATGCTTTGATAGTCTCTCTGATACAGTGTTCTCACTTCTGAATTACATCAGGGCCCCTTTCTTGCTGCTGTTAGAAGGATTCTAAAGCTAGCTTGTTTGATGGAATGAAGGCAGATGCTCTATTCCTCCAGCCAGGAAAGGCAAGCTGAAATATTGGAAGTTGGAGCACCTTTGCTTAAGAGGAAAAGTGTTTAGGGCTTTTCAGTTTGCAGAGGGTGGAGATATATGGAAAGGGTCGCGCATGATAGAAGAATTATAAATGGTTTGGAGAGAGTGGGCAGATTGCTCCTCCTGTTCCCATAGAGAGTAGCATTTATTTTAGGGTGTCAGCCAGTGAAATTGACTATAACTGTTCAGAACAAAGGCCCATCTAGCCCAGCATTCTGCTCTCTCAGTGGCCAGCAAGATAGGAAGCCCATAAGCCATAGCTGCCAAGTTATCCCTTTTTTACAGGGATTTTCCCTTATGCTGAATAGGCTTCCTCGCGAGAAAAGGGAAAACTTGGCAGCTATGCCATAAGCATAACCTGAGCACTATAGATGTGATCAGGGCCAGCTTTAAGGCAAGGCTGGGTGGCGCAATGCGCCAGGGCACCGGGCCGCCAGGGGGCCGCTGCACTGCTGCGCCCTGCGCCCGCCAGACAGCCACACTGCGAAACGGGGCGGGGGGCGCCGGAGGGCTCTTCATACCACGGCACCAGGGCGCCAGATACACTTAAGATGACCCTGGATGTGATTCCCAGAAACTAGCATACTGCTGTGACAAAGAAGCATAGAGCTGGAAAGGACCCTGAGGATCATCTAGTCCAGGCTTCCTCAAACTCGTCCCTCCAGCTGTTTTTGGCCTACAACTCCCATGATCCATAGCTAGCAGGACCAGTGGTCAAGGATGATGGGAATTGTAATCTCAAAACATCTGGAAGGCCGAGTTTGAGGAAGCTTGATCTAGTCTAACCCCCTGCAACACAGGAAGTTAGAACATAGCCATCATGACCACTAGTCATTGATAATCTTATCCCCCATGGATTTGTCTAATCCTCTTTTAAAACTTGCAGAGATGCACTAAAATAGACAAAGCCACAAAGGCTAGGTATGCAGATGTTGTTAGCCATGCTAGCTTAATAGAACCTCTGTGTTCAAGAGCAATTTACCTCTGAGTACAAAGTGCTTAGGACAAGCTGGAGATTGGCAGTCACCTTCAGGTCCTAGTTACAGGTAGGTAGCCAGGTTGGTCTGACGTAGTCGAAACAAAAAAACAAAACAAAAAAAAAACCTTCCAGTAGCACGTTAGAGACCAACTAAGTTTGTCAATGGTATTTGAGGTTTCATGTGCATGCACACTTCTTCAGATACACTGAAACAGAAGTCACCAGACCCTTATGTATAGTCAGAGGTGGGGAGGGGTAACTCAGAAGGGTGGTGGGAATGGGTGATCGGCTGATAGGAGTGGTAAACCTGGGGCTATTTTTGAACTTCTGGAGCAGCATAGGAAACTCTTAGTCCTCCAAATGTCATTCCATCTTCCTTGGCCGTGTTGACCCTCATCTAGAGGCACATAGAATCATAGAGTTGGAAGGGATCCTGAGGATCATCTAGTCCAGCCCCCTGCAATTCATCAGGAATATACAGCTGTCCCTTAAGGGGATTGAACCTGCAACCTTGGTGTTATCAGCACCATGCTCTAACCAACATGACTAGCTACAGTTGGAAATGAAATGTCAGAGATGATGAACTGTGGGCCAGGCACTGTTATTAAAGGAAGGACAGGATAGTCTAAGTAATTAATATATGTTCCTATAAACAGATTAACATGTTTTTCCATAATTTTATTATGTTTAAATTTTAAACAGGTGAATCTTATTTTTTCAAACTCTAGTATTTTCTGGCAGTATTCCCACCTGTTCTAGGAATGACAAAATCACAACCACTTATTCTTTGTAGAATACACACACTCTTGATGTGACACTGTCACTAGTAATGCATTGGTAGACACGGGTGGCGCTGTGGGTTAAACCACTATGCCGCTTGGGCTTGCTGATCGAAAGGTCAGCAGTTCGAATCCCCGTGATGGGGTGAGCTCCCACTGTTAGCAGCTCCTGCTAACCTAGCAGTTTGAAAGCACACAGTGCAAGTAGGTAAATAGGTACTGCTCTGGCGGGAAGGTAAACGGCGTTTCTGTGAGCTGCTCTGGTTTCGCCAGAAGCGGCTTAGTCATGCTGGCCACATGACCCAGAAAAACTGTCTGCGGAAGCGGACAAATGCTGGCTTCCTCGGCCTTTGAAGCGAGATGAGCGTTGCAACCCCGGAGTCGTTTGCGACTGGACTTGCCAGGGGTCCTTTTACCTTTACTAGATAATCCAAAGATTGAGGTGGAGTAAGCCATTCCTACCTTTTTCATAATTGTTTGGGGTTTGGCACTTCAAATGCCATGTGTCCTACTTAATAGGCTCTGTCAGCCTCTGTTTATTCATTTTATTATTCATGCATAGTGAACAATTGAATATATATATATATATATATATATATATATATATATATATATATATATTTTTCTGGTCTAGCCTTGAGGAAACTATTCATCAAAATCCAAAAGCTGGCAGGTTTTTTTGCTGTACCTATGTTCTGCAACCTTCTAGTCTATCTGGAACTACCATATTTAAAACCAGGTATTTAGAAAAGGAGAAGCTCATGCACTCAACCCTGTCTGCAGAATGTAAAGCCTTTTTATACAGGCGTTTGAAGTAATACAGAGCAGCTTCTTATAATTTTTGCCGTTGCAATGCCACTGTGTTTCTAATTACACAAATGAAGATGTACAGCTACCATATTTTTCATTCCGCAAGACACACTTTTTTCCTCCTAAAAAGTAAGAGGAAATGTCTCTGTGTTTTATGGAGCGAATGCATGTTCCCTGGAGCCGAATTGCCCAGGGACTAAAGGCAGATCCTGCTTTTTTTCCTTTTCTTTAAGGAAGAGCTAAAGCAGGCATCCCCAAACTGCGGCCTTCCAGATGTTTTGGCCTACAACTCCCATGATCCCTAGCTAACAGGGCCCCCCCAAAAAAATTACATTTCCAAAATACAGTGGTACCTCGAGTTACAAACGTCTCAGATTACAAACGCTTCAGGTTAAAACTCCCCTAACCTGGTAGAGTTGAGAACTTTGCCCCAGGATGAGAATGGAAATCGTGTGCCGGCGGTGCAGCAGCAGCAAGCGGCCCCATTAGCAAAAGCACGCCTCTAGTTAAGAACAATTTCGGGTTAAGAACGGACCTCCAGAACGAATTAAGTTCCTATCTAGAGGTACCACTGTATAAGATTTTTTAAAAAACCAAATAGAATAAAACCTACATACAGCAACAGTGTTTTGTGTTGTGTAGGCTCCTATGATGTAGGTCATGGGCCCCGCCTGCTAGCCTGCTCCCTAAAACATCACTGATTTGTTCATTTCTGTATATAGGGTGGCTACATTCTGTATGTGCAAATGGCTTTAGATACCTATTAGGTCCATAAATTAACATGTAGCATATATTCAACACACAAAAAACAGCAACAATTTGTTGTTGACAAAGGACAGCTGGACATATAAAGGGCCCCGGTACCTTCAGTAGCTTAGGGCAGGCATCCCCAAACTGCGGCCCTCCAGATGTTTTGGCCTACAACTCCCATGAACCCTAGCTAACAGGACCAGTGGTTGGGGAAGATGGAATTGTAGTCCAAAACAGTTTGGGGATGCCTGGCTTAGGGCCTCATCAAACCTAAATCCGGCCCTGATCAGTCCCCTCACTTCTGTTCCTCCTCCTCCTCCATTAGGGTCTGCCAAGACAATCCCATCCTGGCAATGCTCTTTTCTTCGATTGTTTATCCTTGATTTCAGTTCCCTCCTCACCTGAAAAGATCATTTCCATTCACAGAGGGAACACTTTAGATCTAAACCGCTGAATTTCATCAGTTTTTAGATGAAAGCATCTTGATAAAATAATGTTCTTAAAAAAAAGGCCACCTCAACACTGCATTAATTTATTGGTTTGCTAAATAGAAGCAAGCAAACAATGATGTTTTGCTGGAAATTACCGGAAGTTTATAAAAGCTTCGCATTTTTTATTATGGGGAATTTATTTGCATTTACATTGTAGTTTTTACAAGTTTTCAGCTAAAGCAACAATTTACTGCAGCTTGCTATTCTCATTGTGGCAAATGAATGGTAAATAGTTCATATTCAGATAAAGAAATAAATTGAAGCAAATAAAAATGTAAAGAAGTAGTTGTAAAAAATATTATAAATACAGTTAGGTCACTGAACTCGCAGTACATAGTGAATTTTTATTTTATTATTTATTTATTTATTTAAAAATCCATTTTCTGAGATAATTATAAGCCCAAGAGCTGCTTCCCAAACAATAGAACTGAAAGCATTATTTTTTCTTTCTTTTTTTGTTCTAAACAGAAGCTTGTAGCTTCTGTTAAGAAGATTAACTCTGAGGGAGAGTGTGACAAAGTGGATTTTATAAAAGCAGGCCAACAAAGTATTTGCATTTGAAGCATAATTATCACATTCTTCAGTATCGACACTGTATTAAATGTGCTTTTAAAGGGGGGGGGGAGTGCCAGCAGCGAATCACTGAACTCTCAGTCGCCAATGCTTTATATTTAAAGCTCCTTGGAATTCAAACCAAACCTGTGTGTATCTATGGTTCGTTTACTTGTTTTCTACAAGCTGTTCATTCTTTCTTTTTCTGTTCATTTTTCCTATTGAGAAGTATTAAGCTGCTATTTATTGTACACTATTTTCATAACTCTATTGGGAAGTCTTTTAAACCTGGGGTCAGAAAGAAATGCCCCAAGGCAGTTGCTAGTATTCAGGTTTTTTTTCCTCAAAACAAAAAATAAACTTGTCCTTCCTAAGTCTAAATTACTGGAGAAATTGATAGCCATTGCTGGTATGCAAAGGTGTCTTGCGCAAACAGGTATGAATGCATTATGGGAGTCTGCAGTGGGGGCAGGGAAAGGGAAGAGGCCAGGAAAATCTTCCTCCATGAGCACAATAACATGTGAAGCTTACACATAGTGAATCAAACCATTGGTCCCTCTAGCAGGAAGTGACTCTCCCGGGTTTCACAAAGCAGCCTCTCTTAACCTGGAGATGCAAGGGATTGAACATTTGATCTTCTGTATGCAAAGCGGATGTTTTACCACTGAGCTATGACTCTTCCCCAAAGTTCTACTTCCACTTCTCAGGCTCCAATCCATTACACTGCGATGGGTGTTATTTTCCAGTAGCTTTAACAAAAACAAGCCAGAGTTCTGCTGTGTCCTACAGTTGAGCAGCCTCAGCTCTTGCAAAACCCATGGAACTTGATGAACATAGAAATACCGTATGTGGAAACTATGGCATAGAAACAGAGCTACATGAAGTTTTGGGGATGGCCCTGGTTTGACTTGGGGTGTTGCTGATTTGTATGAGGAGGAAGGAGTACAATGGCACCTTGGTTGTCAAATGGCTTGGATGCCAAACAAATCAGCTGCCGAATGCTGAAAACCCGGGCTCCTGGAACGGATTAAGTTTTGCAATCAAGGTACCACTGTACCCCGAATCATCCTAATTCACCTTATGCTTCAGGTCCTACACAGAGCTAAAGCACACCGAAATAGTATTTTCCTATGTTTGATTCTCCGTCAATCTTGTTAAGTGAACATCGTTTTCAACTCTTCTTTCTTTTTAATTAATGAATATGTATGGCATTACATCGCTTGGTCCCAGCTCCTGCCAACCTAGCAGTTCGAAAGCACATCAATGTGCAAGTAGATAAATAGGAACCGCTACAGCGGGAAGGTAAACGGCGTTTCCATGTGCTGCTCTGGTTTGCCAGAAGCGGCTTTGCCATGCTGGCCACATGACCTGGAAGCTATACGCCGGCTCCCTCGGCCAATAATGCGAGATGAGCGCGCAACCCCAGAGTCGGTCACGACTGGACCTAATGGTCAGGGGTCCCTTTACCTTTAATATTGTAGTTTGCTTTTCTCTTTTTCCGGATGCTGCCTTGTTAGCAGCTACACTATATATAGCCTGCTACATATTATTTACCGTAAGTAAAAATAAGCTTGCCACTGTGACTATACAACAATTGTACTATCATTTCATTCTGCAATATAAAATTTCCAAGGGGCCGTATTCAGTGAAGAGAAGGTATGAAGCTCAGTGGTAAAGTGCATACTGTGCCTGTAAAAGGTTCTGGGTCAATTCTTGGCATCTCCATCTCTAAAACCCCAGAGAGCCACTGAGCTAGATGAACCTGTTAGCATAAGGCAGTTCCTTAATGAATAAAAACGACAGAAAATCACACATTATATCAAATAGCAAAATCTGACAAAACAATTCAGTTTTTAAGAAGTTAACTGCATGGCAGTAGGGCCTTTCCTATAGCATTTTATTAGCCTGGCTGCCAAAATATGCAGAAAAAGAAGAATGTGCTTCTTCTTCTTCTTTCAGCTTCCAATCTGAAAATTTTGGCAGCTATTCTGGCTTCTGTTATGCTTTCTACAAATCCATTTATGGGTTCTGCTTGGGAGAATTAGCTTTCAGTATACATTCACAATATTCTTTGATTTCGAAGCTCTCTCTTTTTTCTTTTTGGTGCTGCGTCTGTATTCTTTACTCTGTGCCAAATAATGTTTTGTCTTGCAATATATTAACCATTTTATGTGCGAAGAAACAGCCACTCTTCAGCCTTAAAGCTATAGCCTTATAGTATGTGACTGCAGCTGAAAACCTGTATGGGGGGAGGGAAGAAATGAGCAAGCATTTGAGGACCTTCCTTAAAAGTAAAGGACTGATATCAATAAATGAATGGGAATGCTGGAATATGAAATGGTAGTCAGACTTTCGGGGGTGGGTTGGGGGACTTATCTCTCAGAAAATTGGTAACCGAAAAAAGAAAATTCACAGCTTCTACACATTTCTACTTTTTGAAAGAAATAAGATTGCATTTAGTCATCTGTGAATGTTCTACGGTTTCATTAAGAAGCACTGGAAGATTCAGCCATCACTCACTCTGAGTTATCTAGATATTTGACATCTCTTGCTGAAAGAGAAATCATCTCTAGCCGTGGGTAGTACAAACTGAAGGAATATCAACAAACCATTTCCCACATGCTTCGCTGCTAACTTACCAACTCTGTATTCACTGACAGTCACCTTATTCGACTTTCAGATTTGCTAAACTGGGCTGAATAATCAGCTACCATAGTGCAAGATTCTGCATTATGGGATACAGAAAATAATGGTGGTGTGAGACTGGTGCAGATGATTATGACGGGGGGCAGAGCGGGCTAGAAGAATCAGAAGGCCAAGTCAACTTTCAGTGGTATCTTAAGATTGTTGCAGCACTTGAAGTGCTTTGCCAAGATCTGCCCTCCAGTTCCCCAAATTGTCTGAGAAATTCTCTTTCCCCTACAAAAAAGAGAATCTTCTTTTTTCTGTCTCATTCTCAGAGCACTTTAGAACTTATTTAGAATTTCAGTAGGCGCGAGAGCTTTGAGTTTACCATATTATTGTGAAGTGGACAGGTGGGTTTACATTTTTTATTTTCCATTAATTTTTTCTCCAGTACTCTGCAAAATTCTTGGTTGCCCACAGTTCCCTGATCTGGTAAAAGGTGCATGGGAGGAATTTACATCACGTCTTTCCCTGGGCTTTGACTGATCCATGGGTACCCGCATAAGCTGCAGAATGCAGACTATGGGTGAGATGATTTGTAGAAGGAAGGAAAGGACTCTCCCCAAATATCCTGGCCACATCAAAAGTAAAGAGCATCAAAGCCTCTGCTTCTGAACCATGAAAATTTCACCAAAAATTCTCGCTCTCAATTGATAAATTGCATACACAATTTTTTTTCTCATTAATTGATTGAGGATGTTTGAAAAAAAATGCAGAAGATAATTCCAGCACCACACTTCCTTCATTGCTCCTAGTTAAGCCCAGGAGTAAGTGTTTGGGGAATTGCACCACCATCCAAAACATATGTACATAAACATATCACCTTGAATTCAGTGTGATTTACTCGCAATTAAATGTTCATAGCATTGCATTAAGTTTAAAAAGAGCCCCACCTGCCAAGAAGCCATGTCTTACATCCAGAATAAAAGAAAGTTCAGTTTCCGTTTTGCAGAAGCATATTTGTTTCTCATTTTTCTGAATTGTAACTGGTTGAACAAAGCTTACCTTTTAGTGAATTAAGCCAGTCACAATAAATTGCTTTCCTTCTTTAAAGTTGGAAATCATCAGATCATTTTGTAAAAAAACAAAGAGGTCATAAAAGGGGAAATGAAATATTCAGGACTTTAAACTATATTGCCATTAGCCTTTCTTTGAACTGAAAAATGAAAAGTTCAGTCTCACTCCAAGTTCACTCCATGTACAAGCTTTGTCATTTAAGCCGTGCTTTCAATTTAAAATACAGTCTAGGCATATTTATGGAATAAAAGGGGGGTGTTATGAATTTTGCAGTGACATGAAATGTGGCATGTCAATATGGGACGCAATATTGGATTGATTCCTGAAAGTGAAATATATTTTAGATAGCTGTGGTCATTGACAACAACATCTTTCCATAAGTACAAAGAATTAATATCAATGGGACAACAGGTTCAATGGTGATGGAACTGAAGACAATTCATGGAGTAAGGTTAAAATAAATAACTGAAGGCTCAAATGTTACAGTCCCATGAATCTTCACATGAGTTCCGAGAGGAGGGCTGAAATGGTGTCAAGTAAATTAAATGGAGTGGGTGCAGTTTCTGGCTGAAAGCATGGACATTTCAGCTCGCCCCATCAATCACTGCTTTCATTCTCCAACTGATGTCACAAAACATGACTGTCCTGGGGGTAGGGCATGACTGAGGTAGCATGGAATGATGATTTCTCTCTGTTTTATTATGGGGATATGTTGGGACCATCAGATTACTCAAGTTCTTGTATGGATTTTATAGGCAGGATAGGATATGTTTTACAGTTTATCTCCCTCATTACTCTTGTGTGTGAACAGAATGTTTAAACTTAAAATAATTTGTTAGCAGAGTTTAAAACACCATCCCTTGCATCATTAAAGTGGAATGTTTGGGACTAGGCTGTGTAGCCTTGTTGCAATTTATCCAAACTACAGTAATTGACTGGATTCCGCCCCCCCTTCTCTCGTAATTAAAAGAATCATGCAGCAGACTGTAGTTTAAGCGTAAAAATAGTGTTTACTTACATAAAGTATTGCACTTGATTCCAGCAGTAACAGTAGCAAAAAGAAGGCTGGCAACGTTTATTTCTAGATTATAAAATACATATTTGAGTTCAAAATGAAGTCTCTGCTTAAGCAGAGATCAAAACAGAAGTCCATCTGTCTGAGAAGCATGGTGGAAAAAGAGACTTGAGTTCTTAGGCAGGGGGAGTATAAAGGGTTAAATATTTTTGTCTCTTTTTCTGCCTGGGAACTCAAGAGAAGTGACATCACACAGTGCCCTCTCTAGTAATCAGGAACTCGGTGATTCTTAACCCCTTCATATCCTTGTTTAGCAAAAGATGCAAAGTTATTTTGACTTCGAATTCACACACTAGTTAGGAGGGTCACTCTGAAACATAGACTGACAGATTCACTTTGAGAAGGTTTTTTCTTTATTTCTCAAATTGTGATTTAAATATTTCAAAGGGACTTTGTAGACATCTCAATAATTAGCAAATGAAATGATGATGGCTGCTTTAAAATGAGTTGAAACAGACTGTCTCTAAAAATTGTCTTGGTAGTGGCACCTCCTCAGCAGACTCTTCCTTAATCTAATTGATTTCAGCATTCAGAATATATTTTCTGGCAAATCAAAGACCCTCTCCTTTATTTAAATAGATCCATTATTCTTCGTTTGTACATCTTGTACCATTATTTAGGGGGAACAGTGTGGTTTGTAACGCTAAGTCAAAATTCTAGTGAATTAAATTCTAGTTTATAGGTACTACAGAGCGTTGAGTGGTTGCAAGTCCCAGAACAATAAATTACTATTTAACAAAAAAAGACTTGTGAATTTGACTCCCTTTAAATTAGTTCCATAATGCTCAAAACATCGGATAATTGTACATTTGTACAGGAAATTGCATAGTTTTGTTTCAGCACATTGCCTTGAACAAGAATCTGGATCTTTGTTAATTTCAGTCTCATGACAAAAAAGATTTTGCAGTTATTCTAGCAAGAGAAAGCCCATATGTTTATGTTTTGGTGCAAATCAGTGTATTATATCTGCATCCAAATGCAGTTGCTAATAAATCTGTAGCTACTTTTTCTTGTAACCCTAATTTACTATTTTAGTCACCAAGGCCACATTTTGCTAAACCATTTTTTTTCATACTTAAAATCTTTGTTTGCCTCCAATATTTTGCATATAAGGCACAGATGACATTTTAATCCTTGCCTGGACTACTGTGTGCAAGTATGTCTAGGGTATTCATTATTTTATTTTAGTTTTCTCCTGACATCAAGACTAGAGAAGTAAGAACTTTGCGGAAATGAAATGGTTTATGTAGAAGAGAAAAAAAGAAGGGAGTGACTGTCAAATTCCTTCCATTTTCTGTGTCATAGCAGTAGTTGGTTAAAATATACCATGCACTTTTCGCCCCTTGTTAGTAATTTGGGGAAAAAACCAAAACCATAAGTATCCTATAAGGCAGATCTGAAGGAAAAAAACACTGAAACATTTACTGAGCGGATTTGCTATGGGAACAGTAGACGAACTACTGAAATATAAGAGTTTATAAAGCAATTTCAAGCCATTATTTAGCAATTATGTCAAGGCTCTCATACTATGCATTCATTGGATAAAATCTGGTGTATTATCTTACATTGTCTCCCAAGAGAGATGGATGTCAGCAACACCAATCTTCTTTATAGCTCATTATATAAGTCCGAAGGCCTAAGTAGATGCAATATTGGAGGATAACATTAGGATCTCCTTTTATATACTTCCCCAGTTTCCATTCAGGGCATCCTGCAAAGTAGAAGTGTCTAATCCTTTTTCCCTGTGGTCTGGCATCGATCCAAATATCCCTCCCTGGTTGCTATGTAGGGAGATTTTTGCAGCCTCTGCTTATGTGCCACTTTTGCTGTCAGGCCCCGCCCCTTCTGTGCCATTAAAACCAAATAAATGAATCTCCCACTGCTACATCCCACTGTTGCTTTAAGTGTGACCTTCAGCATTCACATTCAGAGTACTTCTGCTGAAACATCCGCTGCTCAGAAACAAAACAGAGCAAAACCAGTCTTGTGCTGCCAGGCTTCTGCAGGCAATTAAGAAAGCAGCTTTCCGTATTTGTTAGCTGATGGTTTCTGGTTTAAAATTTTTATGTGTTTTTATTATACGTCGGTATTATTTTGAACTGCTTTGATATTTTCCATGACATAAAAACGGTTTCTAAATAAATAATATATATATATATATATATATATATATATATATATATATATATAGCCAAGAAAACTAAGACAGGTAACTCAGGGCAAAGTTTTAGTGGGCATTTTGACCATTTATTGCACAATCCCAAATAATGTGAGGATTGTGGGGGGTTTTCTAACAAGTTGTTGCAATAGACCTGCTCAAATGCACTTCAGAAATGGTGACTCGCCTGGTGTTACGCAGGGTTGAATCATCTCAGCCCCTCCTTGTTCTGGACTATCTCAAGCAGAAACTTCTGCCAACTCTTGCTTTTGGCGGTCAGAGTAAGAAGCTCAATTCCAGCTGAGATTCCTTGCCGGCACAGCAAGACATACTCAGGTAGAACTGGATGGAACAATGCCTTTGCCTCATCAAAACTCCCTCTAGTGCAGGCAGGGCCAGCCCTAAGGCAAGGTGCCAGGGTGCCGGGCTGCCAGGGGGGCACTGCGCTGCTCCACCCATGCAGCAGCCGCACTGCACACTGCACCCGCACGGCAGCCACGCTCGGAAATGGGAGGGGGGCGCCGGAGGGATATTTCGTGCCACGGCGCCATGCCGCCAGCTATGCTTAAGACGGCCCAGAGTGCAGGCATCCCCAAACTCGGCCCTCCAGATTTTTTGGGAGTACAATTCCCATCTTCCCTGACCACTGGCCCTGTTAGCTAGGGATGATGGGAGTTGTAGTCCCAAAACATCTGGAGGGCCGAGTTTGGGGATGCCTGTTCTAGTGCACCAGATTGGGAGTCTGGATTCCTCTCTTAAGCAGTAGTGTACAGTCTTCTTAGATCAACAAGTCCATCTATTGTTCTCTAATACCCATTACGCCTTGTCAACAGATGTATTGTAGTTAAGGGATTTTTGGCTCTGTTTATAACTGCTGTGGGGTAGAGGGTTAAATTCTATCAATAGTGGGACTGAACTGATTAAGTATGGTGCAGATAATTGTTTACTCAAAGAATATAAAAAGTATAAATATGTCAGAGATTCATGGATGTGATGAAAAGCTCATTCTTAAATGTATCAGAATCTCTTCTGTCATTAAACACATGTGGGTTTTAAATTTATTAATCTTATTATATTATCATCTACAACCAAATCTCATTTGCAGGCCTGGAAACTAGCATCTTGGTACGTAAGACGCTCCACTTGTGATTAATATCCATTTTAGATTCTACAGTTCTCAATCAGCATAATTTAGGATAAAGATCCTGTTAGAAATGTAAATGAAGCAGTAAAATAATCTCTGTAGGAAGATTCTTTCAACCTGTTGAATATCTCAGTGGTAAAACATATGTAACTTAGGAAAACCAAGGCACAGGGACATACATCAGTTTCCTTTTGGCCACAGTAGATATATTGGAGTTTGGCGATTTGAATTCTAAATTTGTGAACTTATTCAGGGGTCTCTTTCTAGGTATTATCGGCAACAGAAAAGCCAACCTGTCTTTTCCTGCAGAAATCCAGATCTCTGCTGAAACACTGCCACCAGCTACAATCCCCAAGCACAGTGCCATTTTTCTAGAAAAAGAGGTGCCAGAAGCACTATGAAGGCCTCCCTCTTTCTAGTACAGGCATCCCCAAACTTCGGCCCTCCAGATGATTTGGACTACAATTCCCATCTTCCCCGACCACTGGTCCTGTTAGCTAGGGATCATGGGAGTTGTGGGCTAAAACATCTGGAGGGGCACAGTTTGGGGATGCCTGTTCTAGTAGAATGGCAATGGCACCCACCTCAGAGATGCCGGAACTGAGTTCCTGTGAGTTCCCCCTGGGGAAAAAAACCCTGCTCAAGTGGGCCATCTTTACACAGAGTTGCCTGATCCTGCATAGAATGTCTGAGAGGAAAAGAAATACAGTGGCACCTCAGGTTACAAACGCTTCAGCTTACAAACACTTCAGGTTACAAACTCCACTAACCCAGTAATAGTACCTCAGGTTAAGAACTTTGCTTCAGGATGAGAACAGAAATCGGGCTCCGGCGGCACAGCAGCAGCAGACGGCCCCATTAGCTAAAGTGGTGCTTCAGGTTAAGAACAGTTTCAGGTTAAGAACGGACCTCCGGAACGAATTAAGTTCTTAACCAGAGGTACCACTGTAATATCAATGGCTATTACTATTTATGCAAAATGTTAAGAACCTCTCTCCCCCATACACACACACGTCGCCACAAAAAATAGGGTATTTTGCACATCATGTTGTGTCTTGAAATGCTGTGCCTGTTAATTAAGCACTAGTCAAGAGGGATCTGCTTCTCTCTTCCACTCCGTGTCTGAAGTTTTAAACTTGGTAGGGCATAGTTACCTTCTAGTGAATCAATCAGTGCAGCAGTGATGATTATGAAACTTGGTTGGGGGAAGAAAACAAGAAATCCTTGCCACAGAAAAGAAATGCTACAGAAAAGATGTTCACAACAGGTACTTCAAGATAGAGGACCTCAACATGTGTATATTATGTGCCATTATTCTGACTATTTTCACCTTGAGTTACATACTTTACATACTGTAGGCTTCAGGATAGGCTTTTGTCACGGACGGCATGTTCTCTGCCTGCATTTTGCCTCTGCCACTTGTTTTCAAGTCCTCGTTCTTGTACCTTGCAAGATCAGGAAGATCTTTGTGTCCAGCAAAAGCAGGATGTTTTTACATTGTTTGCTCTGATGCCTTACCATAATAAACAGTCTGGTACAAATCACAAAGGCGCCTAGTAAGATGTTTGCCTCATCTTGACTTCTGTTCTTACCGACTTTGGGAAACAGTTGCCCTAGATTTCAGATAAGCCACATAGCTAAACTGGGAAACTTATGTTAAGAAATACTGCTAAGGTCTAAGTCAGGCATAGGCAAACTCGGCCCTCCAGATGTTTGGGGACTACAACTCCCATCATCCCTGACCACTGGGCCTCTTAGCTAGGGATGATGGGAGTTGTAGTCCCAAAACATCTGGAGAGCCGAGTTTGCCTATTCCTGGTCTAAGCGAGAGCAATGCATAACAGAGATAAGGCATATAGCTGTAGCCAACATTATTGATTATAGATGTATATACATTTAGCACTCCCTTTCTTTGGCCAAGGGGGCCTCTGCCCCTTTCCACCCAGGATTCTAGGGGCAAGCAAGATAATACTACCTGTAGTGTATTGAAAAATGAAAGTGTATGGATTAGATTAGATAGTGTAAAATAAAGTAGCATAACAAGAACAGCTGGAAGTCAAGTCACTTGGTGGGTGTCCATGTGAGATAGATGTGTAGGTATGTTGATATGTATAGTATAGGTAGTTATTATATAAAGTAATGTAGGTATGTTTTATGTTATTAAAATATGGTAGTGTGTTAGCAGTATTTCTTAACATAAGTTTCCCAGTTTAGCTATGTGGCTTATCTGAAATCTAGGGCAACTGTTTCCCAAAGTCGGTAAGAACAAAGTCGGTAAGTATGTGTATTGTGTAAATGTATGTGTTTTGAAATGGTATGACACTGCTTTAAAAGTATACTGCAGATGGGGCCCTAAAGTTGCAATTAATGCTTTCTACCACAACAAGAATGTTCTAGAAAAACTGAGTCATATTTCTAAACGGGGGGAGGGGTATTTTGTTAAGGAACTTAACATTTCAGAAATCATTGAGATTTCAGCAAACTAATCTGCTAGCATATCCCAGTACGGAGCCAGAATAAAGAATTTGCTTCCCAAGCTCAATTCAAACACATCTTTTTCAATTAACTTGCACAGCCAGCTAATATTATTGGCTTGCACAAATTGTAAAACAAGGACATGGATTTCAATTAAATTGAAAGTGAGACTTTGCCCACTAAAACTAGATATAAATATAAACAAATATAAAGCATGTACCCACAATGCACTGAGTGACAAAAATGGGCTGCTTCAAGCACCAGAAATATCACTTGAAATATAATACAACATTTCCCAAACTTTTGCTCTGTATATTTACATAATGCACTCCATGAACACATTTCTTATACACGGGGCAATCTGTTTTGTGAGCTTATGTGTAATTTTACATCATGAACAGGTGCAAATAGAAGCCTAAAGCAAATTGGAGCTTCTTAGGTTTGTAGATTTACTGAACTTCATTTTCCATCTAAAAGGCTAGGTCTTCAATGTGTGTGTTTTTTGGTGGGGGGAAAGTCCCGTATCACATTTCAATTAATGCATAAGACAAATTATTTTGTTTCTAATCAAGTGCTTTGTTGCAGTGCAAGCTTGCATTATTCTCCATTCTATGAGAAAACCGGGAAAGGAGTTCGCATTAATATTGGATTTCACAGTAATTTTTTCCCCCTGAGGCTCTAATTGATTCCAGTGGGTTGAGCTGAGTTAAGAAATTCTTCTGTCAGCATTTATTTTCCCATTTATTTTTCCGTTCTACGTGGCCCTTACACAAAGCACTAGAGATTCACTTAAATTACTACAAACTAATGTTCCTTGCTTTTATAAATTGACACTGCAATGCTATTAAGTGTTCCACTGTCCTCTGAAAACCAGAGTAAAATTAAATAAAAATTATGGGGGGCGGGGAGCCCTTGGAGAACTGTAGTCAATGATGGCTGCTAATTTAAAATGCTTACCTAAACCACAGAAGCATGAATGTACAGTAGCTGCTAAGTGGTAAAGACAGCATTATTTAAAATGCTGTTCTTCATAATAAATGACCCACTTTCAGATTGATGGCAGCTTTCAATATACATTGGACAGTGTGGTTTCCCAGATGTCTTCCTGTTTAGCAGGTGAGACCTTCCAGCTCATTGCCTGAAGTAAATTCCACCATAATTAGAGCAGCATACTTGTTGGCACCAAACTTTATGACATGTCACTGGTAGTTTTTATCATCATATGTCACTTCTGTTTTAATTTCAATCACCTGCATTTTAACTCGAGTGGGAAGGTGGATTTAGCAACTGGACAGAGCAAAGAACTTCATTAGAACAAAACTGACTTGGGCAAAACTGTTGAGTTTCTGGAGATATGGGTATGTGGTTGTATGTGGTGCTTTTTGATTTGAGAAAGTGGATGGGCTGTCATGAATCTATGCAATTGACTCACAGTGTTGTAAGCCAAAAATTGCTTATCTTCTGAGTTAGCCAATAAAACTCAGAGACAAGAGGAGTTAGGAGTCCATTATGTTTATTGCAAAGCAATAAGGTTACAGTCGAATCTTTTCGGAATACTGGAACCCCGCCCAAAGGCCAGGCAGGGGTATTTATAACATTTCAGACAAAGGATTTCAATTTAACCAATCACATAAATCATTGCATCATTTTATATTTAATATTCATCATCTCATTTCATATTTAATACGTACGTCATTACCTAATCTAATACGCATGCGCAATAAGCGTTGCTAACTAAACTTTGATTCTTACTGTGATCTGTTACATATTGTTAGTTTGCATGTATGGGAACCTGTGTTATGTGTGGATGTAACAATTTATGTTCTAGTTTATGAATTGCTTTTTTGTGATTTACGTATTAGCTGACCTTCTATCCCAGTAGGGACGGCTTCTTGCTGAATCATCAGTTTCTTTAAAGCAACAGGTTACCATAATTCACTATTAGAAGCATATTCCAGGATTTATAGGGATTTACATTATCACCTTAATTGGGGCCCTTTGGGCCCCTGCTACAACAGTGCAATCCTAACCATGCCTTCTCAGAAGTCCTATTGAATTCACTGGGGCTTACTCTCAAGTAAATGAGGCTAGGATTGCCAGTGTAAGGGTTTGCTTCGGTTTCCATACCTTTTTGTTATTGTTGGGTTTATGGGAGCAACCACAGAGTAATTACACTGGTACCTCGGTTTACAAACACAATTGGTTCCGGACGTCTGTACTTAACATGAAGCGTACTTAACCTGAAGCGAACTTTCCCATTGAAAGTAATGGAAAGTGAATTAATCCATTCCAGATGGTCCGTGGAGTACTTAAACTGAAAATACTCAAACCGAGGCGTACTTAAACCGAGGTATGACTGTATAGTCCCTATTAGTTAGCATTCTCCACTTGTAACCAGGAGGAAGGTCCAGGGCTAGCCTTTTACAAGATAAGCAGCAAGCACTAGAGACATATTTTTTTGCAGTGTATGTTTACATAAATATGTTGAACACCAAGGACAATTTGTTCTGCTTCCTGGTGGCTTATTTTCAGTCAGCTGCAAAAATTCAAATTTCCTTCAGTGGCAACATTCAAGCAGTTTCTCTCCAGACACAATTTAAGCAGATGGGATTTATCCAGTAGATAGAAGGCAGTAACAATGGCACACCAGTGAAGGTATCTGGTCCACCTCACCTGTTTTAAGGAAGCATTGTTTAGCCATCAGTGCATAACTTGGTTGTCATAACTGGAACCCTGCTACAAGACAGACACCTCCATTATTGCCATTTCTCCTCCCCACCTCAGCAGCTGCTTGTTTATGTCCTGTAATTAACCAACCAAGAAAGAATTTGCTTGCTCTTTGCAAATCAGCAAATACATTTTCTCATCCAGCAAAACCTGAGCCTACATAGATGCTATAGACCAGGGCTGGTGTACCTTTGACCCGGCAGATGTTTTTGGACTTAAATCAGGATGGCCAGTGGAAAGCAATGATGAGAGTCATAATCTAACAACATATGGAGTGTCATAGATTCCTCATCCCTTTAGAGACATTGGTTGTTGTTTTTAGTGTAACCATCAGTAACTTTTGATGTAGCCACTGGTGTTCAAAAGTGGAAGTGAGGAGGACCATAAGGAAGAATGGAGTTGGGCCCAAGAGCCAGAAAGATCAGAATAACTTTTTTATGGGGACACACTTGCTCCCACCTTGAGTTTTCTCTGGGACCCTGTGCTGTCAGTGGAGAGACAGATCGTTATTTATTTATTTATTTATTTATTTATTACCTTCAACATATGTCTCAAGGCGCTGTACAGGATACAATAAAAACAACTAAAACGATGCCAGTTTGAAACAATACAGAGAATAGCAGCAACCAGTTAGTCACCCATGGCAGAGACCTATTCATCTAGCTGGGAAGGTTTGTCAGAGCAAAAGGTCTTCAATTGTTTCTGGAAAGCACAGATAGTGGGCACCTGCTGTATTTCAGTAGGAATGCTGTTTCACAGAATAGGCACAGCCACATTCAAAGCCTGGCTCCAAGTTACTGTGGAGAGGACTTCTGAGATTTTTGGAACTTGAAGGAGATGCTTTCTCGTAGACCACAGTGACCTACTGAGTGTTTAAGACATAATGCAGTCTTCCCAAGCAATCGGGTCCTGAGATGTATAGGGCCTTATATGTGAACTTGGCTTGGTAGCAGATTGGCAGCTAGTGGCAGATCTCACAAACTGTGTGTTATAGGTTGGTGGTAGTTTGTCCCAAGCAACCTCCTGATATTTTCCCAATATTGTGTGTGGTATATGTGGCTTTCACTTCTCTTTCTTGGAAGCAGAGATTCACAGTCTATCCCACAGTCGCATGTTTTCTCCCATAAGTCTGTCTTATTTCTACATAAATCTGTGCTTTTAAAAAAACAACCAAAAACCATAATAATTCTTTCTCTCAAAACATGCCATTTCTTGAGCCGAGAGTAGTATTGGAAGGCTAGGAAAGAATACTGTGGAATAACTATAATTTTCATTTTTTGCATTAATCTAGAAGGCATAGATCAGGTCATTTCATATTTAAATTGCAAAGATTGAATTTTTCAAGCATCCTTATTTGGGAGATGGCAATACCTGAAAAGTGATATATAAATGCTTGAATAAAAAAAAATGTATTCAAGTATTTCTGAATCCCTGTGTAGTAGAGATGCAATAGATATGTATATTCTATTCCAGTTAAGGTGTGTCTAAGAAGAACGAAGTATTCTCCATAGTAAAAAACAAAAAAGGTAAAGGACCCCTGGACAGTTAAGTCCAGTCAAAGGCAACTATGGGGTTGCGGCGCTCATCTCGCTTTCAGGCCGAGGGAGCTGGCATTTGTCTACAGATAGTTTTCTCAGTCATGTGTCCAGCATGGAAACCAGAGTGCATGGAAACGCCACTTACCTTCCCATTGCAGCGGTATCTATTTATCTACATGCACTGGCATGCTTTCGAACTGCTAGGTTGGCAGGAGCTGGGACAGACCAACAGCAACTCACTCACTGGGATTCAGACCGCCAATCTTCTGATCAGCAAGACAAAGAGGCTCAGTGGTTTAGACCACAGCGCTACCAGCATCCCTCTATTCTCCATAGTACTTTAACAACAAGAAGAAAATACTGGTCCAAACAAGGGAGTAAATTAGTATTTTAGACTGTTCACTGAAAAGAGCACAGGAAGGTGATGCAATGAAATTACCAAATGGCAAAAAGCACTTGGTATTGTAGTTCAGAGTGTAATTAACCTCAGACCTTCCAATAAAGATCTTGATATAGAATAATAGTGTGTGTGTGTGTGTGTGTGTGTGTGTGTGTGTGTGTGTGTATATATATATATATATATATATATATATATATATATATATATATATGTGTGTGTGTGTGTGTGTGTGTGTGAAAACCAATTTGCATTAAAAGCCAGTAAGAACTTGAATTTGGCCTTCATGCTTGGAGCAAAATGAAGTTGTTTTCTTTCTCGTTGTAATCCACTTTGCTGTCTCTCTGCTGCCTGTGTTGTCAGCATTTATAAAGCAAATAGACTAAATACCCTAAGACTAACTTTCCCTAGAGTAATGTTACTGGGATTAAGCTTTACAATTTCTAGCCTTTGGGAAATCAAAGTCTTGAATTTTTCAGTGCAAGTGATTCATGGATTGCTTCGTCTGCTCGAATCTTTCCCAAGTAAGAATTTCTTACAGACATGAGATCAGTTTTAAAGGATTTAAACTACATAACGGGGGCAAATGAGAACTGTTTCCCCCCTTTTCCTTTTCCATCTTTTTTTTGTTTTGTTTAACAAACCCCCTCATCAAACCCCTGCAGTTGGTGATTGCCAATTACCTGCAACTGCAGGAACACTAGTAAAGCATCCCTTTAATTAGGGAGGTATTAAAAATGCCCTTGGGAACTAACCAAGCATAAATGTAGCTGAGAAGTTTTGTTTTTCCTGACAGGCTTCAGGATTAGTAGCCAAATCAGTAAAAGCTCCTAGCAGAAAATACCCTGAATCAACCTCCATAGAACATGCTGCTGTTCAAATTAGGCAGTCATTTCACCTTCAGAAATAATTCTCCATCATTACAGGGAAGTTGGGTGTGGGTGTGTAGGCAGGCAGAGGGAGTTGTTCTTGCAGTTCTTCATAGTGCTAGAATATCCCTGGAGACAGCATGTAAGTCCCTTCACTGTGCATAACAGCATCAGCGAGAAAGCTACTGAGATCTTGGGGCCTGTAGCTTTTTCTAGAAGAGACAACTCTATATTGTTGCTTATGTAGGTAGCCAAAAGAGCAGCCTCCATGTACAAGAGGAGGGCAGTGCCATCAGGTCTGGGGGAAACATCACAGTTTGCAGAAGAAGAAGAAACTTTAAAGGGAAAACTACAGGGTGGAGATTCCAATAACAGCCCAATGAGGACAGAGTACACTCAATGGTCACAGAATACTGGCTAGCCTGACAACAGCTTAACAGTAACTGGAATGGAGCAGTTATAATCTGAAGCAGCAACACTATGCACTTCTACACTTTCTTGCAGATCTGTTTATGTCTACACACAATACTCATTTTAAAATGCTGGAGTTGCCCTTCCCCACAATGTATAGTTAAACTTAATATGTTTATGAACATACGTATAATTAGCCAGAATTCACTAGTGCAGCATAGGGTGGTGGCAACCTTCTTAGCTGGCTTTAAAAAGGGTTAAAGAAGCTGTATAATGGTTGCCCACTTTTGTGGGCTCTTGAGGCTCGCAGCAGAAGTGCCTTGCGTTACAAGTTCAAGTTGTAAGTCTGAGACAAGCAGTGAATGTGCAGTACCACGGACAGCTCCACACCTCCTTACTAAGGCAGCTTTTCTGTTGGAAGCTAGAGCCAACTGACTAGGCCTAAAGTATGGTAGGCTCTGCCTCCCTGGAGGAGCTGGCTGGCTAATGGCTCTCACCTTATTTTGTAACCTTTGGTTTCCGAGAAACTAGGGAAGCAGGAACTGTAGGGCATGTGCCCTTTGAATCAGAGGATGTAGATAGGATGGTGTCCCCAATAAGATATAACTTGGTCTCCCCACCCCAGCCAAGGAACTAGCCCAGCACTTGACCTCAGCTACATGTTGAAGGTCCTTGGATGGTGAGTCATTCCCTTCCTGTTTTCATGGTACAAGTTGTGCGTTCTCCCCAGTCAAAATCAGGAGGTTTTTGTGTTGGTTTTGAAGGCAGGGTATCTTTTTTTTTTCTTTCTTTTAAGATTTTAGGGGTGTCAGCTAACTTACTGTCTCACTAGCCACTAGTGATACACTCCTGAGTTGTCCTGGTGTGATTCCTCATGGAAGCGATGCTATGTTACATAGTGCTCTGTCTAAGGGGAAGTGACTGAGACAGGGAAGTGACATGAAGTGGGGAAGCCTTGGGAGAGTCTTGCTAGCATCAGCCAATTATTTTCAAGCTGTGTAAAAATAAATGCATACGTACATACATAAATAAATAAACCAAATCTCAGCTATCTCATCTTACAAGCTGCTCTGAAAGTCACATATATTTCACCAATCAGTTCAGAATTTTCTGGGGCACACCCCTGAGCTCCATACGGATATCCAGAAAGAGATGGGCTAAGCATAATTAAATGGAACCTGCATGTTCAGAGGCAGTCTACCTCTGAATACCAGTAACTTTTAAAGAGTGAATGGAGAGTTATGCTCAGTTAGAACAGGGGTCTGTGTACTCCTTCAACTGGTTTCCCACAGCCAAAGACCTCTGGGAATAACAATATTTGCTGCCCATGACATAACTAATTCCCATGGTGGAAGGATCCTAACCACATTTAAATGGAAGTAAGACCTGTTTGTTTCAACAGGAACTACTGCCACCTAAGTACGGCATACTTCAGATTGACTTAAAAGAAATAGATATATTTTGCATATTTGAAAAGAAGGTTGCATATGGCTTGCAGTTATATAAATATTGAGCAAACTTTATGGATATATATTTACTTACTTCTGATATAATCTTGGTTTCTTAACTGCTACTTTGAAATCTTATCTTTTGCATTTTTATTAAAAATTAACATTTTCCTTAAAGGGAACTTTAGAAGGCAAATTAAGGCACTAATGCTCGTTTCTGTGGGCAAGTTAGGATGACAACACGCAGCAAACTTTTGGAAGTAATTGGATTCTAGCTATATATTTTCTATTTGGTGTTTTGTGGTTGTTGTTTTAAATAAAAAAAAATGTGCACAGGGCATTAGAGGAATATTAATATCTTTTTAATTGGCCAACTTGCCATTCCACTTTTAACCTTAATGAAATTCACAGTCATTAACGAGGATACGTTTCATCTCTGTGTAATATAAAACTGAAAATATCAGGTCAACTTCTTAACACCCCAGCATGCTTGTTTGCAGGAAGTTGCCTCACTGATATGTCAAGGTTTAGATTAGTACTCAGTGTGGTACAATTACTAGCTGCACAACCTAAATGGGGATGTACGGCATGATTTCTGTAATGTCCATTCCTTCTCTAGTAGTGAAGCAAACTTCTTTGGAGCAAGAAGCGAGTTGATGATGTCTTCTTGAATCCCAGTCATAGGGCATCAAACACCATCTATGCTGCTAATCATACAGAATGCCTGTGTGTATATAGATGTACACATGTAGGTAGGTGACTTTTTTCAGACCTCCTTGGGACAGCAGTGGAGCAAGCCAATCGGGAACCTGGGGCATTGCACGTGCCCCGCGTCCAGCGGTGGGGCGAGCCGGGGCAGGACGCTCCGTGGGGCCTCCGAGGAGTCTGCCTGCCTCCTCCCACTCAGCCACCCTATAGCTGAGAGAGAGGAGGCGGGCGCCTGTGGGCGCCCAAGCCACCACGTGACTCCCAGGAAAGACATGTGGCTCAGGCGCACTGCAGGCCCCGTGGTGAGTGCCGCCCAACATTTTGTCACCCCCCTCAGTGGTGACACCTGGGGCGGACCGCTCCCACTGCATGTTCCTTCCTCCGCCCCTAGGTGGGGGAGCAGAATGGGACCAGCATAGTACAGTAACATAGGAACCAACTCGTAGGGGCCAAGGAGTCTTCGGCACCCCAATAAAATATTTGAGGGGGCCTCCCTCTGGCTGCCATAAAACAGATTTGCCTGGGATGCCTATGTATGTTTCCAGTAAGTTCTGTTAACTTCCCTCCAGTTCAGTGTGTATTGGACTGCCGCCTCAAGTTTTGCATCCAATGCCTGTTTATTATGCTTAACGTTACTCTTCATCAGACTGGCCTGATTAAAGATGATGTCTTAAACAGTAATATTAGCATCATTCAATATTTCCTAGAACTCATTTGTTTCAGCCTGCAGAATAAACTAAAAAAACCTGCCAATCTTCATCTTCCATGGCATCTGCGTTTAAATATGTTGCAATAAAACAGATTTATTACTCCTTTTAAACTTCAGAAATACAAATGACTGTTTCGTTATTAAAGTTATTGAAGAGAAATATACTTTTCATTTTCCAAAACAACTATAAAAGTGCAATTATGGGGTACACGCTAATACATCTTACTGATTGAAAGCATATTAAATATTTACCTGAACCAGCTGCAAATTTCTCTTCCTTTATTAAGCTAGATCTCTGTTGACAGCAGTAGTTTTTAACATTTCTATTCTAAGCTCCCCCTGCCATTCCATATTCCCACTGACGAAACTCAAGTCTAGAATCCTCTTGCACCCTTTTGGCCACACAAATGGATTATTTGGCCACAACACTCTAGGCCAGGCATCCCCAAACTTCGGCCCTCCAGATGTTTTGGACTACAATTCCCATCTTCCCCAACCACTGGTCCTGTTAGCTAGGGATCATGGGAGTTGTAGGCCAAAATATCTGGAGGGCCGCAGTTTGGGAATGCCTGCTCTAGGCAAAGAGCCAGTCCATGGCTAGGAAGGTGCAAAGGACTATCAGCTATTTGATGTATCAAGGTACCACATGCATCCCATATATACCCAGTAGGTCATTGTGATCTGTGGGAGACTTTGTCCGTCACATTCCAAAGATCTTCACAGTGACTCTGAGAAGGGTTTTGCCCTGTGGAATAGCAAAGATTCCTGGCCTGCAGGCTCATAATCAAAGGAAGACACACAGCCATGAGTCCTTGAAGATTTGAGTTGTGCATATATTTAGGTATAGCTTCATATTTTTAGTTCAGTTTTATAATCATAAGTTTGTAGGGGAGGGACTTCCTATATTTTGATACTCACACTGGGTTAAGTGCCAGCTTGCCCTGCTGAATGAAGAGGTATCTGCCACGGGTGCCTAATTGTTATTGTTGTTGTTGTTGTTTTTAAATTACTATTGTTTTCTGTGGTTTTTCTTTACCTTTTCAGCTGTTTTAAATCCCATTTTGTAATCACCTTGTGACATATATGGAAGATGATTTCTAAATAAATTGATGATGATGGGGATATCCTGGCTGGTTTGTAACACACACATCCCTAAGAGTTTGCTATACTACAGAATGTTGGCTGTCAGATATGCCTCATTCCACTTAATTGCACCCCTACAAGGTCATCCATCCGCAAAAAAAGGTTGGGTGTGTGTTCTGATATACATTATATTAATGTACAAAAAACACATTCCTCTCAGAAGTTATGCCTAATACAAAACTAATGTCTAAGGAGGTAGGTCTTGCACTTTCCCCAATACACTTGATGGTCTTTACTGGGTGTAAATGAATTTATTTTCATAATGGCACTGCTCAGGTAACATTTCCTTATCTGTCACACGCCTTAGGCTTTATTTGTACGAGCATGTGCTTTGTGTGTTTGACTGAATGTTCTCGTGAGTTGCTGAACTGGGAAGGTCTCCATCCCATGAATATTCTACTAATATCATGGGGGGCATCTTAAAATGAAGCCAAGTACTATGCAACAAGTGCCCCGAATAGTTAAAAATTGCTGGGTCAGCCAGGAAGTGCACCTGTAGCCAAATAAAAATCAGAACCATTTGCTGTGTTCTGTGAAAACTTCCTTGAGGGATTGATTAGGAAACCGCTTGCAACAACCCTGCAGCACAGCTAGCAGAGGTGATGATTTTCTAATAAGCAGAGTGGCTCAGGGGTAGCCTTTATGACACCAATTACTGTGGTGGTCGGTGACTCATTGGTGCACTGTAGCTTGTTAAGTGTGTCAGCTCATGTGTTACTTAGCTTCCAGAAGGCTGGAGAGAACCAGATCCTTGCATTGGCTAAGTCATGCTAGATTGGTAACGTATTCACTCAAGTCAATATTTTTCAAACTTTGTATATTCTGCGGACACTCTTTTTCTTAACACAGGCCCAAACTACAAGTGATGGAGAGAAATGTGTCGTTCTTTTAGTGCCTGGCCTATCCATATAGAAAAATTGAACGGTGGGGCAGAGCTTCTTTTAACAGAGAACTGAACATGTGAAAGGAAGGTTCTGTATCTCCTTCCCCATCCCATCATATTACCTTTCCTCAGTCCAAGGTTCTAAGCACTTCCTTCTCTTTCTGCCTCACTTTTGATAATGGGGCTGGGAAGTGTTAGAAAACCAAGAAGAACCAAATCAGAGGTGGTGAGGTTCAGAATCCATCTCAAGTATTTATTTTACTGTTCAAATATGAGCTCCTCCACCCCTCCCCTCTTTATGTGTGACCGGAAAGATGCATGGATTGTAGCTCTTTGCCTTATTTACTGAGAAAGGGTTGTGGCTTCTCGGGTACGGTAGGTAATACTGTGACATATTTTGGGATACTTGAGGAAAATGATTCCTGTGAATTCCAGTGCAAACTGACCTCATCCACACCTCCCAAAGCAATGTACAGATTGGATTTCACATTTCTCCAAAATTAGTCTTGCAGTTCTTAGCAAGTTTAGGATGAAGTATGTTTGTTAATGGGTATATTGAAATAAAACATGTACAGTGGTGCCTCGGTTTCAGTACACAATTGGTTCCGGAAGTCTGTACTTAACCTGAAGCAAACTTTCCCATTGAAAGTAATGGAAAGTGGATTAATCCGTTCCAGACAGGTCCGTGGAATACTTAAACTGAAAGTACTCAAACCGGAGCATACTTAAACCGAGGTGTGACTGTACATATATAATGTGTAGTAAGATAAGTATTTAAGTAAAAAGAATTGTGCATTTTTAAAAAATGCAGATAATAAAAAAGCATGACAGAACATAGTTATGAATGTGCAAATTGACACGTGCAAGATATATACTGATTGATCTGTCCCTAGTTGTAAGGCAGAACATGCTTACAGGATCAAATATAATTGATTATAGTATGCACATTTTTTTTAGATGTCACAATGAATTTTACGTTTAAAAAGTATTCATGGAAATTGTTATTTAAATACTGTACCTACTTTATGACGAACTGTGTATTTGTGGCAAAATTAAAAAATTCCTTCAGTAGCACCTTAAAGACCAACTAAGTTTTTATTTTGGTATGAGCTTTCGTGTGCATGCATGCACACGAAAGCTCATACCAAAATAAAAACTTAGTTGGTCTTTAAGGTGCTACTGAATGAATTTTTTTAAATTTTGTTCCCACTCAGACCAACACGGCTACCTACCTGTGTATTTGTGGGTTAAACCACAGAGCATAGGGCTTGCCGATCAGAAGGTCGGCAGTTCGAATCCCTGTGATGGGGTGAGCTCTCGTTGTTCAGTCCCAGCTCCTGTCAACCTAGCAGTTCGAAAGCACGTCAAGGTGCAAGTAGATAAATAGGTATTGCTCCAGCGGGAAAGTAAACGACATTACTGTACACTGTTCAGGTTCACCAGAAGCAGCTTAGTCATGCTGGCCACATGACCTGGAACCTGTACGCCGGCTCCCTTGGCCAGTAAAGCAAGATGAGCATCGCAATCCCAGAGTCGGTCACGACTGGACCTAATGGTCAGGGGTCCCTTTATCTTTACCTTTAATGATTCCAACCATTTTTTCTTTCTACTTTTCCATGGGAGTTGTTACCTTTTCCTTTGTGTACTGAATTATTGAATACATAATAGGCAAATTAGGAAATAGGCATTACTGCTGCTGCATCTTGAATTCTACTCAGCGGCAAGAGGGTGAAATGATGATGTTGTATATTTTCTTCTTGGAGCTGACAGAACACTGGAGTTTTGTGCCACAACACCCATTCCATGAATGAGTACCTGTAGATGCTTAAAGGTACTGGAAACAAATTGGAATCTGTAAGTCTCACCTGTTAGATGAGCCCAGTTCTTAGTGCAGTTGATTTATACAACAGCAAGGATGCAGTATATGATGTTAGGAGATGAAAATATAACCATAAATTTGAACTCAATTTTGCAAGCTACTCGGGGTTTATTGCAGTAGAGATTCAGGAGCATGATTTGATATGCATGTACAGGCAGGACATTTATTTGCTTGTTTGCTAGTTTGTATTACTCTGCAACCTTGAACTATAGTAAACAGGCCATCTGGAAAGCCTAACTTATATATGGAGCCGTACGTTGCAGCAATACACTAGATGGGTCCTGTGCTCCCAGCTGTGCATGCCCAGGGTTTTCCATGGACCTTTCCTGGTGTGCTGTATCTGACCAAATTAGGTTGCCAACCCTTGAAAGATGAAATGGTTTTAGTAACTTCAATTAATTTAATAACACTCCAGCTAGGTCAAAATCACAAAGCGAGAACTTAAAATGCACAACTTACAGGTATTCTGTAACCATGGACAATCACAACCCATGAGTTGCAGATGTAGGAAAATTTGGATGAGTGGAGCAACTGAGTCTCAGCTAGCTAGATCAGTGTGGCTCTTCTTCACTATATTCTCCAAAGGGCATGCCTGTCTGTCTTCCTTCACTGAAAATTGTTTTTAATTTTTATCTGTGTTGTTTTGAATGAGACCATCTTGGCTGTGAGCCCTGGAAGACCTGCACGCTGCCTTACTGGCCCTTTCCCATCTGGCCTGGGAGAGTGGAGTGCTGATGGACTCCAGCTACTGAGACTGTTGAACAGATTCTTGGGCTGGAGTATTGTTTACGGAGGGTTGAGAGAGCTGTTGCTGTTATTGGTATTACTGTTGTATCTTTAGTTCTAGATCTTATGATTTATGTGGAAATTGTTTTCATTAGGTTGTGTACTTTTTGATGTGTACTTTTACCACTTTTGTTATGTCTGTAATTATGTAAATCTTGTCATGTTGTGAGCCGCCTTGAGCATAGTTTCAATTATGGAAAGGCGGCATACAAATAAAATGATGCAGTCAAAAAGGATGTAGTGCAGACACCCCCAAACTCCAGCCCTCCAGATGTTTTGGACTACAATTCCCGTCATCCCTGACCACTGGTCCTCTTAGCTAGGGATCATGGGAGTTGTAGGCCAAAACATCTGGAGGGCCGCAGTTTGGGGATGCCTGATGTAGTGACTCTGTGACAAGCAAGGCAAGGACGAGCAGTAGAGTACAACTGAGCATGGTGTGGTACAACTGGCCACTTGAATCTCATGGCATCCCAGGAATTATCTTACCTCATACCTTGATTGATGGATGGATGGATTGTATTCTATGCTGCTGTCCATTCAGATGAATCCCAAAGCGGGTTACAAACAACAAATAAAATCAACAAAAAACACAAGTACAGCATTAAATCACATAATATGATTATGGGTGTGTGGGGTGTTAGGGAAGGGGTGGTCTCTGGTGGGGGACATGTCATGCTCCTTCTGCGGTAGTTTGTCCACCTTTGGTTCCCACCCTACACTCAGCTTTTACCTGTGAGTCCCAGAAGCTGTTAGCATATGACAGTGGCCACACCCTGGGAAATGTCTTCAACTGGCTGAGGGTAGCCGATGGGTCTCAAACCCTTGGTGAGTTAGGGACTTCCCCTGCATGCAAAGACAGGCTCCTGTGGATTGAGTGGATTAGACCCATTGTGAGTCCAACCGTCAAGAAGGTGGTTACTGCAAGTCTGTAGAGCGAAATCATGGGGCTCGTCATCCTGGGAAAGTTAACTGTATTATCTTTGTGGTTTAAGTTTCAAATTTAACAAATATCTAATTAAAAACTAGAAAAGGGGGAGGCCTAAATCCTGCCTCCCCTATGAAACTTTCCCCCCCTCTAGTTCCGCCTCTGAGTTCTCAGCACGGATTAATGACATTTGGAGAAGGGTAGTGGTAGCTAGCTGCTGCCACTGTGTCACTTGTTATTTAATGAATTAGTTCCTGTGTATGTTTTACTTGTTATGTAGTGCTGGCCTGCTGGGTTCGGCCCTCGTTTTGTTGCAACTTGCCCTCAGATCAATACAATGAAAGGCAGATTTGATAATATTTCAAAATATTATGCGTTTGATTAAGACATCCATTGGAAGCAATATAAATGCATGGAATAAAAGCATGCATATTTACCTGCTGAGAGGATCATTTTTCACCACTGCCTCTAGCACTGTAAGTCCAGTGCAAGTCACATTTGATAACTTCCCACTGAGCTTTTCACTTTCTTATCACCGTGAATGTTGCACACAGAGGCAGCTGGACGCTATCCAATGGCATGGATGGAACTGTGCATACATTTGCTGCGACAGTCGACAAAGACTGTTAACATGTGCTAAGTTCAGTGTGTGTTGATGCCTCACATGTGACTGTTCTAGACTTCAGGCATTACAAGCCAGTCCAACCGGTGGCTGCTATAGTCGAGGCAGATGTGAGAATCAGTCATAAATCACCCAATCAAAACATTACAACGTAACAAGGGAAAATCATAGGAACAACAGTCTCAAGTTTCATCTTTCCCCGCTTCTAGTATAAAGTCTAAAATAAAGCTCAGCAAATAGAGAAATCCCTCTCCCTTTTGCAGATGCAGCTATAGGGCTGGTACTGTAAGTGCTACTTAACTGTCCAAAAAGGAGGCTTACTGAAAGTAGTAGCCAAAATGCCTCTTTTTTCTTGTGTTTTGAAGTTTACTTTCTCTCTCCTCTGCTTACAAGTGCCTGAAGTGCTCCTATGCAACATTGGTTTTCCCCAACCACCAAGGGAACAATGTGACATTGTGATGTAGCATCATGCCAGGACATGGTTGGAAAAAAGCCACAAGGCTTCTCTCCCACTCCCAAGAGTGAATGTTATTCTCTCCTGAAGGTGGCTTGTAGTTTTGGCTTTGCTTTTTACCCATCCCCACCCAAAATGAATTTGGAGAAAGGGACTAACAACAGGAACAAGATTTGGATCACCACTAGTCCATATTGACTTGCAAATCTTACCCACAATGAGTGAGTTCCAGAAATCTAGGGGCCCTTCTTGGAAATCTTGAGGCCAACTCTGGACGCTAAAGCAGCAGCAAGGAAAAGAGAAGGGGAATTTAGTTACACCTTTACTAAAATTACAAATTCCATTTGAAGCTGCTCTCTAAGTAGATTACTTAAACAAAACCAAACAAGGTAGTGTCCAAACCCCTTCTGATAAGGTTTATTTGATTTGAAGGCTGTAAGCTGCAGAAACGAGCTCGCTTTGAAGACTCCTGACACTTTACATTTTGAAATGTATAAATCAAAAGCAGCTTTGTATCCATTTTTTAACATATCAAATGCTGAGTTGGCTTTGCCCCATAAATAATTAATACCACGAAGCATTTAAGAATCCAGATGATGAATGGCACTTGGCAGTAATAATGCATTGCTTTTTGGGAGCCAAGCATACTTTTAGTCAAAGAGAGGAGAAGAAGCCCCAGTCCCTCCTCACTTGATGGACTGGTGAGGAATTGAACCACAAGCTACCATCACACAGTTGCCTTGGCTTCAGGGCCTTTCCCCCCCCCAGCCGGAATTTGCTGAAACTTAGTTCCGGCACCTCTCAGGTGGGTGCCATCATCACAGGCACCCCCAATCTGCGGCCCTCCAGATGTTTTGGCCTACAACTCCCATGATCCCTAGCTAACAGGACCAGTGGTCAGGGATGATGGGAATTGTAGTCCAAAACATCTGGAGGGCCAAAGTTTGGGGATGCCTGCATTATCATAATAAGAGAACAATTCATGGTGAGTTCCAGCACTTATTTTTGTAGAAAAATAGCACAGCTTGGCTCTTTCTTGAACTGAGCATTTTGCTGAGTCCAGAGCAGATCACTGCAGTGGGAGCCAAGCCCCTTCCCTTCCCCGGCCAGGTAGGTTACAGCATTCCTGGTGTCAGGAGAGCAGCTCCACCTCCATCACACTGGCCATTACTGTGGAGAACCACAGGGCACCTGCTTGTCCCTAGGCTTTCCCCCATTCACTTTTTGTCACTGCATGGCTGTGCTCTTTTATAGACCCCTTCCTTTCCAGGCACTTCTTGTAAGCTCAGAGAGCTATTTCCTCAACAACATCAAGCTGTGAGGCTGCAGCTAGCCAGCCCCTAAAGAGACACTTCTCTCAGGTGAGCAAAAGGGAAAGTTCTGCTCTGCCAAAGCACTGCATCCTCCTGCAGCCATCTACAAATGGAGAGTTTCTTCCAACATTGAAGAGCCAACTGTTTTAATTGAGGGGAGAGGGCAGAGGGAAATGACAGTGGCAATAAAGAGCCGAGGGGAAAGTTTGATTTAGAATATAGGTGTATTTTTATATGTTTTCAAACATCTGGTTTTGTTAGGAGCAAACAGAAATCCTATCTTACATGTTTCAGGAAGGACATTTTTAGAGGACCGAATGTGAGGGACGCGGGTGGCGCTGTGGTCTAAACCACAGAGCTTGGGCTTGCTGATCGGAAGGTCGGCAGTTTGAATCCCCACAATGGGGTGAGCTCCCGTTGTTCGGTCCCAACTCCTGCCTACCTAGCAGTTTGAAAGCATATCAAGTGCAAGTAGATAAATAGGTACTGCTCCAGTGGGAAGGTAAATGGTGTTTCTGTGTGCTGCTCTGGTTTGCCAGAAACGGCTTAGTCATGCTGGCTACATGACCCGGAAGCTGTCTGTGGACAAACGCCAGCTCCCTCAGCCTATAGAGCGAGATGAGTGTGCAACCCCAGAGTTGTCCACGACTGGACCTAATGGTCAGGGGTACCTTTACCTTTATGTGAGACCATTAGCTCTCTTTTCCCTCTTGGAACTGTCTTTTTCTCTTCAACAATACAGGGAACCAATAGCCATGGTGTTGGACTTGGAACAAGGAGACCTGTGTTTGAACAGAGATTTCACAATGGTGTTCGATAGTGACTAGCCTCAACTAACATTATTCTAATATGAAAAAATCAGGAGAAATAAGTTTCAGATATGGTACCTTGAGCTACTGAGACAGAAAGTGAGGAATAAGTTTGCCCTGAAATCCTCTGTCACTCAGTAAAAATACAGCATCATTTATACAAGTTTAGCAGTAGCTGAACCTGTTGATTAAGGGTTACAACAAGCCCCAGAGCACTTCTTATCTTATGTAGTTCTTGAGTGATGTATCATTAGTGAATCTTCCCAAAGTGTATTGCAGGCTTGAATTTTTGAGAAAGATGCTTGAGAACTCTTATTTTCCAAGTATGTATTTTATTTAACTGTCTGGATTTTTATTGCAAAACTATTGAACGCTAACATTAAAGTGTCATCTCCATTGTCTACCATCTACAAAAGCTCTTTCCTTAGTTGATTTGTCAATCTTTATAGCAGAGGACTTTTATTTCTTTATCTGCTTTGAAAGATTTTTTTTATCCTGTTTTTTTCTGCCCCCAAGGCAAAGTCAAAGTTGATTCTCATTTCAAACACACATACATGCACACACACACAATTTAACACAATGAAAACAGAACATAAAAATCACAATCCAAATGTATAGAACCAGTGAAACCCACATAGGAAAACAGGAGAAAATGAATCTGATTCATTTGTTTTCCTTTGTGGAAAACAAGCCCTGTTAAATAAATGTAAAGGCTTGAAAGTAAATAATGTGGTTGCTTCCCAAATGAAACTACCAACTAGTAAGTTTGTCAAGAGTTATGACCTCTATAACCAAAACAGGCAAGAATTTTTGTTTGCAATACGTATAACCATGTAAAACATTTTCTGCTTCTTCAGGGAAGGAGGGAGGAGGGGTTAATGTGTGAGCCTCCTAATTTCACCTTAGCTCATGAGCATTTATGCACTATTCCACTCTCATCTGCAAGTGTAGGGATTACAGTGGTACCTCGGGTTACAGGCGCTTCAGGTTACAGACATTTCAGGTTACAGATTCCGCTAACCCAGAAATAGTACTTCGGGTTAAGAACTTTGCTTCAGGATGAGAACAGAAATTGCACCGTAGTGGCGCGGCGGAAGCCGGAGGGCCCATTAGCTGAAGTGGTACCTCAGGTTAAGAACAGTTTCAGGTTAAGAATGGACCTCCAGAACGAATTAAATTCTTAACCCGAGGTACCACTGTATTCTGTTAGGAAGGCTGAAAAGACTACGTAGTGCGGGGGGGGGGGAGAGAGAGAGTTAATCCCTTTATGAATTCCAAGCATCTTTATTCTGATGGAATATGATAATAACACTGAAATTACTATGGTGCATAATAGATATATTGCCTGGTAAATGCTGCATGTTACTTGGAATGTAAATATCTTGGGTACTCCAATTAAAATACTAAGGGTATGGTCTACCCAGATAACCCAGACCTTACTTTTTAAATAAAAGACATATTTTAAAAAGAAAAAGAAAGAAACAATACTGATACGTATCCCTTCCTCCCGAATCAAGGTGGAGATTGGTACACCTCACAAGGGGGTCAGCAATCTGGATTTCTCCTAAACTTGATTTTCAATTAAAAGATGCACTAAGTGACCCCAATGCAAGATTTATCTTCCTCAAAGGTCTGTTAGATAACTCCTGGCTGACATTATGCTCTGTTTATGTACCTAATACCCAACAAGAACAATTTCTAGATGAAGCTTTTACATTACTGCACTCAACTAAACAATTTAAACAAGTGATAACTTAAATCTTGTACTTAATGATTATTTTGATAGAAGCAGAACATCTCACCTGTTGCAAAACCCACGCAAACCACCCACTTTTAAAGCATCCCTATACAACATATTACATTAACACAATTTCTTTTATGCTTGGTGCTTAGCCAATATAGAACTAATAAACCATACACATATGTCAACAAGGTACAAAAATTATGCCAGTTTGTATTATTCACAACTCAGAAATTGGTTTTCTTAATATCTTGGGCCATGCCCCTGTTATCGCCTAAACCTTTCTATTGGATATTTTTAAAAACATGATTTTAAATGTTCTGAATTATTTGGAAAAAAACCATTTTATCAATACTGTATGATGTTGAGCTATTCCTTTCTGACCCTGAAACCTCATTATCTGCTGTTATGCGTCAACTTGTTATATCTGGCAAGATATCTGGGTTCACTATTAACTTCGACAAATGTGGGTTGATTCACCCCTCTAAAATTACAACTGCATTGACACAAAACAACTGGCCTCAAACACTGTATTACCTCCTTTAAATAACAGGGTGAATATACCCTAGAATCTATCAAAACTAGAAAAATTGAACCTTAATCCCCTGATAAAAGGTTTAACAACTAAGCTCAAAAATTCATACTCATAGTTAGGCAGAGTTTCTAAAACAAAAATGATGCTATTTTCATACCTTCTTTACTTATTCAGAATCTTGCCAATAAGCATATCCATCTCTCAAGTTAATAATTACTAAAAAGCTACTAAATTTTATTTATGCCAACAAGAGACCTTGGCTATCTCATAAAACCCAAGAAACAATGAGGTAAAGTGATACCTAACCTAAAATGGTATAAAGACTCCGCTCACTTACAGAATATCATTTTGGTTTTACTTCTGAACTAAACACAAGCCCCTTGCAGCACCAGAAATAAATTTTATATTGGGATACACCTTTACCTTTTTATCTTCTTTTTTCTGAAAAGCATTTTACGTTTCCTAATAAAGTTTTGTATTACAATTGTGAATTATGTCACATGGTGACCAACACACACTACAAATTATATGTAGCTTGTTTCTTTGTTGGCAGTTGGATTAGCCCACCCTATGACACGATCATAATGCCCTCTAATAATCTCACTCCATGCCCACTGTCTGTTGTGTTTTTCTCCAACAGCTGCTATCTTATTTTTTGGAGTATACGCACTGCTAACGCACCATCAGCCAGTTTTTCACTCTCCAGGACTTTGCTTAAGCCGTTTGCTAAAAAGCACATAATCAAACAGACCTTTAATGCAGTAATCCATCAGGCAAAGCCTGCAGATGAGGAAATGGCTAGAAAGAGAAAAGTCTTGCATGTCATATAATCATCACCATAGGGTGACTATCAGAATGTATAATGGCATAAAGTTGGAAGTACAAATAACACTATTTAAGTCTGCAATCCTCAAACCACTCACTCCATACTAGATGACTGCAAGATTTCAGCCCACATACTTTCACCTTTGTTTCAGTTTTTTTTAAAAAAGCCTTCAATAAAATATAGATACCAAACCTAACAACTTGTATTTTGCCTGAAACAGCTAATTCAGCAAACATGACTCTTGCTCACACTTTAAATAGTCGATTGTAGAAGAGAAAGCAGCAGTCCAAGGTGAGCCAAGAGTTGAGGAATGAAGCCACAAGTCAGGGCCAAACAGCTACCCAACTGCTCAGGCAAGCTATGATGTTTTCTATCACGTTGTCTTAAAAGAACTGGGCAAATTTTCATTAGATAGGGTACCTGCAGGTAATATGTAAACTAGATGCACATAGAACTGGGAGGAGATATGCTGTTACTAAGTCATTGTTGTGTGGAGGAAGGGTGGAATTCAAGGGAACCCAACGACAAACTTTCATTAATCCTCTCCCCTCACACATTGTGAATTATATGTAATTGGGTTTGATTGCAATAGTAAAGGGAGAAGAGAGAGAAATAAGGAGGTAACAGAAAAATAGAAGGGGTGGTCATGATCATCGGGGCTTCAAAGCACCAAACTCAGCCCTCTACAAACACCTACAATCAGGGCTTGCAAAGCGCCACATAGGGTGCTATATATAGAGGTTTGCTAGCACCTGAAAATCTGTTTTTGGCACAGCTGTGTCTTTATCTGCCCCACAGAGCTCTTTTTCAGCCAAAACTCAGTTCCATCACCTCCCAGGTAGGTGAGTACAAGGGAGGCGTTTGTGGTGAGTTCTGGCACCTTTTTTCTAGAAAAATAGCTCACTAACTAACATCATATGTGAAGTCAGGTGTAAGGGAGGTGAGGAGAACATGGCCCAAATGACCTTGTGGGCCAAATAAGGTTTTAGTGTGCCTCATTAGGTACACAGGCTAGAAGTTCCCCACGACTGGCCTACACACACACACACACACACACACACACACACACACACGTGTTTTACAATGGGTTGGAAGAAAGTTGTTTTGAGACTTTGTCAGAATGCATAACAAAAGTCTTACCAAAAGACAACTTTGAAGGATGCTTCCAAAATGAGGGAGACGACTCTGCAATTGGCAACATGTTCTTCATAAGGTTGATGTTGCAAATCAATAGGGCAAAGAGGTTCTCTTTAAGCGAGCTCCAAAAGGTTCTCTTTAAGCGAGGTGAAAAACAACAAAATGGGAGATGTGAGAAACTCTCTTCTTAAGATAAGCTGATGAGATCAAAGGGCTACCCAGAACTAAAACCATAGTGGGAAGTTCACTGACAATGTCAACTTTCAGTGTTTTGTGGCAGTGAAATACAAACTGTGTATTACAAACTGTTAAGGAAGTGACCCTGGGGATGAGCATGGTTATGTTTCTGATTTCTGATTTATTTCCTAGTGAAACAAGGAAATTCCTTCTTCATTCTAACATGTTCCTAATCATATGTTCTTCACTGTCAGATTCTGAGAAAAGAAACTTTACTTTTAAAGCAATGGAAATTGCCTTTTCCCATAACTGAAATTTGCAAGTCAGAATCTCATCATTCATGGATCTTCTACATGCCAGAACCTCAACCTTCTCGGCACTGGTGCCAGTTAGCCCAAGCCTAACCAAGTTGACTCATATGTAACAACATTGATTTTCATTATTCTTGCTTCCATTAAGTATGTTGATGGCTGCACCCGCAAACAGCCAAAAGTCTCCTAGAATAATTTATAGGAGGAATTTAAAACAGCAAACAGCATGTATCTCTGGTATACCAATGCCTTAAGGCTGTTTTTTTCAACAGTTGTCCCCCAAGCCCTTCACTTTTCATGTCCTATAATAATAAATAAGGTTCGTTCAAAGCACTCTTTGTGTGTACCCAGCAATAAAAATATAGATTATATTCAAGCCATAAAAGCTAGGAATAAAGGCTTTGAGTTCTTCCATTCCAATAAAGTTTTTGCTTCTGTTTCACTGCTGATAGAATGTCGTAAATTTAGTCATATTCATGACACAATTATAGCAAAACATCTGTTTGTGGTTATGAACCGACAAAGTATACATACTTTTTGCTGATCAATAAAATGCACAATAAATGTCGGGAAAGTTGACATCATAAATTAAACCCAATGATAAGATATTTGGATTCAAGGACGGTTAGGACAAACTCTGATGCTTACAGCAGTGAAAAGGACAGAGACTAAAAATTGATTTGGTAGAACTTATCTATAAACCCTCCTAAAATCCTTCTTCATTGACACTCTTCTAACTTTTCCTTATCTGTTTGAAGCATGGTGGGAATTGGTAAGGTAGAAAGACATGTCTAGCTTTGATTTATACAAGGTTATATTTGGAAAGATTTTCATTTCATTTTGTAGGGAGCTCTGCTGTTACAAGAATTTTTCATACAATTAATACGTACAATGAACAACCAAATATACATAATGTAACACCTCATTTAGCATGGCCAAGGGAAGACTTGTGAAGATGAATGATGCTACTTTCATATTTTTTACATCAGAATAGAAGTTACATGAAACCAAGCCTCACTATTCTGAATAGGCAAGCTTGCTTTTCAATTAATATCAAACAAGTTTGTCATCTCCTGTTGCTTGTATCCTGCCAGAAAGAGAGAGGATCAATGTTGCCTCCCCAACTGTCTCCCCATCCCAAGGGGCATAAAGTGATAAGTGCATCCAGTATGGTTGCATAGGCAAACTCCAGCCCTCCAGATGTCTGGGACTACAATTCCCATCATCCCTAGCTAACAGGACCAGTGGTCGGGGATGATGGAAATTGTAGTCCCAAACATCTGGAGGGCCGGAGTTTGTCTATGCCTGGACTAGATGATTCTTTGTGGTCCATTCAAATTCTATGAGCCTATGTATGTTCCCTGTGCAATGGTTCCATTGGGTGATATCCAATTCTATACTCAGAGAATGGACTCATTGAAATCAATAGACTCATTCTGGATATTATTTCACCCATCAAGAATCCTCATTTTATGCTCTGTTTATTCTTCTTCCTTCAGTAAGTGAGCCCAGTGTATAGATCTCAAGTTTTGTTTCTTTCAGGACGAAATGCAAATGTTATAGTGTAGTAGATCCAACGCCATTTCCTTGATTTAATAAATCACCTACACTTTTGTGAAAAAGCATTAGCGTCATCAACTTTCAAGACAAACATTAGTAACAAATGCTTAATCTTAATAATGTCACAATGGAAAGTGATTATTTTAACTGATTACTTCTGAGTTGGGAGAGAATGTTATATCAAACTTGACAAATGCAATTTTTTACTTCTCGAGAAGAGTTTAATCAGTTTAATGTGTCATTACATTAACTGGCATTCCTTAATACCCCAGTGCAGCCACTGAAAGTCAGTCTGCTCATTCACCCAAAGCCCTGATATATTCAAAGTTAAGCTAAGATTGTTTGTGTAAATGGAGTTGTATGAAGGTTTCATCATATTCTGTAATGCAAGGTAAACTTGCATTGTCATTGATCCTTCAAAGTACCATTGATTTGAATGGGAGAGTTAAGCACTTACTTATATCCCATTGGACTCAGTGTGAATTAGGGCAGAATTAACATTGCATGTGTATGTATCCACAAAAATAAAATATACAGAGGCTGATAAGCACATTCATCTGAACACGTTTAGAAGTCCCCTTTGGGTCTACCTGCTCAGTGGCAGAAGGTTAGGGGTGGTGCACATGGTTTCAGGATACTGAGGGTAGGGCCAGCACATGAGCCCATACACATCCACACATGTTGCTTGAACACCCAAATAGGGCTATTGTTAGGCCCTTAACTGTATTTAACTGTGGCTGGATAATACCCATAATAAATAATATCCTCCTAGCAATTATCGATGCTGGAGAAAGTGGAGGGACTTTCTTGCTCTTATTTAGTAGATTGAGATAAAAGATGTGTTTTATTATACTTGTTTCTCACTCTTTGGAAGACCCAGAATGCCTTGTTTTAACTTGCAAACAATTTGTCATCCAGTAATTCACTAGATGGTGATGTATGTTTTTGTGTAGCTTAGACCTAAACACATTTGCTTGGCAGTAGGTTCTGTTTTAATTTCATGGAATCAATTTCCAAAGAAGAGTGCCTTGACATCTAACTTTAGATACTGGTATATTTTGTATACTGTGTGTCTCCACTTCAAAAGGGAGGAGAAAATCTGGGTCTAGTTTTGAAGGTGCAAGATTCAGGCACATCACTGTCCTTACCCCCAATGCAATGGTAGTCTGGGATATCAAAGAAGAGAGTGGAATGGTCTGAAATGCAAAGCTAAGGCCATAAATTAAGACCTGCAATTTTAAGATATTTCTGCACATTTATGGAGTTTTCGCCCATCATCATCCCCTCCCCATCACTGCACTACACAAACCTGGGTTCATTCGTGCATTTTGAAAGGGCCATCAGCCCTTCAAAGATTCAGAACTACAATCTGAGGTATTATTTCAATGGGGAACAGAGGACAAACTCAAAACATTGTTCAGAGGCCTCCTTTAAACATACCCTCAACATGGCAGAAGATTATTGCTATCTATGAGCCTGTACAGAAGTCTCTCATGTGCATCAATGCCATGTACCCACTTAGAATATTGTTTCTAGGATGATGTGATCTAAGGGCAGAAGGTATGATTAGAGCCTTTTCAATATTTTGTATTTTACAATGTTCCTAAATACCCACAGGTACAATTTCCTGACAAGTGCAGTGTGGCGTTTTACTTCTGCAAATGTTCTTCCCTTTCTATCGCCACTAACCTTGATGTGTGATGTTGAACCTATACATGTTGAACCTACACATGAGTACATTTTGAAAACTGGCAATCTGGAACCATTAAAATCTACTAGGCCAAAGCTGTTTTCTAATCTTCAAGGTCTTGTTAGTTAAAATTCCAGGGGTCTCATAATGCTAGAGGTGGTTAATCCCCCCCCCCTCCCACTTTTTGGTTCATGCTTGTTTTTATCTATCTTTTTTTACTTTATGAATTCTCAAATTATAATGAGAACTTTAAGCCTTGGCTTTGGCACCTTACCAATTATGGGCGGTGTGTGATTTCATTTCCAAAGGTATTGTGATTACACAAAAACACAAAAGCAATAATTCATGTTACCCAGCATCAAATGATTTCCTAGTATTGATTTTTATTTTTATTTTGAGGGCGGGAAGCTAGCATTCTGGTATCAAGGTCTGTCAGACACTAAATAAGCAATTGTGGAATTCTTTGACAGTCTGCCGATCCTGAGGCAGTTCCTGAGATGCCCAGGATTTCACAAGAAATGGCGGCAGGGTGAGGAGGAAGAAAAAGAACAGTGTTGACAAGGAATAGGCACCTCCAGTATTTTTCAACTCCAGAAGTATATTTTCACACTACAGTAACGGCTTCCCATTTATGGAGCACGTGTACACAAACACAGTATCATTTATTTTACATTACTTGTAGGCCACAGAATATTCCAGTGTGGAAGGTGGCTATTTAATACAACTTGAAACTTGAAAGCACTGAAAAACATTGCAAGAGAAACAGTGGGTATATATATATATATATATGCTTTGGGAACAGCATCGAGTCCATGGGGAAACAGCGGGCTATCTCTAGTGTACATGATTTGTGCCTATTAACCATGTGTAAGCTATTTGTTCTTCAGCCATTTGTATCAGGTCCACAGTTTAACATTAGAATTCATACTCTTCGCATTTGCCTGTTAAAACCTTTGGTTTCCTAAGAAACAAATAGATGCTGTTTCCCAAGTTGTTGTTATTTGCATTTTCTTGGAGCGTGTCAGGCCAGTAGTTTTGTTTTACCGTAATAACAGTGCATTTATTCACTGATTCCTGTTATCCTCCAAGTGGCAGCTCAGCTCTGTTTTATAACATTTCATCCCAGTTAACACCTCTGTGTTGTTTGCATGTTAAAATTGTTTTCAAAAATACTATTTTTCTAGTTTTCTTTAACAACCATGACAAAATTGTGGAGTGTGCAGAGCATAGGATTTGGAGTTCAGTAGCCTTAAGTGGCGCCACCCTGAGGCTCAAACCAGACATTACAAAGAACCAGGTGTGGGGAATGGGGACATTTCCTGAGGGCCATATTCCCTGACTGGTAAACTTCCAAGGGCTTCATGATGTCATTAGTGGACTGTGCCATAGGCAAGAGTGCATGGAACCACTGATGCAGCTCTTTCCACTCCATCCTCCATCTTGGCAAAAAAGAAGAAGAAAAAGAGGCATTATCATAGTCTGAGGACATGTTCCAACCCAGAAAACAGAGGGATATAGTAGGTGGCCTGCGTAGAGTTCCCATCAAGGCTCACCTGCCCCAGATTGTCTAGAGCCACTGTGGTGTAGTGGTTAAGAGTGGCAGACTCGTAATCTGATGAACCGGGATCACGTCTCCGCTCCTCCACATGCAGCTGCTGGGTGACCTTGGGCTAGTCACACTTCTCTGAAGTCTCTCAGCCCCACTCACCTCACAGAGTGTTTGTTGTGGGGGAGGAAGGGAAAGGAGAATGTTAGCCGCTTTCAGACTCCTTCGGGTAGTGATAAAGCGGTATATCAAATCCAAACTCCTCCTCCTCCTCTTCTTCTTCTTCTTCTTCTTCTTCTTCTTCTTCTTCTTCTTCTTCTTCTTCTTCTTCTTCTTCTTCTATCAGCTCTGTCTTATGGTGTGTATAAAATACTACTTCATTCAGTTAGGGTTACTGGATAAATAAAGGTGACATTTTAAAGGATAAATAAAAGTGACATTTTTAAGGCATTCCACATACCTTTGTTGCTTGAAGGGATTTTCAATGTGCTGACTAAAAAGAATTAAACTTGTCCTCCTTCTGTCTGCCCCACGCCAAAATAATCTTCTGCTTCTTTAAAAAATATCCCATGTTCATTTCACATTTGCAGTTGTATATATTACATCCATTTGATGGGTCCTTAAAATGCTTATCATTTCCCTTTTCCCCCCCAGACCCAAAAGCTTAAATGTTCCCTGGTGTTAGCATGAGTAGCATGATTGAATTCCTTGAACCACATTATTTTTCAATTTGTTGCATTCTCATGACATAATTGATCGCTTTTTCACGAGAGAGGAAATAGCTTTCTTAAGGATCTTGGTGTATCCCTATAGATTAAATAAATCTAAATCCTGCTGGATTTAATACATCTACTAAATCCATAACAGGGTATCTTTCCTTTCTAACCATTTATAATAATGAAAGTCTTGGACCTGATGCTATTCTGACTTGAACAGTCATCAAATGGAGAACAGTTCAATTAGCATTGTCCTTTTAACACCTTTTTAGAATAAAGCCTTCTGTGGGCAAACCTACAATCCTTCCCAGTGTCTGCGCTCCTGCCCTCACTCTTTCTTTTATTAAACTGTCTTGTTCCCCCAGTAGCGCACAGGCTCAAATGATGGAGATTCCATCAGGCTGTCCTTGGGAATGGTGAAAGCAAAAGAGATGCTCTTCCACCCTGCCCAAGCAAGAGACCTCCATACTTGTCTGGTGGCAGTAGGTTAAGGAACTAGTTACTTGGGATCAAGGACTTAGGAAGTGTTTTTAACATGGGTAGGTGCTTAAGGTGATCCAATATTACACTAAAAATGAAATTCAAAAGGGATCCCAACTGTCCCAAAAGGACACAGTTCATGAATAGCATCTGCATTATATATTTGAAGCACATCTAACACCCATTCAAATGGGTCCTCAGGATTCTGTCATGGGTTAGGGCTTGGCTTCACCTGCTGAGCAGCAGCCTGAAGGAGCAGAAGGCAAAGTGACTCCACCTGCTGCCAATCAGCCTCCTTGCTCCTGATGAGAACCAGCTGGCTCCAGCTTTCTTAAGCAGGGTTTCCAGCCTCAGTCAGTTGCTGGAAACAACCCTGGTCGTTCTTAACCAGACCTTGCTGATTCTTGCTTCTTATGACCTTAGACCCTCGGCTTTCTTGACCCCCGGATCATCTGACTATGTGAACCTTCCTTGGAGATTTTTAAGTAAAGGTTGGTACGGTCTTCTGTCATGGATACTTTAGGTGAGATTCCTGCATTGCAGGGAGTTGGGCTCGATGACCCTTGAGGTCCTTTCCAACTCTACAATTCTAGGAGTCAATTAATGGGTGTTAAACATGCTTTAAATATATGGTGTGGATGACTGTCTTTTTCCCTCCTAACATTGTGGCTCTGTTTAGCTTGTCTTGCCTCCCTCCACCTCTAAGCTCTCAGGGCATGGAATGCAAGGTGCTGTAGTCAGTTTATGGGTTCTGTAGTTGCACTTCTTCTCCTTTTGTCTTTAGCCTTGGCTTCATCAGCAGCCTGATCACCTCAGGCTTAAGATTACCTGTAGCCATAGAGAGTTGGCAACCCAGTTAGCCATTGTTAGAGGCAAGGCAGCTATTTCATGCCCCCTACCCATGTTGGAAGATCAGCATGACCTCTGGTGGAAAATCATATATGTACAGACCATTATAATTTCAATGTGGCTAGCTACTGTTCTACTTGTATTAGATGTACGTAAAGTTCTGCTGTTCACAAACACAGGAAAAAATGTTATTTTCAAAAGGGAGAGAGTTGCATTTTTCTTCTCATGTTTAAACCGAGCTCCAATTCATTCACCCTATTAAATTTTAAATATTTTGTATTTGAAGCTCTGTGCTAATATTTTATTCTAGAAAACATTTCATTATTTCAGTTGGTGTGATATGCTTTGGAGAAATTGTCCTCATAATGTAACTCTTCAGTCTCAGTAGGCAGGCGTTAGTGGAGAATGGAGGATGAATCATTGTTGAGAAGCTGTGTATTTTAAAGTTGAAATCAATGTACTTACCAGTGATTCTCAACAAAGAGCAGTTTTGATGTTGACAATTTCCCACATATTCTTTGTGTGCTCAGTATATCTATATGTTACACTTGTCTGAATATTGGGATCCAACAGTATTTAATATCAGGCATGCAATGGTGTTCAGTACTTAACTGTATAGATGGCTGACATGCAATTGCCATAGTAAATTGCAATGTGGTTTCAAACTTCCTACCTTCTGGGAATATTTACCATACAAAATCTACCAAGGAACCTCCACGTGTTTGACAAGGAATCCCAGGGAATTGCATAGGAATCTGGGGAACATGTTGTAGGGCAGGGATGTGAAACCAGTGACTCTCTAGATGTTGGTCTCCCCGTTCCCATGAGTGGATCTCTATCCTTGTTCAGTTTACGTGGCGGTGTGTTGCATCTCACTATCATCCATTGTGAACGGAGAGTGCATGCCCAATATCTTCCTGGAAAGAAGTTTAGGAACTTCTGTTGTGTCACATTTAACAATATTTTGTGCCAGTTACGGAGTAATATTTAACGGTAAGAGAACATTTGATGAACAGTTGGACATGTAATGATTGACACCTGCCAGCATTTCATACAGGCAGGAGGGGTGTCTAAAAGCAACACGCCTTATGTGTTGTAACCCTCTGCCTGGCAAAAACAAGACATTCACCATTAAAAAACACACACATATGTCCTCTGCCTAGCAATCTTGCCTTGTATAGATAGGCAAGTTGAGGGAGCCACACTGTATAAAATACCATTGTCCTTCCATAGGCTCTTATTTATCTAGCATGTTTATCTAGCATGCTCACCAGACCTCCCAGGAGTTCAAGACAGCATGGAATCACGCTGTTTTATCCCCAAAAGAATTCACTGTGCAACTTCACAGTTTATATGGTGGTTACACTGAATTTTCCCACAGTGAAAAGACAAATAGTGAAAAAGATTTCCATGCTGTTGTTTTGTTTAAAAAACAACAACCCCTCAGAATATGTACCAGGAATTCTCCAGTTTATGTCCATGAACATGGGTCTGTCTGCATTTACTATGCCTGGTGTGCTCCAAAGTAATTGTGGCAAATCCATTTTCTGAGTGAAGTGGCCAGGAACCTCATTATTGATTGGGAATCTGAGAGAATCCTTTGACATTTGTATAGAGCTGTTGGACGGTGGGACAGACTCCCACGAGAGATGGACTCCCCTTCCTTGGAGATTTTTAAGCAGAGGTTAGATGGTCACCTGTCAACGTATGAATTAGTCGAGATTCCTGTACAGTACTCCAGGGTGTTTTGACTATATGACCCTCAGGGTCTCTTCCAACTCTACAATTCTATGATTTTATGCAAAACGTTAAATTTGAAATCTCATATAGACTATGGAGTAGTATGCTATTCCTGTTGATCACAAGCTTTTCACATAATTGCAAGTTCGAATCTTCAGACCACAGATGGCTTCCCTCCTGGTAACTCCACATTTCCAGATAAACATGGGCCCAATCCATATTAGTCTTATAAAGGAGGAAAGCCTAGAGTTTTATGAACTAGGTAGCTCAGACTATAGAGAGGTACATGTCAAAGAAATGTGTGTTGAAGGTTTTGAAGTATGTTGCCAGTAGGCAATGTGCCTATCAAAAATTGTGACAAATGTGCATTCATGTCATGAATCATCTCATAATCAGACAGGCATACTCACTTCCCCCTGCACTTACGTTGCTTTTAGCATTAACCTTCTAAACCTGAGGTTTGATGGGAGTAAGTAATGCATTGTATATAGTGATTAGCTTCCCAACTCAACGGCATATACACACATTTGTATATTATTGCTTCTAGGATGGAATGGGGAATCTGAGAGTCACCAAAAAAGGAATTCGACTTGAAGGTATATCTGAATTTCTACTTCCATTGTATGTGAAAGAAATCCATTCTCGAAAGGTAGGTTGCTTTGCTTAAATAAATAACAAGTTTAAGGCTTTTTTTGCTTTCATTATTTTCACTGAAAGTATTGGATTTCTAAGATACCTTTAAATTGACATTTAGGTGAGGATTCCAAATGTGTTTCCTTCTGAGCCTTCAGTATAGAGGCACATAGGGAACTTAAAGGCTAATCTACCTCAATGATATATTTTCACTTGACTATACCTTGCAACATTTCTAAGATGAATATTGGTTGTGCTTGCTTATTCTGTGTGAAAGCGTAGTTCCTCAGGGTGACATAGACACTTATGACATAGGTAGCTGATGTGTGACATGGCCCAATGCATTTTGGAAACCTCAGCTTCAAATTGTGTTTTGCTTCTGCCACCACTGTAAAAAGAACTTGAGGATTTTACAAATTTCATACAAATTCTACTCTTGAATGCAGCCAGAGGTTCAGAGACACATCACCAGTCAATACAAGCTTGCTAGGGAACTACAATGTGAGTGAAGCTATTGCCTTCGTGCCCTGCTTCTGGCTGGCCTGTCCCATCAGGACTCCTCTTACATTCTAAGTTAAATGACTAGGTATTTACTCCAAAAAAAGAAAAAGAAAAAATCTAATACTATAGCAGTGAATTAGATATATTTTGGAAATGTATCATTCAACATTCAACTTTTAAGAATTATCTAGTAGACATCATGAGCAGATTGGTACATTTGGAGCATATGCTTGGCCTTTCCCCAAAGAATTTATTTCCAATTAAGTATTCATGCTTGCATCCTTAGGCCATAATTTAGCGTAGTTGTAAACATGCTTAAACCTATTGAAATCAACAGGCTTAAACATGCACTGGATTGTGTCCACTAGTGAACGGCTTTATAATAAAATAGAGGCTGGAAATGTTCTAATATTAGAAGTATCTCATCCGGGAAGTACATTAGCTAAAGCAGCCCATCACATTATTTAGTATGTAATTGTTTTACTGCTTAAAGTAGGCCATTACAGAAAAACAAGAGACATTATAAATTCTGCAGAGCAAGCCGGCTATTACAATTCTGTCATGTGGCAATGGAGTTCTTAAAGATATATTTTTAGAAGATCTTCTGTTTTGCTTTCTTCGGTTCATGAGTTCTTTCTAGCATGCCAATGCTAACCGGTAATCAAGAGGTAAAGAAAAAATGTTTTGAGTCAATGAAGTGTAGGGAAATTTAATATACATTGCTGCTTCAAAGTTGCCAGGAATGAAGAGCTATTTAAAAACTTGTCAGCCCCAAGAAAGGCTACAACAAGCACGGATTTAAACGCCCTCTGAAGTTGTGCACATTTAATAAGCTGGTGTCCTAGGCAGCAGCCAGGGAAGGCACACGTCTGAAATTTACTTTTTAATTGACAAAAGCACACAGAAATTCCCATGGTCCACCCCCACAGACACTTCTAGGCCCCAAGCAGCTGTTCCCAGGTCTGTGCCCTGCAGAGCACTTGCAGCAACAATGGGACCACACAAACCCAGCTTGTCTTCTCCTACATGGAAAATATCACTGCTCTTCTTTCTTCGAGCCCCTCCTGGTTCTAGAAGACACTGGGGCAGTGGGTGGTGAGGACTCAACTGGTCTGTCCTTCGCCTGAACAGCCCCTTCCTCTGACATATCCTGCACACCCAACCTCTGACGGCTCTGGCCATTCCTCTTCCGCCATTCCTCACAGCCTGTGCCAAATTCCATAAATCACTGCCCTGCTCTCCAAAGTCAATCCCCAGGCTTCCCGCCTCTGTCACGCACTCATCAGAGCCCTGCCAGACCCAGGCATCTGCCCCCATCTAACGATATGCTGGGTAGTCTGCTGTTTCCTCATTCGGGGCTATGTTTCTTAACGTGTGACTTGAACAGGGACAGTTTATTAGAATTGTGTCTCCAATGCAATAAGCAGTCCACTGGTGGCCCCATCAGTTTAGAATCAATCCTGATTCAGATTGCCCTGCCATGCCCCATTGGGTGGGGTGGAATATTGAGAACGTGTATACGTCAGATTTTTTGTAAGCCACTTGGGGAATTGGTCTCAAAGATGGGATAGAAATTCCAATGGAAAGAGATAAAATGGAAATTTCATGGCTGAGAGACTGGGATGAAGGAGGGCCTCCATCGTCTTGTCTCATTCCTTTCCACTCTATCTCTTCACAACACAAATCTTCACTACTACTACTAATCCCCCCCCCTTCTGAAAGCATTTCTCTAGCTCTCTTTCCTTCCCTCTCCTGTTCCCTGCTCATGTTTGGATGGATGGCTGAATCTATTTCAGGTCTGTGCCAATTTCATATAATCATGGATTTGTATTAATAAATCCATCCCACCTGGTTTACAGATCAATCAACAATTTTAAAAATATTATACAAAATTTATTAAGTGCATATTATTTTTAATAGATACCAAATTTAGATACCGTACATATTCTAGCATCAAATATGAATTTAGATTTTTTTGTGTGTGTGTTTCAGTTCATGCATACCTCTGTGTGTGTGTGTGTGTTTGTATGCATGAGCAAAAAAAAAAAGTATTGCTAAATTCGGAGAAGTGCAAAATCCTAAGACTAATTATTTTCAGATTTGTGCCATTTTGTCTAGGAAGTACAGTTCAGATAAATGAGCATCAGAATGTACAGAAATAGAATTCCTTAAGTGCCTCTACTCTCATGTTGTCTTACTTTCCTCTGCGCACGCTGGCACTGAGACTGTCCAAATATTTAAGAAGCTTCCCCCCCCTCCCCGCTCTCAATCTTTCTAGCTCTCTCTCTGTCCTTCCCCCCTCCTCACCAGTGTTCACTATTCGCTATAGCTTCACTATTCTCCATGGGTGTAGACAGGGGGGGCAGGAGGGGGCAGCTGCCCCCCCCAGAAGCAAAAAATTATTGTATTTTACAGACCATAACCAATACTTTGCCCCTCCAAAAACTGAAGTGGAAAGGGCTTTGCTTTAGCAAGAGCAGCTCTCCACTTGCTGGGGGCGGGAACACAGCTGTAACAAAAACACATCAAATAAATAAAGCAAAGTGGCTACCAGTACTTAAGCAGTTAAGACAATGGAGCAGAATATCCCTTCAGGCAAGGTCCACCCTATTCACCCTATTGTAATTCAGTGGGAGTTGTTAATGGGCATTCAGGGATCGCATTAACAGTTCTATTGGCGATTTAATGAGGGTGCAGAGGATTCAATTTGACTAAGGTGGCCCTGCAAGGCTAAAAGGAAGTGAATAATAAGCTTTGATAGACACAGTGATGTTTATAAAAAGCATTGGTGTTCCAGTCTGCCCCTCCTCCTGCATCTGTATACTGTAAATCAGGGGTGGCCACCTCCCAAGAGACTCTGATCTACTCACAGAGTTAAAAACTGGGAGTGATCTACCCCCTTTTGGGGGGTTCAGGTCAAAGCTGTTGAGTTTTTTTAAGGAAGGGAAGCCCTGTTTTGGGGGGGTTAGGTCAAACTTGTTGAGCTTCTTTTAGGAGGGAGGGAGGCCCATTTTTGTTTAGGGCTTCAGGTCATAGTTCAGCTTTTTTTTAGGGAGGAGGAAAAATTTGGGTGAGCTTTTTTTAGGGGTGCCAGTGATCTAGCAGTGATCTACCATAGACATCCAGTGATCTACTGGTAGATCACAATCTACCTGTTGGACGTGCCTGCTGTAAATCAAGCAGAGAGAAAGCTGCTTACAAGGCTCCTGTACAGGTGTACCGGTATCTTCCTCTTGCTGCAGAGTTCTAGCATCACAGCGTCACCCAGAGGCACCCACAAATGTGAGTTATCCCTCTCTCTATTTCTTCCTTCCTTTCCTCCCTCTTCCATCCTCAATAAAATACTGGGGGGGGCAGATAAGCCCCACATAGAAAGCCCATCAACATGGGGGGGAGGACTCTTTAAAATACAGTATTTACCAGTAATTTCTTTGGGGGGGGGAGGCACCTAGGCCTCTAGGAGTTGGCTGCTATGCCTAGGACAATTCAAGAAAGCAGAATCATGCATATGCTATGGTAATATATCAATAGAATCATGGAATTGTAGTCGGAAGGGACCACAAGGGTCATCTAGTCCAACCCCCTGCAATGCAGGAATTTTTCCCCAATGTGGGGCTTGAACCCACAACATGGTTGAAATATTATGCTGATATGCAGCAACGCCTCGGAGCCATCGAGACTGCGGCCCTGTCTTGCCTCGCCCTCGCCTGCCCTGCCACCCCCTCTCCCCTGCCCGACCCTCCCATCCTCTTGCTGCAGAGTTCCAGCTTCACAGCATCACCCAGAGGCACCCACAAATATGAAGTATCCCTCTCTCTATTATTCCTTCCTTCCCTCCCTCTTCCATCCTTAATAAAATACTGGGGGGGGGCAGATAAGCCCCACATAGAAAGCCCATCAAAATGGGGGGGTGACTCTTTCAAATACGGTATTTACCAGTAATTGGGGGGGGTGAGGCACCTAGGCCTCTAGGATTTGGCTGCTATGCCTAGGAGTAGGACAATTCAAGAAAGCAGAATGATGCATATGCTATGGTAATATATCAATGGAATCATAGAATTGTAGTCGGAAGGGACCACAAGGGTCATCTAGTCCAACCCCCTGCAATGCAGGATTTTTCCCCCAAGGTGGGGCTTGAACCCACAACATGGTTGAAATATTATGCTGATATGCAGCAACGCCTCGGAGCTGTCGTGACTGCGGTCGTGCCTTCCCTCGCCCTCACCCGCCCTGCCACCCCCTCTTGCCTGCCCGACCCTCCCGTCCTCTTGCTGCAGAGTTCCAGCATCACAGCGTCACCCAGAGGCACCCACAAATATGAGTTATCCCTCTCTCTATTTCTTCCTTCCTTCCCTCCCTCTTCCATTCTTAATAAAATATGGGGGGGGCAGATAAGCCCCACATAGAAAGCCCATCAACATGGGGGGGATGACTCTTTCACATACGGTATTTACTAGTAATTGGGGGGGGAGGCACCTAGGCCTCTAGGAGTTGGCTGCTATGCCTAGGAGTAGGACAATTCAAGAAAGCAGAATGATGCATATGCTATGGCAATATATCAATAGAATCATAGAATTGTAGTCGGAAGGGACCACAAGGGTCATCTAGTCCAACCCCCTGCAATGCAGGAATTTTTTCCTAAGGTGGGGCTTGAACCCACAACATGGTTGAAATATTATGCTGATATGCAGCAACGCCTCGGAGCCGTCGTGACTGCGGCCGTGCCTTGCCTTGCCCTCGCCCATCCTGTCACCCCCTCTTGCCTGCCCGACCCTCCCGTCCTCTCCAGCCAAGCAGGGTAGCCGCCGCCGTTTCCAGCCCCAGAAGCACAAGGTGGACGCTGCCGCCGCTGCCGCCACCACAATGTCACCAGGCCAGCTGGCCCTGTAGCCCCGCCCACGTTCCCACTTTGTGGCCCCGCCCCTGAATGATCATGGCTTGCCCCCCCCCCCCTAGTTTTGATCCTGGCTACGCCCTTGCTATTCTCTATAGCAATTCACATTAGCCAAGGAGAAAGTAAGAGGGACAGAGTGGCAAATTTATTCTTCTTTGTGGTCTCTGTGCATTCTTACCTATGAGTTCTGTGCTAGCATAAAGCGCCCCTGGGAACATTCTAGAGATCTAGCTGACAACTGGTGCCCACAGGAGCCTATTTACTAAGGAATGTAAATATCTCCACGTTTAGTGGGGCATTGACCTGAAATCGTCTGTGACGTGATAATTTCTGGTCTATTTGGGAGAAGAGCATGAGCTGAATTTGTGACATTTCCTGAAATTTACTCAGTAGATTTTTGTAATCGGGGGGCATCATTGTGGGAAAGAACAGCAGGTATCACATGACAGCCATCTTTGTAGCCTTACTTTTGAGGGCAGACAGAAAAAGCTGCCCAGTATCATTCTTTAACACCTAAGGCAGGCATCCCCAAACTTTGGCCCTCCAGATGTTTTGGACTACAATTCCCATCATCCCTGACCACTGGTCCTGTTAGCTAGGGATCATGGGAATTGTAGGCCAAAACATCTGGAGGGTCGCAGTTTGTGGATGCCTGATCTAAGGTGTCCATTTGTACATCCCCTATTGCTCCTTGCCCCAGGACCTGTGTTAATTTCTAAACCTTCCTCAAAGTAGGCAATGTATGAGTGGCCAAGCAGTGACATCAACAACTTTCTGCTGCTGTGGTTGTTTCTGTTGCTTATTATGCTTTGGCACCTTTGCAAACAATTCTACCTACAGTGATTCCCATGCCCAGAAATACTGTTTCCTGTCTCAGTGGAGGTATTTTCAGAAGTGACAATGCCTGAACCTATACTGGACAGGCTGCAGTTCCTCCCCAAGTCCACAGTGTGGCATTGGACATCTTTGTGGTTGTGTGTCATTCACAGAAAGGCAGGTATGAGGATGCCGACACTTTCTCATCATAGCAGGTTCTCCCTGCTTCATTTTGGTTTGCACCATCAACAAAGCACCTTGCCAACTAAGTTCGCCAGATAGTGTCACTCCTCTAAGATGCTGAGACCAGGGTCACTGAGATCGTAAACATGACTTGGGTAGCAGACACTAATTAAATGGTTCATGCTATTCCTCAAGCTGATAATTGCACACTCAAGTTTGTGCTGGCTCAGGGATGGAGACCAGGAAAAGCCTACTCTTAAGCATCAGCTTCCTCATTTCCTCACAGAAATCTACCGTTAATAAATCTGTTACCATCCTAATAGGCTATTAGCAACTCCCCCCCCCTTCCTATGATGTTCATTCTGACTGAACCAATGTCAACCTTCAGCAACTTTTTCTGCCAGTCCAAATCCATCCCTTTTCATTTGCTTTTCAACTTTATTTTTCCTGGGGACATCAGTGCCCTCCACCAAGCGGGTTGGTGAACCAAATGTGGGGATGCACAGAGACAAAAGAAATATGTTCTCTATCTTTAACTTGTGCTCTTTAAGTGGTCATCCCAGCCTTCCTCCTTGCCCTGTTTCCAGTGTCCCTCTAGATTTTGTTTTGGGATGTGGCTATAAAAGGAACTCAGCCGAAGAGGGCTTGCCCCACCTTTTGAAGGGTAAGCAGCAACTGATCAGATACCTCACCTTGAGGGGAGGAGGCACAAATACCAGCTTCCTGGGCTGAGATCTAGAATGTTCCAGTTGGTCTGCACAGGCACAGAACCATACCTGGAACAACTCCTGTATTCTCCTTGGCATTTGAATAATAAAATTGTTGTTATTGTGGCTATTTTAGCTGGAATCGTTGGTGATTAACCTTGTGTCATGAGTAGAAATGATATCATTATACATTAGCTATTATTAGCCTATGATCTCCTTTAGTGTTTTATAATTGATTCTAAATGTATTTATGTGACACTGCATCTATTTGAGGTTTTACTTTATTTCAAGGCACTGATGGAAAGCAATGGGGGGGGGGGGAATGACTGAATGGAAATCTATTTCCATTCTAAATTCTAAAGTGTCTGATGGAACATCAGTGTATGGCCACAACTTCACCATACAGTCACAGCTCTCTTCTTACTTTAACATTCATGGTGTCCCCAAAGAATTCTGGGAACTGTAATTTGTTAAGAGTGATAAGATTTGTTAGACCACTTTCCTCACAGTATGACTGACTATTCTCAGAGTGGCTTAACAGTGAATCCCTCTTCCCAGGGAACTCTGAAAATTTGTGAGGGCAATAGGAGTCTCCCAACAACTCTCAGCACCCGTAACGATTCACAGTTTCCAGAATGCTTTGGGGAAAGCCATATCTGTTAAAGTTCTGTAAGAATGCTTTAAATGTATTGTGCATAAGGGACCTATCAATCAATCAAATCTTTATTATGGCCATAGACCAGCATAAGTAGGGTGGGGTACAAAAAATTAAAATCTGTTAAACATTTTGGAAAGCTACAATTATTAAAACAGAAGGTATATATAAATCTAAATAAACATTAAATGGATGTGGAAGGGCATAAAAGGCTATGACTATCAATTTACAAAGCACTCTGATAAGGGTGTTCATTAAAATTAGTTTGTGGCTCAGGTCATCAGCCGATGAATTTTGACCACTGTTATGCAGAACTGTGTTTTATATCATCGACTTTCTATTTTGTTCTGTGTATATCGTAATGTTCTTGCGTTGCTATGGCCAACGGCTGACGCAAATAAAGTTTCATTCATTCATTCAACCTGGCAACTTTGTATGTTGTAGCAGGGTTGGTAGATATGGGACCTAATATATGTGTAGGAGACAGACAGAGAGGGGAAAGATGCTTAAAATAAATTTGTTAAACTTTTTGATCATAGTCATTAAGACTCCAATTGCATATTTGGGGCTGGAGTTGTTATATGCCCTCATACACACCAGTACATGCTGCTGTGTGCTGGCATGATTGGATTAGGACCTTGTTGTTGCTGTTTAGTCGTTTAGTCATGTCCGACTCTTCGTGACCCCATGGACCAGAGCATGCCAGGCACTCCTGTCTTCCACTGCCTCCCGCAGCTTGGTCAGACTCATGTTTGTAGCTTCGAGAACACTGTCCAACCATCTCGTCCTCTGTTGTCCCCTTCTCCTTGAGCCCTCAGTCTTTCCCTTAGCAAATAGATAATGATGCAAAATGATTTCTTACACTTCTAAAAATATTTTCAATTACAATATTTTGCACAATATTTATGTACAATATGTATTTACAGTATTTATGTATGAAAGAAACATAAGATAACATCAATTAACAGTCAGGTTGATGTTTCCTATTAATTCTGACCATGAAAAAAAGAAACTATTAGGACATAGATTTTTAAAATGGGGGGGGGGACTAACTAATCATAATTTTTAAGTAAATCGTCAGTAATGAGGTTGCTTCAGTGTGTAGAGAAAATGCAAATACCTAACCTCTGATGTAGTACTTGGCACAATCAAAAGTTTATGGTTGCATAAATGACCTCTATATAATTTATTTCATATTATAGTTACATAAATGAACCTCTGTGTAATTAGATTTCTTTTTTTATAAAAAGAAAAAAATACATTTTAATGTGAAATGCAACCCCATGAGTGTAAATCAAAGTGGAAATTAAATTACGGCTAAGAAAAGTGTACCACTATCATAAGTCATGAAACCTTTTAAATAATTTGACTACAAATTCACATATTATTTGAGGGCACAGAGCTGAAGTACTGAAAGGAGTTGTGTCATGTAGGTCAAAAGGTGTGCAGAGGGGCAAAGAGGCTGAATTTTAAAACCACACAACTACAGTGGTGCCTCGCAAGACAAATTTAATTCATTCCGCGAGTCAATTCATTTTGTGAAAAATTCGTCTTGCGAATCGCGGTTTCCCATGGGAATGCATTGAAATTTCTTTTTTTGCCCATAGGAACACATTTATTAAATTTCAATGCATTCCTATGGGAAACCGCGATTCGCAAGACGAATTTTTCACAGAATGAATTCGTCTTGCGAGTCACCATCAGATCGCAAGACGCATTCGTCTTATGAAAAATTCGTCTTGCAGGGTATTCGTCTTGCGAGGTACCACTGTATCAGGAAATTTCCCCAGGCTAGCATGTGTATACTTTAATTTACAATTTGGAAGCTGAAAATGCATGTTCCATGTAATCTCCTACTAAGCAGCATAACTACAGTATGTGAGCCAGAGCCTCTGGGTGTTTAATCATGGTCTGATGCTGAAGCAAGCTCCTACATGCACCCAGGGCTCAGAGATTGGAATGAGTGTCTCTCCAGCTTCTACTGCATTTGGTCAACAGTAAAAAATAAATAAATTCTGGGCTTACTATGACTGGCATAAATACTAGGAGATCTTCTTTGCTTGCCTGCTCAACTCAATCTTCTGCCAGTGCCGAAGTTTGGTATGAGGCTTCAGGTTCTATTTATTTAACAGGATTTATTAAATTTCTCTATTGCCCTCCACCTGAGGATCACAGAGTGGTTTACAGTTAGGAGTTCAAGATGGCATACTTGGTTCTCCCCCTCCTTATTTAATCCCCACAGACATCCCTGTGAGTTAGCTTAGGCTGAGAGGTTGTGATTGGCCCAAGGTCAACAGGCAAGTTTTATGTCTGGGGATGGGGATTTGAACCCTTGGGAGCAGGCCTGTCTGAGACTTTTCAGGTCAATGGACAACCCTAACCTTTAAAGGGGACGCTGGTGGTGCTGTGGTCTAAACCACAGAGCCTAGGGCTTGCTGATCAGAAGGTCGGCGGTTCGAATCCCCATGACGGGGTGAGCGCCCGTTGCTCGGTCCCAGCTGCTGCCAACCTAGCAGTTCGAAAGCATGACAAGTGCAAGTAGATAAATAGGTACCGCTCCGGCGGGAAAGTAAACGGCGTTTCCATGCGCTGCTCTGCTTTGCCAGAAGCAGCTTAGTCATGCTGGCCACATGACCTGGAAGCTGTCTGCAGACAAACGCCGGCTCCCTCGGCCTATAGAGCGAGATGAGCGCTGCAACCCCAGAGTCGTCTGCGACTGGACTAATGGTCAGGGGTACCTTTACCTTTACATTTAACCTTTAAAGGTTGCAAGGGGAAAGGATATTAAACAGAAAAAGCACACAGAGTTGTTCCATAATGTCCTGCTTCTTCCCTGCTAAAGGCTCTTTTGTGCCTTCAACAGCTGCCCATTAGAGATCCATCTGCTGTGCACCTCAGATATATTTCTCCATCTCCTTCATGCCTCTCAAACTATTTATACTCATTGCCTTTTTCTTTTTCCTTTTGCTGTCTCCATTCACATCTTAACTTCTAGCCTCTTGGTCTACCTGAACTGTAAACTCTTAAAGTGGCCTGGTGGGCGAGAATCTAGCCTAGCCACATAATGCTTCTATTTTGGCAAAGATTGGCCGAAAATGTTGCCTAGCAACAGCAGAAAAACAAGTCCATTGACCAACCTTGGCTAGAAAACTGCATTTTTAATTAAAATAAAATAAATACTACAAACATGTAATGCATCTCAAGGGCAGAAGCACCTACCAGATATTCTCCTTGACCTAGATCAGCATTGTGTTCTCCAGAACACACAAAACAAAGAATGAAATTTTTCTGGAAAAACCACCCCAGGAAAGTTAATGTAAGACACATGTACAATGCCTGTTGGATATTTAACTAATTTAAAATGAAGCATTTTTTTAAACCCCTTCTACCCCATATTCATCATGGACCACACTCAAATCTTTCTCTGCCAGCTATCAAATGAATCTGTTCAGCCATTTCCAAAGTATAAGCTGTAGAACCATTACATTGACAGAATGTGATTTACTTGACTCACTTTTAACAATAGCGTCACAACTATCGCATATAAGAAAAAAGTAAGACTGTTGTCACACAACAGTTTGCTTTGCTGTCGACAGTTCTCAGGGGTTTTCAGATAATGAAGATGTTAGGAATTGAATCTAGGCCCTTCTGCATGCAAAGCATGTGATCCAACACCAAGCTACATTCCTTTCTCCCCATCCCCATGAGCCCTGGAAGTAAAAACAAGTTCTGCCCTGAATTCAGCCAAATCCAGACTTAAATAAAGGTGACTATGGTGCAACAGGAAAGAGAAGTGATTTGTGTTTATCTCCAACGCTTCATTGTAAATAGGTGCCAATATAGGTAAAAATGGCATACAGTGGTACCTTGGTTTACAAACTTAATCTGTTCCGGAAGTCTGTTCTTAACCCAAAGCGTTCTTGAACCAAAGCATGTTTTACCATAGCAGCGGGGGACTCAATTTACAAATGGAACACACTCAACAGGAAGCGAAACATGTTCTTATTCCAAGGCAAAGTTCACAAAACACCTGCTTCTGGGTTTGCAGCATTCTTAATCCAAGTTGTTCATGAACTAAGCTGTTCTTAAACCAAGGTACCACTGTATATATATTTGTCTTTGGTCAGCTAAAATCTGTTAAGGGAACAAATATATATGCTGTTTTGCAACTGTGGTCATACATTTTCTATGTCATCTTTTGCACTCCTTTGAAGTCACAGCAAGCTAAAAAGAAAGAAAGACTATGCTCACATCTAACTGTATTTTTGCCTTCTTAGATTTTGTATTCCCAGAAAAGTGTTTTTCAGGTTGCATTTTCATGAGTTTAAAGCTAGAGTAATTTTTTTTTGTCAAACCATATATGAATTAGTATGCAAGCTATTTGAGGGGCAGGAGAATTGGAAGTAGCTTAGCAACTTCTGTGAACTAAGTTCTGCACTGCTGGCTTTCAACCCTACTGAAGGCAATGGTAGTTACCTTTTAAATGGTCGCTGACATACTGTATCTTAAAAGAGGATATAGGTCCACTCACTTTTTTTCTTGAGTGGGAGCTATCACTCAGTGAAAGAAAAAGACGGAGCACTTTGTTTGTTTATAAGCAACTGCCCTTCTGCACAATAATGGATACTACTAAGCTCCCCTTTGATAGAAAGGTGTTGGCCAAGAGATAATGATTTATGAGTTCCTCAATAGGTTTTCATGGGGTGCACAGGTCTTGGTAAACTGCAGAAATGAATTTCTCTGAAGGCCATGGATCACATAATTTTTTCTCTATAATCTGAAAACAAATATATGGATTATAAAGTACAAAAGTGTCAGTCGATAATAATGTAGTTCCTCCTCCTCCTCTTGTGTTTAGTCTACAATGGTTTCATAACCGTTTATTTTTATTTTATTTTTAAAAAAGACATTTGGGGCCTACTGTCATTCTTGCTGCTATTATTTTTACATATTTCCTCTCCCCTCCAGCTTCTTTAACTAATTCCATACGCCTGGGACTTTGTGAAATACCTTCCAGTATACCCAAAGCTTTCCTAGCGCAGCACATGATCTAGTGGAAAGAAAATTTATTGTGAGCCTTTTCTACAGGAGCTTCCTATTAATAGAAGCCTGTGAACTTGGAGGTGCTTCAATCTGTGTTAAGCTTGTGTTTTTCTCCTTACATGTCGTGAATTAGAATGATGTTATTCTGAAAGTCCTATTTATATTACCAAAGGGGTCGCAGTGCTGTATATTGCATGTCCCTATCTGCTAAGGCAGTGGGATAAAAACACTAGCCCAAGAAGCCAAAGCAAAACTCCATTGAATTAACGTAGCACAAATGACTGTGACTTTCATTTTCCAGCATTGTTTCTAAAAATGCACCTGAGAAATCCTGTTTTGAAATCGCCTAGTTAAAACACACACAGGAGGTCATGAAGCAATCTGGGAAAAGGTGTTTCACATAGTAGTTTCTTGGCACCCCTCTGGGCACTACATAAGCTGTTTTGTTTTTTGGCACAGAGGGTGGGGGCTTAGGCAATAATCCTCCATGTGTAAATGTCAGCATTCAGCATTTTCTACACCTGGAATAATTATTGTGGCATATATACTATTTGACACAATATGGCACAGACACTGTTTTGCTATAAGCACCTGAATTCTCCCTATCTGACACCCTGCAAAGCTCAGTGGCCTGTTTAAAGTCAGTCTGCTCAAGTAAAACTAGCCAATCTTAAGGAGAAAAGAAAGTTGCTGTGAAATTCTGGCATGGCATCCTGTTGTGTCTCCTATATGAATTAGCATATGCACAACTCTTGCTAATTTTAGCAGTGACTGAGTTTGACTAGCAAAAGTAATGTATCAGAAAATTATTATCTGGCACATCCAAATACAGTACAAAAATCCCAAAGCAGTGCTAAAAATAAGGCTGTGTGGTCTTTATTGCTTATCTTTTTTTGCATTCATCTGTTTACTTTGTTCCTTTGATTATACAATAGTGCAATGATTGATGAAACCGATTCCCCACCCCCACCCCAAGATTTATTGCTTGTGTAGGGAAAATATATTGCTTAAGTGACATATAACTGAAAAATGGAATCTTTCCAATCTGGCTTATCAACAGCAATTTGTATTGTAATAGTATAATGAGAGGAGTTGCTTTGTTCACTGATTGTAAAGAAGATGTTTGGAAAGTGTCCAGAATATGCTTCTAATGCTCAGGAAATCCATCTTAATTAGCTTTATCTCATCATTCAGGGTGCTTCCAATATACTGACAAAGTATTTGCTTTGTGTACACTGTATTTCCAAGGGCAGGCAGATATTATACATGCCACCCCAATCTCTCAGCAGTTTGAGAGTCAAGGGGTTCCAGGCGCTTTCAAGCAGAAATCTGGCATGTCTCTTTCTCTCTGCTTGCTGCTTTGCTTCTAGCTCACATCCACTGCAAACTCAACACTAGACTCTGGCTTTGTCCTTCTAATTATCTGAGAGCTGAAGGAAGGGTCCCACCCATTTGCCACCTCACACAGAACCTCCCTTTGCTTTGCTTCCCTTAATGGCCCATCACCCAGGCGATCACCTCATCAGGAAGCTAGCCCGGCTTATATTTCAACATCTGTTGTATCCAGGGGTTAGAGAGGTCTGGCATCCAGTCTAACACACACCAAACTCATAACTACACACACACACACACACACACACACACACACACACACACCGATCCTAGTGTTTTTGTTGATACCTAGGGTTACATCAGTAGGGTTGTTTGTTTGATTTTATGTTCCCATTTTTAATACATGTTTTGTTGTTGCCAAGGGGACAGTGCTTCTTTTAAGATTCAGAACACAATGAACACACAAATGGGATGAAGGCTAAAGATTTTATTAAATAGCATTGACATTATCTTACTCCCTTACGATCTATAGTTGATGAGAGTCTTGCCAACAGCAGCTGAAGATGGAGATGGAGCTGTGGTCTGCGCACACCACTTTCTGCAGTCCAGCCTGTGCAGAGGTTCTCATGAACAGATGTGTTATTGGTTCTTATTCCCATCAAAGTGACTATTGCAGCTACATAAGCCACAGCTGGTGTTCGCTTGACATATCAGTTTCCCATCAGAATGAAAGACTAGCTAGTACTTGGCAGGTAGTCAGCACTTCCAAGGAGCCCTCCTTACTCCAAATGCCATTCTCATGCAGTGACATCTAAACAAAACTAGATGTGAGAACCAACTAGGGAATAAACAGAATTAGCCTCTTAAATACCAAGGCCCAAAGTATTTCTATCATTATGAGAGGAGCAATTGCTGAGCCCAACACCTCTCTCCTTAAAATAACAATAGTCTTCCGTAATATGGGGCGTGGGTGGCACTGTGCGTTAAACCACTGAGCCTAGGGCTTGCCGATCAGAAGGTCAGCAGTTTGAATCACCGCAACAGGGTAAGTGCCCATTGTTCGGTCCCTGCTGCTGCTGCCCACCTAGCTGTTCAAAAGCATGTCAAAGTGCAAGTAGATAAATAGGTGCTACTACAGCGGGAAGGTAAACGGCATTTCCATGTGCTGCTCTGGTTCGCCAGAAGTGGCTTTGTCATGCTGGCCACATAACCCGGAAGCTGTACACCGGCTCCCTCGGCCAGTAAAGCGAGATGAGCACCGCAACCCCAGAGTCGTCCATGACTGGACCTAATGGTCAGGGGTCCCTTTACCTTTACCTTTAATATGGCAATACAATATTCTAGAAGACAGATTCTGCTCTTGAGCAAGTGGCAGCAAGAGAAGGACATTTTCATTGGCAGTGCCAACTGTGGAATTTGTTACTTGGGAGTATTTATCTGGCATCCTTGTCCTCGAAGGCAATTTTAAATTCTCTTAAGTCTTTTAAATGAAATGGATGTTTTAGATCTGGGGAAATGGGGAGGCTCTGCTGCCGCAACAGACTTCCTTGCATACAAAGGAACTTCCTCTTCCCCTCCTGTTTCCCCCCAGCAGCACCCTTCTCACCCTCAAAATCAGCTCTGGAGGACTTGAGGGTTTTTTCTTTTTTTCTGGTGTGGGGAGGGGGAAGGAAGAGAGGAAATGGAAGCTCTGTTATAAATTTGTATTGTGAATTTCCGCGCTGGTGAAGGGTGATGTACGAATGCTGCCAAAAAAATAAATGTAATATTGTAGGGTATACTTCAAATGGTTGGAGTCCTCAGCTCAAGAGGCAAACTAGCAGTGCACTTCCTGCTAAATTCTCATTCTTATCAGGAGCACTCATATGCTCAGACAGTACCTGAGATCATTGGTGTTGAACAATTTAGCAGACTCTCTGCGTTCTCATCCTGTACTTACATCTTTTATGCACAGAAAGTGAGGCATAATAATATCTTGTGCACTTCTTCAGACAAGCGGGCAATCTTGTGAAATAGTTGGATAATTCATGGGTAGTGTAAAATCAATAATAGAGTGGCTTTTGGATAGGTCTTTTGTGGATAACATGAGTGGAGAAAATGAGGCCTCTTATTCTTCTAGTATATCTCAAACAGGCCAACACCACCTTCCATCCATGTTAGTCTATAACAAAGTAACTTTTATTTAGCTTTCCTGCACTTCTTTTTTTTTAAATGGTGTGGAGTGAACTTATTGATTCCTCTGGTGGCCTCAGAAAATGCATTCCCTTCACCTATAAAGTTCAAAGGCCATTATCTCCATTTGAGTGTTCAGAGGGCTTCCTGTGCTGGAAAAATCTAGACCTAAAACAAATACTCACCACAAAAGTTAGAAAAAATCAATACATGAGCCAATGATGCCTAGCCAATTCATTTATTTCGTGTCCTGGTAAATATTTAAAATGGATTCCCAAAAGGTGTGGGGGGGGGTGTCATTTTGAATATCAGTTTAGAATGTTTGCCTTATTACTTTGATATTTGAGTTGCCTCAGCAATATTAGATCTTCCCAACATCTTAAGGCCTGAAAAGAACACTCTGTCCTGCTGAAGGAAGAAGAAGAAAAAGGAGATTGACTAGGCATGCATCTCTATAAAATAATGCATTGAGAGAGAAAGAGAGAGACGTTTTTCTCCTCTCATAGCACTAGAACTCACATGGAGATCCAATGAAGCTGAATGTTGAAAGACTCAGGACAGATAAACAAAATAATTGCTTCACACAGTGCATATATTACAGAACTCATTCCCACAAAAAGTAGCAATAGCTACTAATTATTTTCCCCCCTCTAGATTGTATGATTTTATTTTGTTTTAGGAGGTATCACTGAGTACTTCCATACACACACATCTTTTCTAAATTACTGTTCCTCAACATAATTCCTAATAAGCGAATTGAATCATATCACCTAATGATGCCTCGGTATGCTTTTCTGGTTCTGTATTTAAATTGGACCTTTGTCCATAAAATCCATATCAGTCAACCAATTTCTTTTCCTGGTTAGCCTTCAGGATTTTATTAATGCTGTAAAAAAAAACAAAGTCATCTATCCCGTACTATTCTATCTCTCAACTTGATAGGGCACCACTGTAATGAGTTGGTTCATTGTCAATGAACACTATATAATGTTGTCTTAATCACAGGCTCTGCCAGTGGGGACCACTCATTCATACTTTTACTGGAGCCTGTATCATATCTGCCATGAAATTAAGTTGGCTGAGCTCCACAGATCTTGATGATTCATGACGTTGCCCTTGATTTTCTGTACTTCACTGCAGCTTTTCTGAGGTCATCCATTTGCAAAACTATACCTTTTGAGCACGTCGTTTTTTATGTGTGTCACGGTGTCACTCATTTTATGAGTTCAGAGTCATCGGTCCTTTGCACAGATGTCTGACTATTTTACTGGAAATGGTGGGATATTATTACCCAAGAAGTTCATTCGAACTGAAAAACCTCCAGGGTAATAATCAGAGATCTACTATCATTTTCTATAGTGGAATGGAAGAACAGAATAACTAAAGTAGAAGAAAGGGGTTGTCAAAACCCCTTTTCCAAGTTGTGAAGTGACATAAAACCATTTATTAATGTTTTGTTTAAGCCAGGCATCCCCAAACTTTGGCCCTCCAGATGTTTTGGACTACAATTCCCATCTTCCCTGACCACTGGTCCTGTTAGCTAGGGATCATGGGAGTTGTAGGCCAAAACATCTGGAGAGCCGCAGTTTGGGGATGCCTGGTTTAAGCCATTATGTTAAGGGTTCTATATTTCATAAAAATGTAAAACGTAATAGACAGTCCATTCTATTGCAACAACTTTAATTGGTTGAAGTGTGTGATTTCTTGTGTTGTGTGTGTGGTACCCGCTACAGTTTCTCCTGTTTGCAAATGTGTCCATGGTCCAAAAATATTAGCAACCCCTAACCTAACAGGACAGGTTCAGAACGCAGCAAAGGTTTGACATGTTACGTTGGGAATATGTAGGGCATAGTTTCTTTTGACATGAGGCTGCAACTAATCCAGACTTACTAGATGTACTCCCGACTTAACTAATACCAAAATCCTGAAGAAAACAGCATTACTGTGTCCCGTGTATTTTACAAAAGGATATTTCGCCAGCCCTTTAAATATATGCATAAGGAAGGAAAGGGAAGAAAGGGTGACATGGGAATTAAAGATTGATAAACTTCCAATTGCGAAATACTTTTTAAAAACAGCAACCATTTTGGGGATCATTTGCACAATATGTTTGTTTTCTATTATTATTATTTATTTATTTATTTATTTATCCACCTTTTTCCCTGACGGGGACTCAAGGTGGCTTACAGATAAAATGAGAACAGCTAAAAAATAGAAAACGTGTTCTTATAAGGTAGGGTTACCAGACGTACCCGGTTCCCGGGGACAGTCCCCAGACTAATTCCATCCCTAGGAAATGTGGCAGCAGCAGCCTCAACAGCCTGGAGCCAGCCTGTTAGCGCAGTTGGCTCTGGCTGGCTTGAGTTGCTCGCTGCCGTGGTGGCGCCTGCCATTTTTCCTGCACAACGGCAGCAAGCCAGCCAGAGCCAACTCCACTACCAGGCTGGCCCCTCCTGGGCAATGCCCGCCCGCCTGTGACTCCCAAGCCTCCCCTGATCTGTCAAAATGAAGGGGGAAGGAGATCGAGTGTTCAGAGTGTTGGTGCTGACCTTTAAAGCCCTAAATGACCTCGGTCCAGTATACCTGAAGGAGTGTCTCCACCCCCATCGTTCTGCCCGGATACTGAGGTCCAGTGCCGAGGGCTTTCTGGTGGTTCCCTCGTTGCGAGAAGCCAAGTTACAGGGAACTAGGCAGAGGGCCTTCTCGGAAGTGGCACTCACCCTGTGGAAGGCCCTCTCATCAGATGTCAAAGAGAAAAACAGCTACCAGATTTTTAGAAGACATCTGAAGACAGGCCTGTTTAGGGAGGCTTTTAATGTTTAATTATTTTATTTTATTTTTCTGTTGGAAGCCGCCCAGAGTGGCTGGGGAAACCCAGCCAGATGGGCGGGGTATAAATTATTATTATTATTATTATTATTATTATTATTATTATTATTATTATTATCAAGGAAGGCTTGAGAGTCATGGGCGTGTTGTTTCCCAGTTTTTTTTAAAAAAACACCTCTGTGCATTTATGTTTCACAGGGTGCAAAAGAAGGGCTTTGCACCTTTATACAATATACATGTGTGCTTGGGCCCAGGGTCTTTTGCCTCACCATCCCCACTACTGACTCCCTGTTGCGACTCATCGCAGAAATCCCTGCTATTGACCCTACATTACTTTTGCCCATTCAAAAAACGATATAACACTAGACCAAAGCATTACATAAAGTTTCAGGAACATTTAACATCTTGGTGTTTGAATTAGGGGATGTGTTCATGTCCACTGTTCCATTTCATTGCTGTCCTGTGGCTTGGATCTACTGCTCGTTCCATTCTCCCTACATTCTGCTTGAACATTCTATATTTCGTTTCAGAAGTGATGCACCCTTCATTTATAGCAGTTTTCAGTTCACATCTTTCTTCCCTGCTGGTCACGAATTGACACTAGTGCATGTATGCATCTGAAGACAGTTCAGTTCGGAAATAAAAAATGGAAGAATGGTGGGTTGATAGTGCATTGGTGCTGCTCCACATTTGGAATCCCCAAAAGCCTGCGATAAATTTATATTGGGAGAATTTCATAAGCATCCCTACTTTTAAATTGCAAAGGCAGGGGGAAGAGTGCCATCTCTACTTTTGATTTATAGCTGGAACAAATAATTTTTCTAGATGTGGAACAAACATTAAATCAATACCACTGAGATTGGTTGTATCTATTTTCTTGAAGCCGCTCCTGGTGCCAAATGAGTTAAATCTCTCCTTAAACATCAAGGATATGCCATTTAGTTGTACAGATTTCTGCAGAGTCCAATTAAGTTCCAAACTTTAAAGGGGGGGAAGAAAGGAGTTCCCAGTACTTGTGTCATCACCTTAAAAAACAAAACAAAAAGAGGCATGGACATTCTGGACTGGGACAAGGGGGAAATGACACTCACTTAATCAACATTTTTCAATTGAGCTGGCATCCTTGGAAGCTATGGATTTACTGAGCAGTTAAGCATTTTCCAAAAGAAATAAATCTGCTTTGAAAACTATACTTTTGAAAAGTAATGAAAAGTAAAGAGTGATTTGAGACCATGTCCTATTTGTTTCCAGCCATTCCATCCAATTTCTCTGACTCCCTGGTTTTATAGACATAGGCTACACCAGGCATCCCCAAACTTCGGCCCTCCAGATGTTTTGGACTACAATTCCCATCTTCCCCGACCACTGGTCCTGTAAACATCTGGAGGGCCGCAGTTTGGGGCTGCCTGGGCTACACCAATAGTCAGCAACAGAGTATGTTTAGTCCTCATTGGGCTGCTTTTGAGTGGGTTTCACACTTAGCATTTCCTTCCTTCCTTCCTTCCTTCCTTCCTTCCTTCCTTCCTTCCTTCCTTCCTTCCCTCCCTCTTTTCTTTTTTTCGTTCTTTCTTTCTTGGGGTTCCCTCAGAGCCCACGCTCCCCTTAGGCTGGGTGAGGAAGCCACCTCAGGCAACATCCCCCCAAGGAGCACCACCCCAGTTCCACCACCCAGCTTTCCTCCTGGTCTCCCCAGCCCTTAGGGGCAGAGAGGGACTGGTGGCAAAGCTCTGCAGAATGCTTCCCCTCCTGCCTATTCAGCGAGAAGGGAAACATTCCAAAATGCCTCTGGCCACCCCTGGATTCCCTCAAGCCGCCTCATTTTTCCTGCAATGCTATTTTAGCTACATAAGGCTTGCCACATAGATAACTGAGTTGGGTGTTATGGTCTCTCCTTTAATTTACATTTGGTGCTATTGCCCCGCTTCCTAAATTATGGACACGAATATGCCATTAATATGAATTATCTGTTGTTACAAGGCCTGTCCAGTGGCACGCAGTTCACACTGTGAACTTCATGACCCAGGATTTAGCCCATATCTCCTGGGTCCTAGTCCTGTTATCGTTTAGTCGTGTCCGACTTTTTGTGACCCCATGGACCAGAGCACGCCAGGCACTCCTGTCTCCCACTGCCTCCCGCAGTTTGGTCAGACTCATGTTGGTAGCTTTGAGAATACTGTCCAACCATCTCGTCCTCTGTCGTCCCCTTCTCCTTGTGCCCTCCATCTTTCCCAACATCAGGGTCTTTTCCAGGGAGTCTTCTCTTCTCATGAGGTAGCCAAAGTATTGGACCCTCAGCTTCAGGATCTGTCCTTCCAGTGAGCACTCAGGCTGATTTCCTTCAGAATGGATAGGTTTGATCTTCTTGAAGTCCATGGGACTCTCAAGAGTCTCCTCCAGCACCATAGTCCTACCTCCACCTTATTCCACATTTGGGAAAGAAGACAACAGTTAATAAGCTGAGGGAAGGGGATAATATTTTCCAGTAGGCCTGCAAATTAATGTGGTCGCAATCCTGTACATATTAGGGCGCAAACCCTAATGTATAGTATATTTGGCATGAACCCACAGCTGAAATTTTGGCAAGGTATTAAGTGTCCATGGTCTTTTGTAGGGGGAGAAGGGTAAGGAGAAAACACCTGTCAGAGGGTCGTCATGGCTACTCTAGAGTAACTCCGCTTGAGTCCAGTTTGTCTTTAAAGACTTTTATTGTACAAAGCATTTACAATGCAGAAACAGCTTAAAACGTGATCTCTCATTTCGAATCAGAATCCAGCAATGGTGTACGTCTGTTCTTATGCCAGCAAAGTAGTTGGGGCACCCCATAACGCCTCCCCCTTGACCTGCGTCGTGGTGCTCTCCTTAACTCTTACACCGGAAGGAGAGATGCCCTCTCAGTTTCCCCCCTGCCAGGGTGGTGGCAGGGCTCTCCAGCATCCCCGAGCCCTTGCATCTCTCCGCCGGCATCTCTCCGCCCCGAGCTTTCCCATTGTTCCACACGCTGGTTTCTCTTTCCCTCCGAGTCTCTCCCCTCCCCCCTGGCTGCTTCAGACCCACTGCTGCTCCTTGTGCTTGGCGAGGTGGACGTTAGGATGATGGGGCTGGCTCCCTGTAGGGAGTCACCCTTACACACCTCTGTGACCCCATTGGCCATGCCCACATGAATCCTTAGCAGCCAGATCTAATGGACACCAGCCGGCACTGCCGGTAGTATTAACTAGTAGCTGAGGGTTGGGTTGAAGCTGAGAGACAGCAACAACCTTGGAGTTTACTAAGAATAAGTAGCTTGCAGCAGCCTTGGAATGCAGTCTACTGCTCATATTGTAAGTCTGAAGTCAGTCTGAAACTGGTCTGGATTGTCAGTCAATAATTCTCCATTCATTGTCCCACCCCCAAGATCTCCTTCCAGGCAAATAAAGCATATCAATTGCCTGCAGAAGTTTCATGTTCCCTTGATGTACATGCCTATTGGTTGCACTTTCAAATGTTAAAAAAACAAAAGCAGAAGATAATAGATGTGCATCGAGGAAGAGCAGGGTCTTCCTGTTCTTAATGGACAGGTAAAGGTAAAGGGACCCCTGACCATTAGGTCCAGTCGTGACCGACTCTGGGGTTGCGCGCTCATCTCGCATTATTGGCCGAGGGAGCCGGCGTATAGCTTCCCGGTCATGTGGCCAGCATGACAAAGCCGCTTCTGGCAAACCAGAGCAGCACATGGAAACGGCGTTTACCTTCCCGCTGTAGCGGTTCCTATTTATCTACTTGCATTTTGACGTGCTTTCGAACTGCTAGGTTGGCAGGAGCTGGGACCAAGCAACGGGAGCTCACCCCGTCACAGGGATTCGAACCGCCGACCTTCTGATCAGCAAGCCCTAGGCTCAGTGGTTTAACCACAGCGCCACCTGGGTCCCTCAAAATGGACAGGATCCCCCCCCAAACAACAACAACAACAACCCATCTTAGCCACAGGCTTAGGTAACTCATACACACCAGGGATACTTGTTTTATGTATATGTGTAGCTTAAGGCAATTTGAATCTTTAAAGTCTGCAGTCATGTTGGTGTGGTGAGTCAATTCATGCTAGATGTTTGAGCAATTTTAAGTAGCCTCTTAGCAGCACTTTGAATAACCGAGGAAAAGAAAGACAGCTTGCCAACTATTCAGAGCTGCTGTTGCTATCCACAATATTTGCTCATACAGTGGTGTGAGTTGGGTTTTCCTGAAAAGCAAGCCCTGGGATTGTAAGCCATTTTGTACATATAATTAACTACTTAATACTTAAGTCTTAGCATTTTGCTTGCTGGCAGGCAGTATTAAAGAAATAAAAATACACAGAGGAGGAAAAAAAAAACCTTGCTTTCTTTATTGGATGCCATGCCAATCAAGCTCCCCTCAGAACAACTCTGGTATTGCAGCTCATATCTGAATGGCAGAGACAAGCCTTATCTGCTTGTTGTAGATACAGAATTGAGGAGAAAATGGCAATAATCAAAAGTATATTGGGAAAAGATGCTGAATTGACCTGGTACTGGATAAATGCAGATGTCTGGAGGGACCCTTGATAACCTGCATCATCTTGCCTGATAGTAAGGAGAATTTTACCATGCATCACTCATTAATGTGTTGCAAAAAACATAGCAGATCATTTGGTATAATGGCTTCCCTTATCCAACCATGTGATCCAGTTACTGGTGAGCAAATTCCGTCAGGGGTAGCTTGGTTGTCTTTATGGACTGCTTGTTAAAAATACTCAAGTGAATCTGGGGTTTAATCCCTAGAATAGATCAACTAGATTGCAGTTAGCAGATCATAAAATGGGGGGGGGGGGGTTGAATAAACTGTTTGGATTTTATTTTGGTTTTCAATCTGTGGCAATCTCTTAGCATTATTTTTTATTTTGGTTTTCAATCTGCCATCTCTTAGCATTTCTGCCAACACATTCCTTACTCACAAGTATCTCCTGGTCAGGAATATGTGCATCTAATGTACAAAATGAATGCATCTCAAAGGAATTTGTGGGCAAGTCGTCTAGGGCGAATTTGGAGGCCACATATGTTTAAAGATTTGTGGTCTGCTACATGGTGGAAGTAAAACATGTTGGCCAATGCCCTTTCCCCTCTTTGTGGGCTCTGTTACGCAACTCCTATGGACAGGCCACTTTTAATATTTAGGTTTAGGTGGGGTGTTATTGTGCTGAAATATTATCTGTTTTCTGCTTTATTTGATATTATGGAACTATGCTAATATGAATTAATGCTTCTCTCAAAGTGCCCATTGAAATGCACAGCTGATACTGTTTCTCATTTGAAGATAAAGGTATAGGTGTTACAAATGTTTGTTTCTGGGGCTTCCTGTTAATTAGTGTGAAAATATACATGCCTCCAGAGTCTTTGAGAATCTAGCGGAAATTAGTTGATGAGTTCATGTGGAGCAAAAGTAGACCTAGAATGAAAGTTTCTACAATCAAGAGACGCATAAATAAGAATGGGGATGTAGGGGACACACACACACACACACACACACACACACACAGGGATAAAATGTAAGTCTTTATTATTCACTTCAGTTAAGGCCTAGTTCTTCTCTCTCTCTCTCTCTCTCTCTCTCTCTCTCTCTCTCTCTCTCTCTCTCTCTCTCTCTCTCAAATAGCTTTATTGAGATTAAAAAGAAGTAACAAACA